>NW_021604643.1:94537-261540 GCF_004785775.1 Grammomys surdaster | reverse complement strand
TCTCTCTCTCTCTCTCTCTCTCTCTCTCTCTCTCTCTCTCTCTCTCTCTCTCTCCTCTCTCCCTAACAGCTATGTCTCAATAGATAATTTCTCAGCTGTGTACTAGTCCCTGCCTACCTGCCTGCTGCGATTCACCCTATCATGCTAATGTATCATGCCCTTTGTAACTTTAAGCCCCCTTGTCCATCTCAGTAAGAGCATCCGCACTTGGCTGCTTGTGCTGAGAAACCAACAGTGTAATCAATCTCAACTGCAGAGAAAAGTCCCTCGATCCAGTTGTATATGTGTGGCGTCAATCTATTCCCGTGAGTACACCCTACCTGACATCTGTGTTTGCATTTCTGTCAATTCTCCTTTCCTCACACCCCAGTCTAAATTCCAGCACCTGTCCCACTTTCACACAGGACCGAGCACCACCTGGCATGCTGGGCTGCTTGTACTGAGAAATCAGTAATATACCCCATGCCATAATTAGGCTTTAGACTGTTGTAATCATTT
The DNA here is from genome assembly GCF_004785775.1 of Grammomys surdaster. NCBI lineage: Eukaryota > Metazoa > Chordata > Mammalia > Rodentia > Muridae > Grammomys > Grammomys surdaster. Next base: position 261,042 of record NW_021604643.1, on the reverse strand, counting down.
TTAAAAGTGTACATCTTGATAAGAATATCCAGCAATTCTGCTAGATTGAAGTATACTTATAAATGTAATCAAACATTTTTTTTGTCTGTGAAAGGTAAATGTTTTCACACATTATATATTAGGCTATGTCCAATAGAATGTAGACCTTACTCATTGGGTTGAAGGACATTGCTTAACAATAACAAAACATTTGCTTTAGCAACATTTGAGACAATATTTTGGTCAGTAATCATATACTCTTAGTGGTAATAATACTATTGTCATTTTGTTACTAAGATAAAATTTCCCTTTCAATTTAATTGTTTGAAATTATGACCCATATTATTGATCATAATTATTGATGATTAATGATGTTAAATATTTGATCAATTGTGAGGCTCTCTAGACTTTAGTGTAGAAAATATGTCATTAACTAAGCTTTCAGTAGCAGACCCTGAATTAGATGTAAAAGTTGTGTGACTTGACATAAGGAGAATTTGATCAGAGATGTAAAGGACCTAGCTACATTAGCAACTCATATCAAAAAGCAAAGATGTGTGATTAACTCATTCTCCCCTCCTCCCCCTCCTCCTCCTCCTCCTGCTCCTCTTTCTCTTCCTCCTCCTCTGTCCCCTCTCCCTCTCCCTCTCTTCCTCCTCCTCCTCTCCCTCCTCCTCCTCTCCCTCCTCCTCTTCTTCCTCCTACTCCTTATAATTTTGTAACTTGAAGCTTTGAGGAACTCACAGTGAGAGTGGGAAAGGTGCAAAAGTTAGTCATATCTGGCTTCTTTTCATGGACAACGTCTCCACTGTGAGAACCCATCACTTTGTGGGTAGGATTACTCCTGAAATGCTGAAAAGATATCTAAGCTGCTCAGAACTTTAAAAAAGACCGAAATACTGGACTTATCTCCAATATTAATAATGGGTACAAATATTTTGTTTTCAGCCAAGTGAAGTTCCAGGTAATCCCTGGTCACAGCACATTTTAATGTCAGTAACTGAGGACCCAGTGCTGTATGCTCTCGTCATACCCGAGCCAACAGACGCTTTGAGGAATCTCAAGGTTTTAGGATGGAGTTACTGGAAATGGGATTTGAACTCAAGCCACCTGACTGAGTTCCGAGCACTTAGACAATGTACAGTGCTGCCACTGTATGCCCTTAGGAACTTAAGGAATTAACCCGTGAAAAACCACATAAGATTCTCAGCCTTAGGGATGGAATTCCTCAGATTACATTTCCGTTCTTAAATTCACCATCTTGAAAACTTGCTTGTTTTGCATCACTCCAATTGTCTTAGTTAGGGTTACTGTTGCTGTAACGAAACATCACAACCAAAAGCCACTTGGGGAAGAAAGGGTTTATTTGAGTCATGCCTCTATATCACTGTTTATCACTGAAGGCAGTCAGGGGGGCAACTTTAAACAGGGTGGGGACCTGGAGACAGGGGCTGATGCAAAGTCTGTAGAGGAATATTGCTTTCTGGTTTGCTCTTCCTGGCTTGCTCAGTCTGCTTTCTTATAGAACCCAGTACCAACTCCCACATTAATCACTAATTGAGAAAATTTCCTACAGGCTTGCCTACACTTTGATGTTATGAAGGCATTTTCTCTACTGAGGCTCCCTCCTCTTAGGTGACTCTAGCTTGTGTCCAGCCAATACTGTCAAAAACAAACCAAATCAAACCAACAAAACAAAATCTACCTCTAAGTTCCTGCTCTGTTTAAGCTCCTGCTCTGATTTCCTTCAATGATGAACAGCACCAACTATTAAAGGAGTGTCGAAGCATACAGCAGTGAGAACTTAAAGAACATTGTAATTTTAAGTAACAAGCAAAAAATGCAGTATTTTGATATCTTTAAGATATCTTTCAGCTGACACGATATGGGGGGGGGTCAGGTTAAACAATGTTTATTAGGCAAAACTAACATGATGTTTACTTGGTGATTCCATATTATATAAATGGACTGAAATTTACCTAAAAGAAACAAGTAAAAGATTGTCAATATATATAGTAAGATATTTAAGATAAGTTTGTTCTAAAACAGTCATATCAGAAATTATATTAAAACATCCAAGTTAATTCACCTATCAGGATTTAGGAATAGGAGATTTAAATGTGGCAGGTGACTTGCTTTATCTAATATTCATGTCCTAACTTGTCTACCAGGACAGGACTTGTCTATTTTTCATGTCTAGGATGTCAGTTCCAGGGAGGTTTTGGGAACTTAAACTTTATTAGACCCTTACCTAAAATGGAAGTCTTATTCCAAATAGTTTTTTATATTGGTTCAGGTTCTTCTCTTATGTTGGGGTCTATCTCATGGGGAACTTATACCATAAAAGCTTGTACACAGGTGCAGGAAGGGCTGTTGGGCAGTTGGTTTGAGTCCAAGATTATTGTGGGTAACTATACAAAACAGTTCTATTGACTTTCATCATGACTGGTTTCCAAGGGCCAAGAACATAACAGAATATGTAATCAATCTTGGCATTAGAAAGTTTTCTAGTAACAGCAAAAATGTATGAAAAAGTTTCCTTATAATAGCAGGTTAGCCAAGTAACTGTTACATAGGCCTTAACATTTGAGCTAGGCTTTAAAATTCCATCGAGGCCTTAAGATTTTACTTAGGTCTTACCATTCTATGTAGGCCTTAATATTTTTTTTAGGCCTTAATATTTTAACTAGTCCTTAACAATAACTGCAGAGGCAATATCATTAGCAAACTCACTGTGGTGATATATTATACAGATTATTTTATGTTTGGCCCAATATTTATGAAATTCTTTTACTATTCCAAAGCAGTCTAGAGACTCTGCATTACTTTAGATCTTCGGAACACTCTGCTTTGGGCCATAATAGAATGGAGCAAAACAGAATTTAGGCTTTCAAAATAATAAGAAAGATATTTTGGAAGCTTTCAATCATTTTAGCACAAAATAATTGCTATGAAATTGAGCAAGGTTTTGATTCCCAGTGCTGGACACTAGAGTGAGGAAGAAAATTTGATTGTGTATTCTGAGAATCTTCTGGAGACTGGATGAGCATCTGATATGAGGAGTAACTTAAGAAAATAGATGATTTCATGGAAATTAGAATTTAAAAGTCCTCATTTTAAGTGTCAAGGTAACCACTTTTAGCACTGAAGAATTATTATTTTTTCTCTAAAGAGGGAGGACTTAGGTTAAGACAAACTATGAGGATGCTTCCTCAAAATTTAATAATATCAGAGATACCAAAAATCGACTTTGACATCCAAGGGGGTAAACTGAGGCAGGTAGCCAATGGAGGTAAGTACTTAGAGCTGCTGACAGGGATTTGTTTAGATACTGTTGTCTATGGCAGCCAGAAGTTAGGAAATTATTCAGCAGACTTTTCATGGCTCACAATCTACATCTAGTTTGTAGATTACAAATTTACAACCTAAGTTTTTTTCCTAGGATGGTGATTGAATTGTTAATCTGCTCCAGAAGCAATGTCTGAAAAGAGATCAAGCACTATTACTTCGAGTGCCAGAGATACTGCCCAGTGAGGGACTGGAAGCCCCTCAGAATTGTTATACAATTCTTAGATGAAGAGAGAAAAAGGAGAGCTGCAAGCAGAGCAGAACTCCATAACAGCATGAGGTCCTCAGGTGTCCCAGGCACTCCCACTGAAGCTATGCTAACTGGCTGGCCGCATTTCATGAATTTTAAAGCTGGTTGTCTTGTCATACCTCCTGCAAGGTCCTGGCACAGGTAAATCTGTACTTTGGCTTGTGCATAGCAAATAGCAAACTCAGAAGATCTGTATACCACCCACTAGGTACTGACCTCAAGCCCAAGCCCACCCTCAATTTTATTGTGTAGTCATTTGAGCTGCTTCTTCTTCTTCTCCTTCTCCTTCTCCTTCTCCTTCTTCTTCTTCTTTTTTTTTTTTTTTTGGCATGGACAAAGGATATGCAGCAAATGCAGCACAAACACAAAGCTATAATCGAACAATGGGTTTCATGAGAAAGGAAGGGCAGAGGAATCATGCGAACATATCCATTGTGGTTGTATTGTATGATATAAATGCTAAGGATTTACTATTGATTCAATTTAGTGTATGGCATTCTGGACAATTTTCTATTAAAAGCCACAATGTTTATTATAATGGTCTCCGTGTTACACATTACAAGGTCTAAATCTGTCTATGTCTCTACTGACATAGTTAGCGATCAACGACTATATTTCTTTTTCTAGAAGAAAATGCCGTGATTAATTCATAGATCCTCCCAGAGGTTATACCATTTGGTACTGCTGGGTGATAGCTCCCCCTATTGGCCAAAAGCATCCATGACCTTAAGCATGGCAGACCACATCCCTCAAAATAGTCTGGGAAGGGCTTTGTTGATCTCTAAATGGGAACAAAACTAGACAAAGAAAAAATTACATAGAACCCATCTTAATCTTCATTTCCATCCCATTCACATAATCTTGACAAAGTCTAAAAAAAAAGAAAGAAAATAATGTGTTCAAAGGTAGTCTAGCCTTTCACATAGAAATATCTATGCGTACAAGTATTTACTCTAAGCCTCTATTACTGTATTTTAATTTTATCAACGCAAGAGGTTTGCTGAAATAAATAATGCCCATGTGAAGTTCAAAAGAAAGTAAAGTTTTCAGTCATCTTTTTCTTTCAAACTATTTCTTGAGCTATTGAAGTAATGTGAATAAAATGTGTTCTGTACGTGGGTCACTGCCAAATGCACAAAACAAGGAAGATTCCTGACTTCATTGAGGTAATACTCTAGTGGGGAGTGGGGCATGCTCACCTTAACTCATACCACCCTGGAACGGTGGTCTACAGCACATCTTACATAACTCCCAATGAGCCTTAATCATTTCCTCCATGACGTTTCCATATAGGAACCTTTAGATATACGACATTTAGTTATCTCCCTTAGTGCTGCTTAGAAACAGGATTTATCCTGTTCCTTAGTAAACCCAAGGCTCTTTTTCTAATTTCCACTGGTAATTTCAAATGAGTCCAAAAACCATTAAAGGAGAGATGCTGCGAAATTAAGAGAGTGTTATATGAAAAATATGACAATCAGTGGTGCTTATGAGCTGGAAGTCAGTGCCAGATAAGCCTACATAAAAGACATCCAATCACCCACGTAAGAGTCATAATTTTCATGACATTTCTTTTGCCCTCATTTACAGAGAATGGTGGAGAATTGCCAAGTAATGCATGATTTTCAAAATCCCAGAGACTTGGAAAGAGAAAGAAAGATAATCAGAACAAAAAGCACCGTACTGACTCTGGTGTGGGCTTGTGTTTGAGGTGACCTTCTGACACGGTCCAGTTGTTAAGCTATTCAGATGAGACTTTTGAAACCAAAAGCTAATCTCTCTAAAACTGCCTCAGGAAACTTTCATTTAAAATCTCAAAAACTGGTCACAGGATACTGTTTGGTGGTCATTTCCTTTGAGGATATTGTTTATTACAGCAAAGCAACCTGTCAGGGTGTGTGTGTGTGTGCGCGCGCGTGCGAGCGAGAGAGAGAGAGAGAGAGAGAGAGAGAGAGAGAGAGAGAGAGAGAGATCATGTCCTATGTTGCTCTAATTCACTGTACAAGTGCACTCAAAAATGAGCATCCTTAACAACTATTCTCTTCTGAAGTTTCAGGCTATGGACTGTGTTCCAGTGGCAAGCAGCAGAGATCATGTTTAGCTAATGTGGATCTGTTTTTTTTTATTAAAAATGTAAATTTGTTTTATGTATATGGGTAGTTTTCACAGAGACAATGGCAGAGAAGTAGTTAGTAAATAAGGGGAGTTTACACAGCAAAAACATAAACAAGGGAAATTTATGAATGTTACTTTCAGATTCTCTTCTGATTCAATGGCCGAGGGCAAAACTGTAGGTACACAGGTGTGTCATTTGGCCTGATTTCTGTGGCTCCAGGTACTTAGACCTGAGTGGAGAGAGTAACGGAATGAAGAACATACAAACAGGCAGACACGGGGAAAGCAGGGATCAGGTAGTCTGAACGTGGAATGAAGGAGACTCACTGCCACAGGAGCTCGGCATGGATACCATACAGAGTTGAAGAAAGAGGTAGGGTTACTTTGAACAGCTGCACTAGGCAGTAGGGTTAATTCCATACAGATAAACAAAGAGGCAGTGTTTGTGGAATACAGCTGGGAACAGTCTTCAAGCCATACAAATTCACGGGAAAGGCTTTAGTGAACAGTTTCTGCACACTGTAAATATTTGCACAGGCTCCCCAAGAAAGGCTTTTCCATTTACCTCTGAGCTACATCCCAAGGAAAGTTTTCTATATTTTTCTCATGAGTTTAAGGATATGGAGCTATCACCATGGCCACAAGCATCTCAACAACATACTGTCAATTAGGATTTCACTTACTCGGCTTCTGCTCCCTATGCCTGATGAAGCCCATAAAATAGAAGGAGAGCATTTGACTTCTGCAAGTTGGCATATGATCTCTGCAGCTGCACTGCCATGTCATGTTTTCACCTCTATAGACATGCAATGCACAGGTGTGCCTGAGAATGTGTGTGTGTGTGTGTGTGTGTGTGCATGCATGCAGACACGTGCAGATATACACACTACACTTTAAAGGAATGAATAAATGAATGAGTGAATGGTGTATTTTGGCCACCAACTTGTTTGATTGCAAACCATAGCTGACTGTTCTTCATGACTACATTTATTCAGTGGATATTCTAGCATGATGTTTTTTATAACTCATGGGTACTTTAAAACTATAAGACTACAGCTGATTTTGAAGTATCTTTTTCTGTCAAATAAATAAGTATACACGGTGATAAAAGGAGATATTATCCTGATGGAAATTGCATTTTCTGCTCTTCTACCTTCTTCCAATATCTATAGGTTCTGATAAAAGACAAAGAGCTTATGGAAGAAAAATTCCTATTTAACACACACTAAAAAGAGAGAAAGGGTGGCTATGAAACATATTCCTGACTCTCATAGTGGAGCCTGGAGATGGATAGTAAGAATATTATGCATATTCTTGCCATGTCATAACCAACATTACATTTCTAGGTTCCATATGTGATATCCACACCTTTCAGCCTCAGTTTATGAAGTGGAATGTTAGGTTTCAAGATAGAAAAAAAAAAAACAGAGAAGAATCTTAAGAGAAACCCTGGACTTCTCAGAATGCAGTAAGAAAAGTCATGTAGACCAGTCATATTGGTTCGGACTTTTAATCCCAGTGCTTGGGAAGCTGAGATAGGAGGTTCATGACTTTAAGGCAGGCCTAGGGTACATAATGAGACTCTGTCTCAAACAAAAGAAATGAAAGGGAACGGGAAAGAAAGAAAACGAAAGGGTACAAATCTATCATGGAAAAGAAGAAAGAAACTAAAAATCAAACCACAACTCGTTCAAAAGTTATTCCTGTCAGAGATGATTAAGCTTAGTAACATTTGAGTCAGGTATGGGTAGAGAGAAGCAGGCATGCCAGTCTCCAGGAGAACTAGAGCTAGAGTTAACTATAATGTTAGCAAGTCCTTCATTTGTTGTAGACTGCATATTGTATCCTATTGGAAAATATCAGGGAAAAGTGGACCCAGATAATGGAAATGCTTGTTACCTAACTTCAGCATCATTGAACAAAGTGGGAGCATCTGATGGGAGGGACACACAATGAGGAAAAAAGAAGAGGGAGATGCCTGCTTGGTCATTCAGTTTGTGAAATTGTTTTGACAGATGGAAGGAGAGTCAGCTTAAAAATATACGCTATGTGAATTGGCTCATTGAACTTTTAGGCTGATTCATGGGAATCTCAGAATCCCTTATTTTAGTTGGAGGCTAAAGGAATGTTTCTGTACAAATACATAGGTATGTGCACATACTCACATGCAGACACCACACACATGCACATGCACGCACACACACAAATTTTGTATGGTTGTTAATTTATGATACTTTAGACATTGATAACACTGATAGTTGACAATATTCCAATTGAAAGACATTTAATACATCTAACATACTGTGGACATCACAGACTAGCAGAAGTATAAGCTGTAGCTCATTGGTTGTTTCCTTTCATGATCCTGTGGCTAGTTGAGACTTGAACCTAGATACTACTACCCAACCCCAAGAGACAGCATCATGCTACTGCATCTGGCTAGCTCTAGAAATAATAAAAATTCAAAGCATTATTTCTCCTGAATATCTTTGACTGTCGTACCATTGTAAAAACAATCAAGGCATCAGAAATCAGACTAATCTATATATGTGATATGCATCTCAGGCAGACTGTGGAATACCTCATGAATAATTTCATAGTAATCGTAACCAAAACCACCTTCTACAAAAATTTATCCATTAGGCCATTTTAAATAAAATATTCTTTATTCCTGTGAACAGCAACATATTTTATATAATATACGCTTACATTTTATATCTCTTTTGATTTATTCTTTCCTTTGCTGTATATTCATTGAGCATAGGACTGGGTTACATAAGGATGTTTCACACAACCAAATAATGTACTTTGGTCTTGTACATAATCCTAGCTTCTTTTATCTCCCCAATCTCCAACACTGGGGTTCTGTGTTTCCCTAGTCAATTCTTCTACTTCCAGGCAATGGGTACATATATGACTTGACATAACTATATAAAGTCTAGGGACCACAAATCAGAAAACATATGCCATTTTTGTAACTTGATATGAATATCTTGTCTTTTATCCATTTTATTCCAGACGTTATAACTTTGTTTTGGTCTTTGCTGTGGTGAAAAATAGAAAGCCTGGATAACCATTTTAAATACCTGTTTGTTGTCTAGTAATTTCCTCTGAGTTGGTAGATTCCATCTTAGGGAGAAACTTGTTAAAAGACAGGATGCTGAAAGAGGAGATGAAACATTTCAACCTGAAGGGAAGTGCCTTAAGACACAGGATGTAAAACAATGAGATACTGGAAGGAGAGGTCAAACTCTCCAACCTTTAAAGAGCTTCTTAAACTCAGGAAATAAACAACTGAATAACTTCAGGAAGTCCCTGAAACTGACAAGATTCACTGCTGCCATCCTTCCCAAAGCATATATAATTGTTTGTTGTGTAATTTGAGAGCTAAGACTTTAGCTTCATTTATTCCAACATATTTATACAAATTTCTATGTATCATTTGTTAAAGTGACTGTCCTTTCTGCAATGTGTATTTTTGGTATTTTTCTTTAAAGTAAAATGACTTTAGCTTATTGGGCTTATATCTGGATATTCTAATCTGTTCCTTTTAGATTTCTGTGTCTGTTTTTGTGCTAATTCCATGCTGTTTTATTTCCATGGCTTAGTGAAATGTAAGGTAAAATCAGGGATGATGATATTGCCAACATTATTCATTTTGCTTAGGCTTGCTTTGTCTATAGGGTAACTTTTACACTTCCAAATAAATTTAGAGATTATTTTTCTATTTGTGAAGTATTCCATTGCATTTTTAATATTTTTATGGGATTGTATTGAATCAGTAGGTCACTTTTGTTGAGTCATTTCCACAATGTTAGATATTCGACTCTATTAGTTTTTAGGAAATATGACTAGCAGTTGTATAATTGAGTCATATAGCAGTTCTGTTTTTAATTTTTTTGAGAAATTTCTATAGCAATCTACATAGTGGCTGTACTGAGTTACAATCCCACCAGCAATAGTTTCCTCTTTTCTAGAAACTTCACCAGCATTTGTCCTTGTCATTTCTCTTGATAATAGCCATTGTGACTGGGATGAAATGCAATCTCAAAATCATATCAATTCAAATTTCTCTGATGGCTAATGATTTGGAATACTTTTATAAGTATCTAGTGGACATTGTGTTTTCTCTGTTGAGAACTTTCAATTTCATAGGTTAACCTATTTATCCTATTTATTGATTGACTTTTGTTTTTGGCTTTGATGTTTAATATTTCTAGTTCTTTATATAGGCTTCCTGCCTGCCAGATTAATAGCTGCCTTAGATTGTCTCCTATATTTTAGTTTCTCTGCAGATAATCAATCTCTCTCTCTCTCTCCCTCTCTCTCTCTCTCTCTCTCTCTCTCTCTGTCTCTCTCTCTCTCTCACACACACACACACACACACACTTTGGGGCCTTATTTTGTGCTATGGGAGTTTTGTTCAGAAAGTTCTTACCTACAGACATTTTTAAGTGTTTTCCTAGCAGTTTTGCTTTTAAACTAAAGCCTTTCATCTAATTGGAACCAATTTTTGTGCAGAGTGACAGATTCGAATGCTTTCATTCTCTATATGGATGTCCAGTTTTACCACACCATTTCTTAAATTAGCTGTTGAATTTTCAGCCTATGTTTGTGACAGCTGTTTAAAAAATTATATAGCCACAGCTATGAGAATTATATCCTATTATATTGTTCTACATGATTTTTTGTCTGCCATTACCATGTAATCTTTGGCCTATGGCTCTGTGGTGTGTCGTAAGATCAAGTGGTATGATATGTATAGCTGCATTCTTTTTGTTAAGAACTCTCATGTATTTCCATGTGAAGATAAGGAGAGAAATGTCTCCTCTTCTAACTTTTACAGGGATGAATAGAGAATAATCATTAAAGTTAATCTTTTTCCAACAAGACTAGGAGTTTTCAAAGAATTCTATTTTAGCCATTAAGTAGTCCTTTGTCATTTGAGTCAAACAGAAAAAGTAAAAAAATAAAAAAATCAATTAATGGGGTAGATTTTGAGATGACTGAAAAATTTAAAAACCATTGTTTTGAACTACAGTACTTTCTTATTCTGTATAACAATGAACTATTTCTCTATCATATTGTACCATGTGACTAAAATGTGGCATGACTATGTTGTCCCATATATGCCATCTTAATGATTAGAGACAAAATTTAACAAACAAACAAACAAACAAACAAAAACCATTTCCACAGCCAAAGTTGCCAAAGTTGCCAAAGTTGTACCTCACTAATGTCATGATCTCTGTTTGTTAGCTTGCTGCCCATCCTGTCCACTACAGCTTCTGAATCTTATTTAAATCATTACAGGAGATGCACGCCCGGGGAATAAATAAAATTTTCCCAAAACTGTGATGCCTTCAGATGGTCAACAGAAGTGGCTCAAGTCTTCTCTGTGGTGATATAAGGCCACAGTTTACAAAACTGACACTTCAAATGTTGTACAAATTTGACTATGAATTAGTTAACATTTCTATTGCTGGGATTACATAAAATATATAAATTATAGGTTTTTTTTAATACTTCCTGGTAGTATTCCATCACTGAGAGTTTAGAACAAGAACTCAGGGCAGGCCTAGAGTCAGGAACTGAAGCAGAAGGCATATGCTGCTTACTAGCATGTTCACCAGGGCCTGCTCAACCTGGTTTCTCCTGCAATTCAGTATCAATGGTCCTGGAATGACACCATCACCCATGGGGTGGGCTTCCACATCAGACATTAATTAAGAAAATTGTCAACAGATTTATCTATAGGGCAACTTTCGGAAGCATTTTCTTAATTAAGATTCTGTCATTCCATATATGCTTAGGTTTGTGTCAACTAAAAAAAAAATCACTTAGGATACTCATCCACCATGTTCACCAGACTTCTGACTCAAATTTTCCACCTTTCCAAGTACCTATAACCAGCAGGATTCTAAAAGTGCTCTCAAGGCTTACTGACTCCAGAAACACTGGCATTTATGTTACAAGAATAAAGAAACAGCACTAGCTGGCAAATATGTGACAATCATTAGGATTCTCATTTTGATTGGTAAAGATGTGTTTGACACTTGCTATAATCATTTAAAATTCATTGTCCTAAACTGCAACCTAGTGAAATCAGTTGGATTTACTATAGTGAAATGTTAGCTGTTAATATTTGTCTAAAGAAAATATAAAAATAGAATCCCACTGGGCTGAGCATGTGACTCAGGGGTAGAACACTTGCCTATCATTGTAACCCCTGTTGGCTATAAAGACAAGTACCAAAAATAGCACTAATATAGACTGTACCATTATTCTATGCAACTAGCATGTACAGTAATGCTTTGATTGCCCTGTGATGTGTGTAATATTTATTGAAGCAGTATCATGTTCATTTGAATAAAATCATGTTTTAAACGTCAAGAGAAAAACACAACTATAAATCTGAAATTTATTTTGGTTTCATGATACTTGGAGTTATCTAAGGTCTACGAATAAAAAAAAAAAGTCCTAAAATTGTCATTGGTCAATCAAAATATTCAGAGTTTTTCAAGAACTCAAGGTTGACATGAAACGTTCTCTCCTTTAAACTCATGCCGAGATTTAGTTCCAATATAACTGTATGGAGAGGTAAGACTATCAGGCCATTAAAGTCTTTGTGGGCAGGTTTAATCCATTAAAAACATTACGAAGAGGCTTTCCAGGTGGATAACTGTTCTGTTTTACACGGTGACATCAAGCAGACCTTTGTTGAGTGTGTGGATCCCTGGATACTGCACTTTTAGTCTCCAAAATAAAAGAGCACTGCGCCATATATTAGATCCCAGCTACCCAAAATGGACAAGAAGCTTACCTATTCATTTATTTAGTCAGTGTTGACTGTCAAGGAAGGGGTGAATTCCCTTTAATAAATAGTTCTCTGACATTTGTCTCACTTCATCAATATAGAGAATAGCTAGAAATTTCTCTGGAATATACTTCCTGATATCGTTTAAAATCTATGTGTGGAGCCATGTAAAGTAATGATAAAACCTTACTCCTTCAAATAAGTACCAAGCTACCTTAAAAAGTTAAAATATATAAAAGCAACACACTCTTGGTTATAACCCCAGATCATTTGCTAGAATATTTCTAGAGTATTTTAAAATAATATTTCAAAACCACATTTCAGAATTTATTTGGCATTTTATAATTGTTTTTTTAAATAGGTGAACTTTAATGTCGATTTTAGCATATGGTATCACAATATTGTTGGCTCTACCTTCTAGATTACATGGCAAAACATTGTTAGTCTTAAATTTAAGCTAAACTTGTTTTTCCTTCAGATTATTAACACGGTGACAGAAGGAGAAGTTATAAATAAAACAAGCTTTATCCAAATTAGGAAGCACTAACAAAGAGAACTTACAAAGTGAAAGTGAACCAAGAAGATTGCATTGCTCTCAAGAAACAATGTTTATTAAGACTTTAGAAAGCATGCTGTTTGTAAAACTATCTGCATCTCTGGACATAAGGACCTAAAAATCAAGGACATTTTCCTATTACTTATCTTTGTTGTCTCATGCATGATACTGTCCAAATGTTGGCTCACCAATCAGAGTAGACAAGAGCAGTGAAAATATATATAATTAAGTTATTAGGAAAAAATCATGAGTACTGATAATCCTTGATCTAAATTGCATTGTAAACATAATATTGTAACTCAAAATTTAATGTTCATTTCCTGTCCAATCTTATGGAACAGTAAACTGTGCAGTGTTACCTGTTTCTTCATGAATCCACTTCCAACCAGGAGCTGTGGCTCTTCGATTGCCCAGCATGGAATGAAAACACTGGACCATGAGGTCAGCCAGGACAACATCAGCATTCAAGTTTCGAAGTATTGCCTTTAAAAATGGAATCATACCGATTTTTGGATCATTGTAAAGTAAATAAGAAGAAAATGGAAGCACCATGAATTGAGGGACTATCTGGACAATAATTTCATTAAAAAGGATGGTGAGCAGCAAAGCAAGGCTTTTAACACTGTCTTTTTTGTACCCTTCACTGCAATCAATGCTATGCATTCTGTCCTGAGCAGAGTTGAAGAGTTGATGAGCACATTGAATTAATCAGAGGTTTAATTTCTGCATGGGCTCCCTGTTCCAAATCTCTCATTGGCCTTTAATTAAAGCAGATAATTATATTTCAAATCCTAGAAGCAAAAAAAAAATGATAGATTACTATCTCTAGTGTTAAAAAGTCATTCAAAACAAATGCTGTAATTATGTTGGCTATTATTGACTTTGTACATAAATTGTTTATGAAATATCTTATAGTTGTTGTGAATGTATTCATCAACACTTAAATGTTAGGATTTCATTTTAGTGTATATGTCATTTTTTCTTTTTTGCTTTCTTCATTTTAAAGTTGGCCATGGTAAATATGAAGATAATGATCTCTTTTTTTTTTTTTACTCTAATTACTTAAGTAGAGAGTAGTAAAGTCTAAAGCCTGGATTGTTTATAAGTTTGAGCCTGGATGACATCTATGAGCAGAATGACTTTTATTTGAAAATTGTCAGTAATAAATATATCTTAGAACCATTGAATTACTTACTAAAACAAAATTTATCCATATCAATTTTGAAAATCTTCCTGCTCTCGGAAAGTGGGTACCACTTTGGGACCTCCCTTTGAGCTGGATCCCACTTTGGGCCTGTCGCTGGACCTTCTTTTCCTGAGGCTCCTCTCCATTTCCTTCCCTGCAGTTCTTCCAAACAGAAACAATTATGGGTCAGAGTTTTGACTGTGGCATGGCAACCTGCTCTCTCATTTGAAGTCCTGTCTTCCTGCTGAAGGTGGGCTCTATAAGTTCCCTCTCTGGACTGTCAGGCATTGAAGGTTCCTCCCTTTGATTCCTGAGAGTCTCTCACCTCCCAGGTCTCTGATACATTCTGGAGGGTACCCCCAGCCTCCTACCTCCCGAGGTTGCTTGTTTCCATTCTTTCTGCTGGCCCTCAGGGTTTCAGTCCTTTTTCCTCACCCAATACCAGATCAGGTTCAGCTCTCCCTTCCAACCCTGTCCACTTTCCCACCGAGGTCCCTCCCTTTCTCCCCACTTATGAGCGCTTTCTTCTCCCTCCCAAGTGGGACTGAGGCATCCTCACTTGGGCCCTTCAGCTTGTTGATCTTGTTTACTTCTGTGGACCTGTGGACTGTATCTTTGGTATCCTGTATCTCTCTCTCTCTCTCTCTCTCTCTCTCTCTCTCTCTCTCTCTCGCTCCCCCCCCCCCCCATCTGGCTAATATCCACTTATTAGTGAGTACATACCATGTTTGACCTTTGGGGTCTGAGTTACCTCACTTAGGAAGTATTTATATTTTCTAGTTTCACCCATTTGTCTGCAAAACTCAGGATAGCCTCATTCTTAATTAAAGGACAATGAAAGATTTGGAACAGGGAGCCCACACAGAAATTAAACCTCTACTACACACACACACACACAGAGGAATACATACATATTCACATACACTATCAAAAACCAAAAAATTTGTGAATTTCTATGCCCAATGAACAGGCTGGTGATAAACTAAAATAAAACAAAAGAAAACACCAAACAACTACAAACCCAAGTCCATTTTCCTATCAAATATCTTTACCTTGAATGATGTATAATTGAACGTAAAATTACATTACTTTTATCGCAGACATTAATGCTTAATATCCCCAAGTCTATAGTCCACCGAATTGTGAATAGTCTATTAAATGGT
This sequence comes from Grammomys surdaster, assembly GCF_004785775.1. Classification (NCBI taxonomy): domain Eukaryota; kingdom Metazoa; phylum Chordata; class Mammalia; order Rodentia; family Muridae; genus Grammomys; species Grammomys surdaster. The sequence goes on along the minus strand of NW_021604643.1, from coordinate 245,628 downwards.
TATGTGACTGTCCTCATCCTCTTACATTAAGGAAGGAATACTAAAAACATGTACCTGACAGAATGTCAGGAGTATGGAGTGGTGTGTGACATATCAGACCATGGCAGAGCACATTCCGGAAGTAAATAAGCAATGCACATTTTCTATTATTGTTGTTGCTACTGCTGCAGAAGGCAAGAATGACTTTCATTCATCTCTATAACCTTTTGCTAAATAGTAGCTTTGTAGAATTTCTTGAGTGTCTCTTAGTATATAGCAGAAAATGAATTATGAAAGATAGAGAAAGATAGATATGTGCAAAGTGCAGTGCTCACTAGTGACTTTGTAGATTTTATTAGTTCAGAGTCACGAATCATAACCTTCCACTCTCAATTTCAATATGAAGTTTCTTTGTTTTCTTATTTACTGTCCCCTAGAACTTAAATTCCTAAGAGGTCTTTGGTTCTCTCAAATTTCTTCGGAGTTTATCATAATCAGTCAAATTCTCCCTGCTTTGTAAATGAGGTTTGAAATGACACAGTTCAGCATTTGTAGGGGCTGCTATTCTGCGTCTGTCCAGCCAAAAATAAAAGACAAGTGGTGATTAGAGCAGTGCTATCGGAGGTGTCCAGACAACCCACACTTAGAGTTACAAAAACTCAAGGGAAACAGAACAAATTTTCCTTGGTGAGTATCGGCAGCCATTGTCATAGGAAGGGCTTAACCTGAGGCTCTGAAGGAGGTCACAGGCATGGGTGGCATTTGCACCCTATTGCTTCTCCAGGATGGATTGTAGCAAGAACAGAGAAGCATCTGTACTCTTATAGGTGCTCCTATGGTTGATATGCTTAGGTTAACGCTTGTGAACCACAGCCCTGGGAAGGTTTTAAACTTCAAAGCTCGTCCCCTGACCCTTAGAAATTCTGCACTGACACATTCTGCACTGAAGTGAATTTTGAAACCCTGGAGCTTCTTGGTTCCTTTTCAAGAAAGATTTATTTATTTTGTTTTCATATGCATGTTTTATCTGCATGTGTACAGGTGCACCATATACATGTCTTATGTAGAAATCTGAAGAAGGTGCCAGATACTCTGGAACTGGAGTTAGATGGTTGTAAGCCATTATGTGGGTACTAGAAATTAAATGCAGGCTCTCTGAAAGAGTAGCAAATGCTCTAAAGGGCAGACACATTTTTTTCAGCCACTCTTCCATTTTAAATTTAATTTAAATGACTCTGTAGTAAACTTGGAAACCATCAAGTGATATGTGACTTCATGATCCTGATCAACATATTCACAGTATAAAGTATTTCACATTTTAGTAATATATATATCACTTCTTTACATCATAACATGCATAAGACAGCTGTGTTATCTGATTTTGTCATGTAGCTGCCCTGTCTCCATTCTCACCAGATGTGTGCAAAGTTCTTCCTAACAGGTGATCTTTATGCTTATTTAATATCTATCAATAGTGTCTAGCATAACACTACGTTTCTTTTATTAGAAGGTTGAAATAATACACTGTCCTCAGAGCCTCTCTGTTTTAGGGCCTTTCTATTATGTTAACTATCAGAAAGATGCCAATAGTTCTTTTATCAAATTACCAAATTAACTTGTAGCAAATACACACATACTATTTAACAGTGTCACTAGCAATGTAACATAATACAAATTTGTTCCTTTAAAAATGATTTTTTAACATACACTCATATATGTATTAAAACATACAACATGTTTTGAACAAATTCACCTTCTCTTTCCCAACCCCCATTACTGTTTTTTTTAATTTCTTTTTTTTTTTTGAACATGAAATGCTTTTTTATAGCATGTTTTACAAGGGGAGGGGGTAAGAGGGTCCAGGTAGTGGAAAAGTACAAAATCTTCTTGGCCTGTGCCTTGAAACATGTCATGGTCTATATGGTACACTGCCTTGAATTATGATCTACCTGCAGTTCTTCAGAAGATATGGTACACTGCTTGAGTTATGGTCTCCCTGCTATTCTTAAGAAGACATGGTACTCTGCTTTGAGTCTATCTGCAGTTGCTAAGCAGGATCTTGCAGTTGCCAAGCTTCAGAGGACATTGTGCAGGTGGGGAAAGGTAGGGGGTAAGGGTAAGGGCGAGGGTCCTGGCTTCTGGCATCTCCCCCATTACTGTTTTTTAAATTTTCTCTAAGTCACTCCTACATGTTCATGGAGTTATAACGTCTACTAAGCTTTTCTAGGTCTATATTCCTGAAGGAAACTGGGTTTTCCTCTTATCTGCAACACCTCTTCATATAGGATTTTATGAACCGCCTTCTCCCCACCCCCAACACACACACTTGTGATGGGATTTAGGTAGTACTGTTATTATGCATGTTCTACAATGTTTGTATAAAATATCAATTGTATGGAAATACAGCATAGTTATGAATGGAAAGTGAAATAAAGAAAATGTGTGGCAGATTAGCAAGGATGGAAAGCTTGCAGAAGACTGCAAAGAAAGATAAATAAAAAACTAAGGAACTTGGCTTTTTCTTTGAATTTTCTTTGGGCACTATATGCCATTGCCCAGCAGATGGTGATAGAGATCCATATTCCAACATCCAGGCAGGCTGGCTTGGAATCTGTTCTCTAGATACAGCAGAAGCTGGAACAAAACTTAGAATCCCAAGGCAATTGATCACGTAGTCAGCATTGAGCAATGACTTACTAGACCCTATTAGTGCTAGGTCAGATTGAGGTATTGATATGTGTCCTTGATGACTTTTTTCTACCCTTGTGCATGCAAGAGAAGGCAGCCAAAACTATTTTACAGCTTTTAGAAGTTTATTCTGTTAGAATTCAAAGGAAATCATCTGGTGGATGGCCTGTCCTCCTTGCACTTCTATATGGAATTATCCTAGGGGCATGAAAGAGAGATACGTAAAGAGAAGATGTATGAGAAACCTGCATCAAGACATTTGAGTTGGAAACAGAGATCACATGTCCCCCAAAGGGCATTGCTATTGCTTGCCCCTTTACCTAGAGGCCAGAAGAATCCCTTTGTCAGGAGGGGAGGAAGGCTACATGATTCGCTCAAGGAATTGGAGTTTATGTTAAGATTCATTGTCTTTGAGGATGTTACTGTTTCAGATTTGAGTTGAACTGGTATATTGAGGAAGGATTTTATGTAACCTAGGTTGGCATCAAACATTTTTTGTAACTGAGGCTAGTCTTGGACATAAAGATTTTCCTATTCCTGTTGCCTACACGCTAGAATCATGCGTAAGCACCACAATTCCTGGCCTAGTCCTTCTGGTTTTCTAAAGTTATAGTTATATAATTTCCTCTTTCTTCTCCCTCCAAACCCTTAAATGTCCCATCTCAATTTCCTTTAAAATTCATGGCCCTTTTATTTATTATTGCTTAAACACACACATACACATGATATATACATATACATATACATATACATATGTACCATAGAGATATAGAAATATAGATATATATGTCACTGAGTCTGTTTAGTTTTGAATTTTCTTGATGGAACCAGAACAAAAGGTGTTTAGATTTCAGTGGCTCTTATAAGTTTAGAAAAGTCATCTTAGCTGTAATCAAACAGGTAAAATATGGACAAACTTCTATAAAATGACATTTCTCATAGTCTGAGTTTGAGTAAAAGACCACCTAAATAGATTTGGACAGATTTATATGAAATTTGAACTGAAAAAAATGAGTGTATTTTAAAAGATTTTGCCCAGTATTTATAATTTTAATGTCTCCTAAAACAAAAACTCTAGCGAATGTTTTGACTATATGGTAATTCTATGAACTGGGAATTAGGGAAAGGATGTATCTTCAGATTTTAGTATCATGTTATCTCCATGTGAGCACTACAGCAAAGAATCACATTGAAGCTTTCAGAATGGGAATCAAGAGGCACTCTCCTAACTCAAGTACTCACTGAAATAAAGAAGTTACTGTCTTCAGTGTTCTACACTGGGAGAATATAAGGTCTGGTGAACAAAAGGGATTTTCACTCACATCACAGATCCTGGATCTAACTGGCATGTCATTAATAGCCTTGGTAAAACAAAATGGATATTTGATAACACCATCTTTCAGTAAAAGTTAAGCATTGTTTGGTGACACACCTGTGCTATGACATTCTGACCTCGTTTACTGTCATCAAGTGATTTCATAATTTTATAGTAGTTTAGGGATGGTAAAAACTCCTGCTCTCTCCTGTCACCCATGAACTGAGGATGGAGGCTAAGTCTCCCAAGGAAGACAAATAAAGACCTTGACTCACACCACAGCTCCTTGAGCTAACTAAGCCTAGAACTTTCACACCCACCTTTCTCCAGCTCTTCAGACAAAAAAAGGTGTGTGTCCTTTTGTGGGTGGGAATTCTCAGTGGGTTATTCTCCGTCTTTTATTCTGCCTTACCTAAACCAGACCCAGGACAGATAAATAATTCACCCATCTCCTATCTGTTGGTTATTTCTGCTAATGTCGTCCCAGTTGGGTCCTGAGAGCCTCCTGCTTTCCTGGTGTCTGGTGCTTTCTCCCCTGCTCTCCATTCCCCATTGCTACCCGCCTCTGTTCAACTTTCTGACTCATCTCTTCCATCTCCTCCCACACCTGATTTTGTCCCCCTTTTTTCCTCTTCCCCTCCTCTCTTCTTCCCAAGTTCTGCCCACCCTATACCTCCCATGATTATTTTGTTCCCCCTTCTAAGTAGAACTGAGGAAAGGCCATTCAGAGACTGCCCCACCTGGGTATCCGTCCTTTATGCAGCCACCAAACCCAGACACTATTGCTGATCCCAAGAAGTGATTGCTGACAGGAACGTGATATGGATGTCTCCTGAGAGGCTCTGCCAGAACCTGACAAATACACATGGGGATGCTTGGAGACAACCATGGGACTGAGCAGGGGGGAATCCCAATGGAGGAGCTAGGAGAAGGACTCAAGGAGCTGCAGGGGTTTACAACTCCACAGGAAGAACAACAATATCAACCAATCAGACCCCCCCCCCCCCAGAGCTCCCAGGGACTAAACCACCAACCAAAGAATACACATGGAGGTACCCATGGCTCCAGCTGCATATGTAGCAGAGGATGACCTTGTAGAGCATCAAAGGGAGGGGAGGCCCTTGATCCTGTGAAGGCTTGATGCTCAGCATAGGGGAATGCTAGGGCAGTGTGGTGGGAGTGGATGTGTGGGTGGGGGAGCACTCTCATGGAGTGCCCCCTGCCTCGTTGCATCTTACAAACATTTTTGCTTCCCAAAAGTCACATATCCAAAACACAGAAAAACTCAAAGCTTTAAAATATTTGTGAAAAATGTTCCATTGTATTTAGAATTAATTATTATGATGATTTAAAATTAGATAGTTGAGTATAAAATTTGCTTTGGGTGTTCCTAGAATAACCTCACTAAATAGTATGATAGTATGAAAATTCCCAAACTTTTTCAAGTAAAAGACTAAAAAACAGCACAAGTCAAATATATTAGCTCTATTACTGGGGGAGAGAGGGACATTTTTGACATTGGGAGTGCCAAACACTGGAAGGGTACCCACACTACTGTAAACAACCTAAAGAACCCCCCCCCATACACACATAGTATCAGGAGAAGTAGACAACAGGAAGACAATCAGTAGGAGAAGAAAGACCAAAAAATGGTAATGTGGGATAAATATGAGCCAAATGCACTATTATTTATATGGAAATGTCTTCTTATTATGTATTATTAATACACATTAATAAAAATGTGAACATAAATCTAACCCACAAAATGATTTTAATGCAATTATAGTCATAATAGAATATGAAAAATTACTACAGTTCTTTATTTCAGAACAAATAATAGGATAGCAAAAAGGATTTGGTATAAAAGATATGAAGTGAATGCTGAGAACTGACAGCTCTTCCCCAGGAAAGACAATGCCAATTGAGTATCAAGTACCGAATCATCAGATGAAAGATCATATGACAATAAATAATATACAAACTGATTAGGTTATATTGGAGAACATAAATATATGTATATACATATTATGCATGTGATAGCAATTAATTTTAAAAATCTCAAGGATTTTAAAAAGAGAAAGAAAGGGTATATTTTGGAGGGAGAAAAGGGAAAGGTTGAATGATGTAATTATATTGTGACCTCCAAGGTAAAATAAAAAACTGTCACAGAGAGAAGCAGAGCAATGGAACTGCAATGTGAATTGCTAATACGATCTCATGGTGCTCCTGACTGGATTTCTGTTTTTCTGTCCCCAGATACAGAATTGCTTCAACAGAGTTGTACTTTTGACCATGGAAGAATTCTAGAAATGTGTCTCAACTAGTAAACATCCTGCTTCTCAGGTCCCACAACTCTAATGAGCAGAGACAATTCTGCAAACTCTGAAGAGCCATGCCACAAGTGAATCTTCTCTTCTCGAGTAGCTATAAGTTATGAACAACAACAAAAAACATAGTAACTGAAATACAGCTTTAGAGGGGAATTTGTGCTAATTGATGGAGAAAATCCTGTAGCATCTCTACCAAAGGAAACTGGGGGAAAAAAATCGTCTTGACTAACCTGCTGTCCTGAGACCATGGCAACTGAGAGCTAAGATCATGTGTTCCTGAGGAAGCAGGGGATCAAGGGCAATTATTCACTATTGAAGCTTTGGTGGTGACCTCACTCTGTCCCAGATGCATGTCATTATGCAAGAATAAATTAGCTAATATTGCCAAGGTCAAGTTCACCTAAGGTAACAGGTCAAGGATGTTTCTGATGATGTACCTACTTAACAAACTTGCATTTGGCATCAAATAGGCAGAAACAGAAACTAATATAAAATGCCAAATGTTGATATGCAGATCAACTGGAGAACATTAAAATTCTTGCTTGCAGTGGGAAATGTCCCCACCACACCAGCAATATACCTGGTAGTTCCACAGCTGTGTGAATGAATGCCGGTGACTCAGCAATTTAGACCAGAAATACATGCATGTGTTCACAAAATAACATGTGCTAGACTTTTGACTCAGGCACTTTCCAAAGCAGACACCAACTGTAAAATCCCAAAGTGATTTTATCAGCAGATTAAGTTAACTGCTTGTGGTGTGTGTAACTGTAAGAACTTTTCAGAATTAGAAGTGAATAAAATTCATCTACATTCAACATGGAAAATACTGAAAAATCTCAGATCATCTAGTGAAGGCAATGTGGTACAAAAGGAAGCCAGAACAACAAAATGTATGTTTGGTTCTTAGAAAAGTCAAAGAAAACAAGGCATGGAGTTTAGAAGCATGGTCCAGCTTAGAGCATAGAAAGCAGAGACTGGGAGGGATCGCTGGCTCAGGGGTATTGGTGGTGCAAGGATTGTGAAAATATACCCACTTTAAATCATGTTTCATACTATTTTCTGTACATATTTAATTTTAATAAAATACTTTCCCCAAAACAGGTGTTTTCAGCATGGAACAGGAAGTGCTAGGGAGAAATGACCAAGTTAACTTTCTTTGAATGGAGAAAATTATTTTGAAAAATGTCAACCTGTAAACCAAACACAATACTTTCTTTATACAATTGACTTGGTGTTCAACTTGTCTATTAGCAATGAGAACAACAGCTTTGGTTTTCCCCTCTAAACAGAAGACTGTTCCTATCCTGCTCCAGAGAACAGTTGTCATGAGCCTGGCTCCATTTCCCAAGTTTACTGAAATGGTTAGAGTAAGAATTAACAACAGTAGGGAGAGAGAACTCGGAGCCTACTGCCAGCAGGGCTTCAAATGAGGGAGCAGGTTGCTATCCCACAGTCAAAACTCTGATCCATAATTGTTCCTGTCTGAAAGAACTACAGGGATGGAAATAGCAGCCTGAGGAAAAGAAGGTCCAGCAACAGGTCCAAAGTAGGATCCAGCTCAAGGGGAGGTCCAAGGTCTGACACTATTACTGACACTATGGAGCACTCACAAAAAGGGACCTATCACGACTGCACTCAAGAAGACCCACTAAGAAGCTGAAAGAGTCAAATGCAGATATTTGCACCCAACCAATGGACAGAAGCTGCTGACCCCTGTGGTTGAACTAGGGAAAAGCTTGAAGAAGCTGAGTAGGAGGGCAACCCTGTAGGAGGACCAGCAGTTTCAATTAATCTGGACTCTGAGATCTGTCAAACACTTGCCCACCAAAAGGCAGGATACACCAGCTGATATGAGGCCTCCAACACATATACAGCAGAGGTCTGCTGGGTCTGTGTTCAATCAGAGATGAGGCACCTAACCCTCAAGAGACTGGAGGCCCCAGGGAATTTAGAGGTCACGTGGGGTGGGAGGAAGGGATGGGGACATCCTCGTGGGTGACAGCAGGGTGAATTGGAGGTATGGGATGTGGAACAGTTGGAGGCAGAACAGCAGGGAATAAAATCTGGCGTATAAATAAATAAATAAATAAATAAACAAACAAACTTAGGATATACCACCTGTAAAACAGATCACATGCTGCAGCTTCAAATTTGAAAATCCTTTTTAGCCACTATTCTATAATACGGAAAGGATTTTCAAATTTGAAGAGGACTGCCAGTATGTACCTTGAATACTGAGTGTATGTTGAATGGCTTTATATTACAGATACTTACCTTGGCACCACTAAGACATTAGGTGACTTGGTTCTACCTTTCAATAATGTTACAATCTCTTCCTAATCTACTAGATTTCTAACTAGCCTATTAGCATCATCTCTGAGATGACAAAATCCACCATGATGCTAAGCCATTACACAGAGGTGAGACTGCCCCAAAGATAGAATGTAGCACAGTGGTAGAGCATATGTCTAGGAAGTGGAAAATGTAGGCTCCAATTTGTAGTGCCCAAATTCTCTATTCCTAAGTCAGGAATAATATCAAGAGATATGCAGATTTCCTGTGATGATGCCTGTGATGTGCAATGCTAAGATATAGGACATAGCGGAAGGACAAGACGCTCTGAGAAGCCAAGGAATAAAAGCTCTGGAAGAGTAAGAAGTTAAACAAGGGTGCAGAATGATAGAGCTATCTGAGTATCACTGACCAACAAAGATATTTTCCCATGTTATGATCTTATTGCAAACTTACTATAAAGGAATTTGCAAGTATACATCTGACTTGGATGTATGAAAAAGATAGGCTAAATCTCGAACTTTCAAGAGCATTTATAAACAAACACTAAAGATATACAACTGAATAGGTAACACAAGTACAAATGATATGTATTTTTGTTGTCACACACACATATATGTGCACATAAAATATGTGTATATACTTGTTTCATCATTTGTCTCTACCTTAAAAACAATTAGCAATCTCATTCTAATGAATTCTTTTGTGTCTGCTATTGAAAGTGCCTGGGTTAGAAGTACATGAAAATTTCCTAGTATTACTAAATAAAATGTTAAGAAGGAGTGATTCTCCTTGACTAGTATTGGATTAACTAGTACTTCTAAGGCTTTCCATTCAGTTTTGCCTTCTTTTATTCTCAGTCACCACCCTTTGTTTTAAATAGAGGTAAATTTCAACAACCTGGAGCGTTTATTCACAGTTCTGTGTTCTGCCCTGTAAGGCTGAGAATTTTATGATAGATGCTCACCACCTTTAAGCCTTTGTTTATAGTTTATATGCAATAGTTAACTCAAATAATACTACATTTAGAATTTAGGCTTAAGCTCACTTGGAAAAAAAGAGTAGATTTCTGACTTGTGATTGTGAACATATAGATAGAAGATATTGCATTAATAACTTGTATTTTCAACAAAGTCAGTGAAAGCCATACACCATATTCCATACCGTGTGTGTGTGTGTGTGTGTGTGTGTGTGTGTGTGTGTGTGTATTAACCCCATGGCAATATACATATTTTATAAACAAATAAATAGCAGAAATAGTGATCACTTGCACACATGCTTATCTTTTATATATTTTTGCTTAATATATCTCAATCTTATAGGAAAATAGAATATAAATCCAGAAAAATAGCCTTCAATTCACCATGGTTTGCTGTGAAATAAGCATGACATCAATGAAACATTTTGTCTTTGTTTCCTATTGCCTTCATAAAACACACTGACAAAACTCTTTAAGGATAGAAATGACTTATTTGGGCTCATGGTTCCTAGTTACAGAGCATCATTATAGGAATGTGAAGGCAGTAAGGATATGAAGTAGTCAAATTACATTTAGGAACATACAAGTATGAATATGTTTATGTGTGCACTCAGCTGGCTTTCTCTACTCTTACATACTTCAAAATCACCTCAATTAAGATAATCAAGATTGTCCTATAGGACATTCTGATCTAGAAAATGTATATACTCATTTACAAATTTATAAAACCAAAACGACTTAATATAAGTTCTTATTTCTTCAAATATTCATAGTGTTGTCCAAATTTCAAATTCTTTTGATCCTATTATATGTCAAGCTCTATTTTACATTGATTAAATATTTAAGTCACCATCTTAGTCTCTTTTCCATGTCTAGTAACACAGAAGCATAGACTGGGTAACATAAAAAGAGAGAAATTCATTTTAGTTTGTGGGTTTAGTCCAGTATTGAAGGGGATTGCCTAGAGTGACAGCTTTCTAGTTAGCAAAGGCTTGAGGTGGCAAGGGTGTAGGAGAAGCTAAGGTTGGAAGAGTCAGGAAAGGAAGAGGAAAAGGAAGAGGAGGAGTGAGGTGAGGGGGAGGGCAGAGATGTAGGAGGATGAAGAGCCATGCAGGTATGGAGGGCAATCCTGAGTAATAAACTTATATTCAGGCTAGCTAATTGGGAAACACCTCTAATTGTATGTGTTAGACTTCGGCATGCAGCTTAGAAGAGACAACACCAGACCAAACGGTTCCAAGGGGGTTGGGGGTACTCAGGGAGGAGGGCAAAGGTGGGAGGAGAAATGGGAGAAGATGGCAGAGAGAAAAGAGAGCAAGGTCAGAGAGTTCTGCCTATTTATATGGGCGGTGATGTAGCCTTTTCCCAGGTAAAGGTGAGGTAGGCAGGTAGATTCTGGGAGTGTATGGTGGTTGCCTTGGCAACAATGTAGGGTCACCTCAGTTGCCTAAATGTGATGTCACTGAGTTTGAGCCTGATACCAACATACCTCCCTTTTTCTTATTATAAAGAGAAGAAAAAAGGGGAGGGGAAGCCGATGTGAAAGGTGAGTTGGGGTGCCCTGTCTCTTAAACTACTTCCTGCTGTGTAGGAGCATAGTCCCTTGTGGGGAGCAGCTGGCTTTCACCATCTGGATTCATGTGTGTATCAGGACAGCAGCTGGCAATCCTGTAACAGGAACTGATTAATAAACTGGTTAGAAATAACACCAGGAGGATGACTAAAAAGAGTGTTACAAAAGAGGGTATCTACTTTTATATGGGTTTTTAAAAAAAACCTATTCATATGGACTGTGTTTTACTCCTTTAAATAGTATCTCTTTCTTATTTAGGAAATATTTTCTAAGCAATATGGCTTTTCTCAATCAAGCCTTGATTTCTGCTTAAAATTTTCCTTCTGAAATGAACATTTTGGAAGTTTATTTCAATTACTCCTATTGAGATTGGGAATTTCCCCAGACACACGCTGCTGACAGATACTGCCCCTGAATATTTACTGCAGAGGTCAGCGAGAAAAGACAACAAAGGATAAGGGTTCTAGGCTCTAGGCTCTCCATCTATATCAGCTAGAAAAGAAGTTTGTATAAATATATTGAGATACTGCCAAAGTTTTTTTAGACTTTACACATATTTTCTAGAACTTACTACCTTCATGGAAAAATGTATAAGCCTTGAATTGATCTTTATACATATTTTGGTCTTGCATTAATTTTTATACATAATGTGATTTTGATTGGACCTGTTGCTCAATATTTATATGACGTTTTCTGAAAAAATTATATCTATATGTATATATAATTTTCAGTGTTTTTCAACAATTAAGAATTTGGAACTGTCTACCACCAATGTTGTCAAGGACATTTCTGTGTCAGTGAAAATATTCCAGAGCATCATTCAGTTTCAGTGTAACAATGTTTACTTTCAGTGTCACAAGATGCTGGTAAGCAAGGCTAGATATCCCAGGCTTTTGATACTAATTCTATGAGTATTTGTTAGACCAGCCTTCAGTGGTTACTTAAATAAGTCCTAGGGAGGAAGGCCTTGGGAGATAGGAATGGAACGAAGGTCACAAGATAAGTCTCTTCAAGGCTGAGAAAAGGTGGGTTGACTTCTTTACTTACAAGCCCTAAGGAGTAGGCTTTTTGAAAGGGAATGGTTGGAGTAGGAATTGGGAACTATACTACTCAAAAGAACTGGTCTCCAATGAGGCCCTGGGGGTGCACAAGGTTTCTTTTCAGACAGTATTTCCAATAGTCCCAAATATCTTTCAACTTACAGATAACTCTGTTACCCCATTTAAAAGTAGTCAAATCTTAGCATTTTTGTGAGTAGAAACTGCATATAATGAAAGCAATGAGCCCATCTTTATGGGAAGGTGATAAAAAGTGACAGATGCCGTCAGAAAACAAAGAATTCTCTTGGAACATATGTCAGATTCAACAGCTGAATCAACTCTGTTGGCAGGACTTGGAGCCTGGGGCAGAAAAGTTTGTGATGTTTTCAGACTAAGGACATTCTTTTTCCAAAATTTCCAAAATCCTAAGATGCTCTCTAAGCATATCCCGAAGGAGATAGATAAAAAGCTAATTCTATAAAAATTTGTCCTAAAATGAATATCCTGTGTTATAAGAAGAATTTTTAAAATAGTTAATGTTTTACTTAGTAAGACATGGACTTAGGACCAGAGTGTCTTAGAAGCTACCTTTTACCTCGATATTTTTTCTCATGCACACATTTATTCACTCATTAATCTTGTTATTTACTGACAGTGCTATTAGACAGTATTGGGGATTTTGCTATATACCCACTTAAACTGTGAAATCTATTGCTGAATGATTTTAATTGGGACCATTGATCATCTACTACCTGACTGAACTACTGATAGACACTGGATACATCAGGAAGAAATGCAGACTTGGCTCTGTATTGATGGAGCTTAAAGAGTAGGAGAGGGGATTGGATTTTGGACAACGAATGATCCTCATATTAGGCAGAGATGTAGAGTGTAACCAGGAAAGCAACAGATGTGTCAAACTCATCTCAGTGGCTTATCAAAATAAATAGCACTTTAAAGCATGAAAGAGAGAACAGTATTTTTAGTAATGGCATTTTAAACATCTGAGCATTTTTACGATGAGTCACTAAAAGCAAACACTGCAACTTGTCCATCATACTTTCTGTAAAATGCATCTGTGCTAAGCAGAGATTGGGAAAAAATCCTTTCTGCATGACTTTTAGGTGATCCAAGTCTATATGGGTAGTCACATTGAGGAGAGAGAGGTGGGGGGAGAATATGAATATCTGTTTGTGAGGAGTCCTAGAGACCCAAGCCTTCTCAGGAGCCCTGAGGAAAGGATAAATAGAGCGTTACGCTTGTGTCCTTGTTAGACTGCACAAGTCTGGTCAAAGGCTATGGCCAGTGCATGCAATGAGTCAAGGGTGTGGCTTTTGGGCACCTGATTCATCTGCCTGGACTGTGGTAATCAATCCTAAGGTAGTTGTGTCTGAGGTATCCTCTGTTCTCTTTGCCAACATTGTCTGCATTGGTTTTCTGCTGATTTTGTCTGTTTTCTCTCTTGCAAATAGTATGCAGCATTCATTTGCTTGTTTTTTTATTGGTTATTTTATTTGTTTACATTTCAAATGTCCCCCTTCCTGATTTCTCCTCTGCAAACCCCCATCCCATCCCACTTTCCCTTGACTCTATGAGGGTACTCCTTCATGCACCCACCCACTCCCACCTCACCATCCTAGCATCTCCCTATACTGGAGCACCAAGCCTTCACAGGACCAAGGGCCTCCTCTTCCACTGATGCCAAATAAGGCAATCCTCTGCTACATATGAGCCATGGGGTCCCTCCATATATATTCTTTGGTTGGTGGCTTAGTCCTTGGGAGCTCTGAGGGTTCTGGTTAGTTGATATTGTTCTTTCTATGGGGTTGCAAACCCCGTCAGCTCCTTCAACTCCCCCTATCTCTTCCCATGGGGTCTTCATGCTCAGTCTGATGGTTGGCTGCCTGTATCCACTCCTGTATTGGTCAGGCTCTGGCAGAGCCTCTCAGGGGACAGCTATATCAGTCTCCTGTCAACAAGCACTTTTTGGCATCAGCCATAGTGTCTGGGTTTGGTGTCTGCAGATTGGATGTATCCCTAGGTAGGACAGTCTCTCGATGGTTTTTCCTTCAGTCTCTGCTCCATTCAGTCCCTGTATTTTCTTTAGACAGGAACAATTCTAAGTTAAAATTTGTTTGGCTGTGTCTTCAGTTTATGCAAGACCTCTCAGTCAAAGATACTGCGTTTGTCTTATTTCTTTTCACTTTTATTCTGCATCCCTGATCCTCCCTTTTGACATCTTACCACTTAGGATTCTTATTCCCAGGGGGTCAGGTCAGTCATTAATCTCTAAAAACAACTTCAAGGAGAAAAGAACTACAGATTATATGATTTTCATATGTGTTGTCCCCGGAGTCAGACATCTCTGTGCCCCTCAGTTGTGTCCTTGTCCCGCATCTTATGTTTGTGGTGTGATGCAGCCTGTGGCATTTGTTTTCATAGTCTGTTGACCTATATAAAAAAAAAACTATTTTTGTTATTTGCATTTCAGTTTGCTATAAGGCAATATTTGATTGCTTTTTTAAAGTTTGAATCTTCAGTTTCATGGGGAAACCCCATGTGAATAAAAGCCCTAATTGTGTAACCACTTATCTGGAGTCCTGGAAACACTGTAGATTTTACAGTAATGAATGAAATGAAAATGTAATGAAAGTGCTTAAAGATCTCTTTTGTCTTCCTTTAAAAATGGTTCTTATTTCCTTTCATACTATCTGGGTTGATATCATATCCAAATGTTAACCTTTACTTGAAAAGTAGAGATTACAATGTACAAAAGGAGCATATACTATTACAATTAAGGTGAAAGGTTATTATTTGGAAAACATATGGTCTAGGCAGATATTAAGCCCATGTACATTATGGAATGAATAATGTTTCTTACTAGTTTTGGAATGAATAATGTTTCTCATTAGTCTTCATTTTCTTGATATTACCAAAAAACTGTAGTAGGTAGCATAAGAAGGGCATAGAGACAGAAGCAGCTGTACATCACAATGCATATGAATATTTAAAACCTGTATCTATCTTTATGTCTTATATATCATGGATTAAAGAATGTCACTCAGCTTGAATGGTCAGCTACGTGCATCTACATAGATTATCAACAAGTCTAAAGTTATTGTGAATTTTTTGTCTCTACTGGTTAACATATTTATAGTAATGTGTTTTTGATAGAACATTTTGGCAAATTGTTGTGCCTCAGATTATATTTCATAAAATTATTATTTAAGAATGAAACACTATGTATGTAATTTAAATTTATTCATTTATATCCCAAATAACACAGCAAAGCTATTCTCATTTTCTTTATGCTTTTTTCTAGTTTTATTCTTATTTATGTATTTTAAATATCTATATATTTTTAAACAAGTGTAAAATATAAACATGAATTACAGAAAAAAGCCCCAAAGTATACTACCTAATTATGCCTTAGAAACACCATGGATATACAAATTAGATTTTAGAATATGTGTCAAAATTTAGAATTGTCTTTGCTTAATGGTTAAAAATACCAGTATTTTGAGAAAGCACCAGGCAAGCAGATGTTAAGATACCCTGTGGTGCTTTACTTACCCACACTAATGCTGAGTCTACAGAAAATTTGACAACTGTCCTATTAAAAAATGTGTGAAATAACATAAACAATTTCCAAAAGCTTTTCAGAAAAAGCACAAGTAATTCAATTTGTTTCTTTTTAAGAAAAATGTTGACTTTGTGTTTGGAATTTCAACCAAGTCCTGACTGATTATACAAATGTTTCTGAATTGCTTAATGCCGCTGCTTCAGCTGCCAAGTCCTGGCTGGGCAAAGGCTATTTGAAGGACCACACCTCCTCCCAGATGTTCTTCCAGCTGTGCTCTTGAGTCCAAGATGGATTCTAAGTCCCATTTAAGACAACACAACACTAGAGTCGTAGCCCAAAATGCAAGTTTATCTCTGTCCATTTTAAGGTTGTTTTTGTACCTTGACTCATAAGCAATTCTATTTATACCAGAATATCTAACTAATATGAGTGAAATTTTGCATCCCTCTTCCTGCAAAAAAATTCATATATCACTATATGTCATGTATACCTCAAAATATAAATGCTGTATTTGGACATGGTCTGTAGAGAGGTGATGAAATTTGAATAAGGATCTTAATATAAAGAACTTGTGTCATTATAATAAAAGCAAGTAGATATTTATACAAGGGAAAGGCAAATCAGCAGACAGAGGAATGTAAAAGCCACATACAAGTAGAGAGTGGGCTTGGGAGACATCACCCTGAAGGACTTGATTTTGGATATCTTCAAAACTATAAAAGAAGCTTTGTTTAACCCATTTAATATCTCACATTTTGTCATAGGGCAGTCCTAGTATTCTAATATATATATACATTTAACAGACAAAAAGCAAATTTGTAAAAAAAGTAAAAACATCAATATGCTCTAAACTTACATTTTTCAACACCGAAAATATGATAATTACATAAAAATACCAATTTTGCATAAAACTAATTTTTTAAATATTTATTTATGTATTTATTTATTTATTTTATATGGGCATACTGTAGCTGTCCTCAGACAAACCTGAAGAGGGCATCAGATCCCATTACAGATGGTTGTGAGCCTCCATGTGGTTGCTGGGACTGGAACTCAGGACCTCTGGAAGAGCACCCAGTGCTCTAAACCACTGAGTCATCTCTCCAGCCTGAAACTGCTTTCTTAATACAGAAAATAAATGATGATGACAAAAATAGATTCTTCAAACAAAGGGTAGAGAGAGAGGATGAGAGATACTGGATATCTCTTGTCACTAAATAAAACTTAACTACTTGGATGGATTATATATTCTAGAGTTCTAGGTAAAGAGGATTTCATTGAAACACCTAACAGCCCAAGGTGTTGCAAAGGCTATACAGGTTGATTTCCACAAACTGACAAGAAGGTCCCATTGCTGAAAATAACTCCTACACAACTCATTTAACATGGAGATTAGTAAATTGCTCAGCCATTATCAGAGAACCTTCCCCAGTAACAGAACAAGTACAAAGACCCACAGCAAACAGTGAGAAACTTTGGTACACTCATCCCAAAGGCTCAAGGAACCCTATAGAAGATGCAAAAAAAGAGTAAGAACCAGAGGGAATGGATGACACCAAAGAAACAAGGCCCCCTGAATCAACAAGATTAATACACTTCTGAACTCACAGAGACTGGGGTAGCAGATGGCATCCTAGAGAAGAAGAGGACACATGCTTTCATCTCTAACACTGAAAGCTATTTCCAATTGATAATCACTTGCAAGTGAAAGTTTACGTTTTTCTTCAGGGGAGTCTCACTGGCTGCATGCTCAGTAGTAGATGGCCAAAGAAAAGCTATTCTTTTACATGCTGACTGCCACTTGACCCAGCACCATTTGTTGAATATGCTGTCTTTTTTCCTCTGGATGGTTTTGGCTTCATTGTCAAAGATCAGGTGACCATAGCTGTATGGGTTTATTTTTGAGTCTTTGGTTCTATTCCATTGATCTACCTCTCTGTCTCTGTTCCAATACCATGCTGTTTTTATCACTATTGCTCTGTAGCACAGCTTGAGGTCGGAGGTAGAGATTTCCCCAGAAGTTCCCTTATTGTTGAGAATAGTTTCGCTATTCTGGGCTTTTTGTTATTCCAGATGAATTTGACAGTTGCTCTTTTTATCTCTGTGAAGAGCTGAGTGAGAATTTTGATGGGGATTACATTGAATTTGTAGATTGCTTTTGGTTAAATGGCCATTTTTACTATGTTAATCCTGCTGATCCATGAGCATGGGAAATCATTCCATCTTCTGAGATCTTCTTTGTTTTCTTTCTTCAGAGACAAAGTCTTGTCATACAGATCTTTTTCTTTTACTTTGGTTAGAGTTACACCAAGATATTTTATATTATTTGTGACTATTGTGAAGGGTGTTTCCCTAATTTCTTTCTTAACCCACTTATTCTTTAAGTAGAGGAAGGCTACTGATTTGTTTGAGTTAACTTTATATCCAGCTACTTTGTTGAAGTTGTTTATAAGTTGTAGGATATTTCTGGTGGGATTTTTGGGGTTGTTTAAGTATACTATCATAGCATCTGCAAATAGTCATATCTTGAATTCTTCCTTTGTATCTCTTTAACCTCCTTTTGTTGTCTAATTGCTCTAACTAGAACTTTGATTACTACATTGAATAAATAGAGAGTGGGCAACTTGTCATGTCCCTGATTTTAGTGGGATTGTTTCAAGTTTCTCTGATCCATTTTTATCTCCTTGTACAAAGCTCAAGTCCAAGTGGATCAAGGACCCCCACATAAAACCAGATACACTGAATCTAATAGAAGAGAGGGTGGGAAAGAGCCTCAAACACATGGCACAGAGGAACATTTCCTGGATAGCACACCAATGGCTCATACTCTAAGATCAACTACTGATAAATGAAATCTCATAAAACTGAAAAGATTCTGTAAAGCAAAGACATTGCCAATAGGACAAAACAACAGCCTACATGTACATTGCTGTCTATATGTAGGTGTGAGCAAGCACAAGGTAAAGCTAGAGCCTGTGGTTGGTCAGTGGAAAAAGAAGGTGGACTGAGAGTTTTAGAGATGAGACAGACAGGGAAACACAGAGAGAAAGATGAAGGAAGAAAAGAACAAACCCACTCTATGTGGCTCTATGTGGCCACAGGTAGCTATGAATATCATAGAAGGGATAGAATAATTTAGGACAATTTCTCCAATCTAGGTAGGCAGCTTATATCAATATCAATTAGCTCTGAGTTTATTGTGTAGGCATTTTGTGGGTTGGGAATTTACTGATATAAATCTGACTGATAAATTACAAGCCTCTAGAGTGTTGATTTTACTGGTTATGAGGATTTGTGACAGCTAACCACAAGGGGCTGAAGGCTGGGAATCCAAGCAGGTTCCACAGCAAGCAAGTTGGGCAGCTGCCGCATGGGGTTAGCCAGGGAGGTGGAGAGACCACCAGAGCCAGAGAGTGGCCGGAGTTAGCGTGATTTTGTTGTTGTTGTTGTTATTTTTTGGTTTTTGGTTTTGGGAATTTATTTTTAATATTATATGCAACATGTGGCACCCAATGCCATCTACAGATAGAGAAAAGATCTTTACCAACCCTACATCCAATAGAGGGCTGATATCCAATACATAAAAAGAACCCAAGAAGTTAGACTCCAGAGAACCAAATAATTCTGTTTAAAATGGCTTACTGACCTAAACATAAAATTCTCAACTGACAAATCTCGAATAGCTGAGAGGAACCTAAAGAAATGTTCAACACCCTTAGTCACAAGAGAAATGCAAATCAAAATGACCCTGAGATTGCACCAGACAAAATGGTCCTGTGAAGGCTCGATGTCCCATTGTAGGAGAATGCTAGGGCAGTGAGGCCAGAGTTGGTGGGTAGGGAGGACCCTCATAGAGGCAGAGGAAGGGGAGGGGATAAGGGTATTCCTGGAGGAGAAACTGGGAAGGGGGATAACATTTGAAATGTAAATTATAGAGAATTGGTATTAGGTCTTCCTTGAAGGTCTGATAGAATTCTGAACTAAAACCATCTGGTCCTGGGCTTGCTTTTTTTTTTGAGACTTTCAATGACTGGTGCTATTTCCTTAGGGGATGCAGGACTATTTAAATGGTTTAATCTGATCCTCATTTAATTTTGGTGTCTGGGTCTGTCTAGGAAATTGTCCACTTCATCTAGATTTTCCAGATTTGTTGAATATAGGCGATCTCCCATGCTCATGGATTGGCAGGATTAATGTAGTAAAAATGGCCATCTTGCTGAGAGCAACTACAGATTTAATGGAATCCCCATCAAAATTTCAATTCAATTCTTCACAGAGATAGAAAGAGCAATTCTCAAATTCATTTGGAATAAGAAAACAAGGACAGCGAAAACTATTCTCAAAAATAAAAGAACTTCTGGAGGAATCGCCATCCCTGACCTCAAGCTGTACTACAGAGCAGTAGTGATAAAAACTGCATGGTATTGGTACAGAGACAGGCAAAGAAGATCAATGAAATAGAACCCAGAAACGAAACTATATACCTATATTCACTTGATCTTGACAAAGGAGCTAAAACTATTCAGTGTAAAAAAGACAGCATTTCCAACAAATGGTGCTGGTTGAACTAAAGGTCAGCATGTAGGAAAATGCAAATTGATCCATTTTTTTCCTTGTACAAAACTCAAGTCAAAGTGGATCAACAACCTCCATATAAAATCAGATACACTGAAACTAATAGAAGAGAAAGTGAGGAAGAACTTCAAACACATGGGCACAGGGGAAATTTTTCAGAACAGGACACCAATGGCTTATGCTCTAAGATCAAGAATTGACAAATGGGACCTCATAAAATTGCAAAACTTCTGTAAGGCTAGGAACACTGTCAATAGGACAAAACAGCAATCAACAGGTTTGAGAAAGATCTTTACCAATCCTATATCTGACAGAGGGCTAATACCCAAAATACACAAAGAACTCAAGAAATTAGACTCCAGACAATCAAATAACCCTATTAAAAATGGTGTACATAACTCAACAAAGAACTTTCAACTGAGGAATATCAAATGGCTGAGAAACACCTAAAGAAATATTCAGAATCTTTAGTCATCAGGGAAATGCAAATCCAAACAACTCTGAGATTCCACCTCACACCAGTCAGAATGGCTAAGATTAAAAACTCAGATGACAGCAGATGCTGGTGAGAGTTTGGAGAAAGAGGAACACTCCTCCATTGTTGGTGGGATTTTAAGCTGGTATAACCACTCTGGAAATCAGTCTAGCAGTTCCTCAGAAAATTGGACACAGTATTACCTGTGGATCCAGTGATACTATTCCTGGGTATATACCCAAAAGATACTCCAACATATAACAAGGACACATGCTCTACAATGTTCATAGCAGCCTGATTTATAATAGCCAGAAGCTGGAAAGAACCCAGATGTCCTTCAACAGAGGAATGAATAGAGAAAATGTGGTACATTTACACAATGGAGTACTACTCAGCTATTAAAAACAATGAATTCATGAAATTCCTAGGCAAATGGATGGAACTAGAATATAACATCCTAAGTGAGGTAAGCCAATCACAAAAGAAAACACATGGTATGCAATCATTGATAAGTGGATATTAGCCCCAAATCTCACAATACCCAAGACATAACTCCAGACCACATGAAGCCCAAGAAAAGAACCAAAGTGTGGTTGTTTCTGTCCTTCTTAGAAGGAGTAACAAAATAATCACAGGAGCAAATATGAGACAATTTGTTGGGCCGAAACTGGAGGAGGGACCATCCAGAGACTGTCCCAATTGGAGATCCCTCCCAGATGCAATCACTGTATGCAAACACTAATGTGGATGCCAGGAAGTGCATGCCGACAGGAGCCTGATATAGCTGTCTCCTTAGAGGTCTGCCAGAGCCTGATGAGAAGAGGATGCTCACAGCTAACCATTGAACTGATCATGGGGTTCCCAATGGAGGAGTGAGAGAGAAGACTGAAGGAGCTGAAAGGGTTTGTGCCCCCATGGGGAAAGCAACAATACCAACCAACCAGAGCTCCCAGGATCTAAACAGCTAGCCTGGGAACACAATGGAAGGACCCATGTCTCCAGCTGTATATGTAGAGGAGGATGGACTTGTCAGGTTTCAGTGGGAGAGGAGGGACTTGGTCCCTTGAAGGCTGGATACTCCAATGAGGGGCAATTTGAGGGCAGGGAAGATGGGAATGAGTGGATGGTTGTGGGCACACCCTATAAAAATAGGAGGAGAGAGGATGGGTTAAGGGGTTTCTGGGAGTAGAGGGAAATGGGGAAAGGAGATAACATCCTAAATGTAGATAGATAAAGTATCCAACAATAAAAAAAGAAAGTAAGAAAGAAAAAGAAAAGCAAACAAACAAACAAACCAACAGATAATGGAACTGGCTTTCAAAGTCAAACATTTGAGACTTTGTGACAGCAATTTAACATTATCCGTATTACTGGGATTCCTTATAATGGTTAAGGACAAGAGACTGTGGAGGGGACCCATGGAACTTTGAAACAATATCTTCATAAAAGAAAAAAGGGCCGGGCAGTGGTGGCACACGCCTTTAACCCCAGCACTTGGGAGGCAGAGGCAGGCGGATTTCTGAGTTTGTGGCCAGCCTGGTCTACAGAGTGAGTTCCAGGACAGCCAGAGATACACAGAGAAACCCTGTCTCGAAAAACCAAAAAAAAAAAAAATCATAAAAGAAAAAAAGGAGAGATATATCCCTGTATACCATGAATTTATTTAAATCCTGTCCTTTTTATTTCTTATTTTAAATTTTCTTTTAAAAAAATTGGAGGCCAAGGAACTTTTTGCTGTGTGTCTATGGCACTCTACAACTAGACGTACTTATGCATAGATGAAAGGGAAGGATCTACTTACTGGCATAAGGCATGATCGGGATCAAGTATTAAATATGGGGAAGAGGGCATGTTTGTGCTTTTTTCTGCAGGATGCTGAAGGAGCATGGTAGCCTCCAGAGCGACAGGTAAGACATGCGGATGCCCGGACAAAGAATGATGCTGACCTGTGAGCTTTCTGAGTGCCTTGAAAATGGTGACTGGAAGCTGTATTAGACATATGTTACCCACCCACAATTGCTTACCTATAGCCCTGATGGGATGAGATGCCTTGCCTCAAGGTTTTAGACCTTGTAGAACAGAGAATAAAAAAGAGAAATTATAATGACTCTTGTATTGTTCTTAAATATGACCAGTTATTCAGACTCAATCATGGGCTGGATTAGAAATCAATCCAATATTGGAAATAACAGTCTTCATTTGGAAGTCTGGTTTTGGATAGTTTCAGAGACATATATGGAAGTTAGCTGCAGTTCTCTATGATGTTATGTTAGCATGAGACAAAGTTGGGGCAGGATCTGGATTTCAAACAGGTGTTAGCCCATGTGTTAATGCTCTTTTAATTGTCAAGTTAAAATTACTTTTGTTTCTTCTACAATATTTAATGTAAGTTGCATTGATTGTACATTTTTAACTATGTTTGTGTTGTGAAATCCGGCATGTCAGTTACAGAGGTCTATCAACTAGCTTTTGTTTTAGTGCCCTGAGTATCACAGAACCTTGGCATTCTAAAAATACCCTGCAAGTACTGGAAGAAAGGAGTCAGGCTTTAAGCAGAAGCAAGAGGGTAGTGGGCTTGATTATTGCTGGTATAACAGCTTTAATTACATTAATTGCTAGCACCACTGCTTCTGCAGTTGCTTTTACACAAGAAGTTAAAATAGCTACTTTTGTTATTCATTTAGCAAAAAATGTTACCAATATGTTGAAGATACAAGAGGATTTAGGTAGGCATTTTGAAGAATGGATTGATGCTCTTTATCCTATACAAATTATCAGAAGGAGGTTCAGAATTTAAGGGTAAGGAGCCATCTTGAGTGTCATGCAAAATACCATTGGATTCATGTTAGTTCTAAAATTTACAGTGGTAATCATGATAATTAGGAAAAAGTTTAAAGACACTTTCAGTGTATTTGGCATAATTCTAACACCTCTCTGGATGTTTTAACTTTGCATAGTGAGCTTATGAATTTCAAGAATGCTGCTCTGCTGAGTGTTAATGTGTTAGGTACTGCTGATAAAATTAATCATGGCCTGAAGTCAGTATTTCTATTTTGGTCAAGCTTCAAGAAAGGCATATATAACTTGATCATGCTAGCCCTTTTTGTCCTGGGAATACTTTTATTCCTGCCCATAATGTTAAAGCTTGCCTTTAACAACATAAACATGTTGGCAATTAAAGTACATGGCTTGAATCTGAAAATGGACCCCTAGACAGAGTTATTAAATTAACAGGCTGGCAAGCCAAGGACAGGGTAAGATTCTACACAGAGCCTTACCAATCTAAGACAGAAATGCACTGCTTTTGATAATGCATATTCCATGATGGGTAAGGAAGGCATTCTTGTCAGAAGGATCTAAGACTCAGTCTTGTTAATGAAATAAAAAAAAGGAGGAGAAGTAGAGAGCCCTTGGGGCTGCTTGGCAAGAATCTGACATTGGACAAGAACTAGGAAGTGGGCTGCTTGGCAGAAATATGACATTGACCAAGGACAAGGAAGTAGGCTTCAGGCAGGAATCTGACATTAGACTAGAACAAAGAAGTAATTTCAGGCAGGAATCCCAATATTAGGCTAGAAAAAAGAAGTAATTTCAGGCAGAATTCTCAATTTTAGGGTAGAACAAGGAAGTAGGCTTCAGACATGAAAATGCCTTTGGGGTAGGACAGAGAAGTTGGCTCAAATATTTTGGTCATCCTGATAAGTCCTTAGAAACAGTGATCATGGGCGTGTTTACAGAATTTTGTTTATTGCCTGGCTTGTTCTTTGACTATTTGTGTTTATTGCCTTGGTTGTTCCTTGACTATTTGGATCTATTGTATTGTAGTCACTCAACCTAGAACTGACCTTAATACTTGCATGAAATTAAAATGGTGTAAAAGCAAAAAAGAGGAGGAAGGATGGGATAGGGGGTTCTAGGGAGGGGAAATGGGGAAAGGGGATGACATCTGAAATGAAAATCAATAAAATAGCCAAAAAAATAAAATATTCTATCTCATTGTTGAGACTATACCACACGCTTCCTACTCTGTAGGCTGCCATTTTGTTCTTTGTCTTGGAGAAACTGTTCAGCTTCATGAGGTCTTATTTATTGTTAATCTTAGTGCCTAAGTAGTTGGCCTTCTATTCAAGAAGTTGTCTCCTGTGCCAATTCATTGAAGCCTCCCTCCCCCCCACAACTTTTTCTTTTATCAGATTTAGTGTCTGGTTTTATAGTGAGGTCTTTCATCCACTTGGATTTCAGTTTTGGACAGGGTGAGAAATATGGATCCATTTGCATTCATCCATGCAGCCATCCAGTTAGACCTGCACCATCTATGAATATACTTTTTTTGTTTCATTGTATTATTTTGGCTTCTTTGTCAAAAATCAAGTGTACATAGGTGTGTGGGTTTATATTTGGGTCTTCAATTTAATTCTAACCTGTCTGTTTCTAAGTCAATACCATGTGCTTTTTATTGCTGTTGTTCTGTAATACCGCTTGAGAAATTGGAAACAATGTGTATGTCCCTAAACTGAAGAATGGATGACGAAAATATGGTACATTTACACAATGGAACATTACTCAGCTATGAAAAACAATGACATCATGCAATTTACAGGCAAATGGATTGAACTAGAAAAGATCATTCTGAGTGAGGTTATTCAGACCCAGAAGGATCAAACATGGTAGGTACTCACATAAATAGATATTAGCCATAAAGTACTGGATAACCATCTATTATTAACAGACATATAATCAACAGATGCTAAGTAACAAGTAGGACCCAAGGCAGAATGTTTGAATCTCACTGAGAAGAGGAATAAAATAGTCATCTGGGATGGGTGAAAGGAGGAAACTTGGTGGAAGAATGAATGGGGAGAGCAGGAGGGATCAAGTGTGGAAAGGATGGCAGGAAAGAACAGGAATCAATTGGGGGCAGGGATCTCTTGGAGAAGCTAAAAATCTAGGACAATGGAAACTCCTAGGAATCTATGAGGATGACTCTAGCTAAGATTCCTAGCAATAGGGGATATGGAACATGAAACGGTCACCTCCTGTAATCAGGCAAGACTTTCAGTGGACAGGTAGGGATATCAAGCCAGCCATAAAATCTTCAACACAAAATTTTTTTCTGCCTCTAAGTGGTGCAGGGGTAAAGAGGGAGCAGAAAGTGAGTGAATAGACAATGACTAGCCCAACTTGAGTCCCATGCCATGAGAGTGAGAGCCCACCCCTGATACTATTAATAATATTCCGCTATATTAGGAGACAGGAGCCAAGCATAACAGTCATCTGAATGGCTTCACCCAATAGCTGATGGAAACAGATGCAGAGACCCATAGCCAAACATTAGGCAGAGCTCAGGGAATCTTGTGCAATGGGGTAGGGCCAGGGAGGAAGATTGAAAGCATTGTTGCCTTACTACATGGCAAAATAAACTTCACACCAAAATTCAATCATAAGAGATGAAGAAGGACATCTCATTCTTATCACATGAACAAGGAACCCTAAAACACTGTAGTCATGAAAAAATATGCACAAAATTCTGATTCCCCAAATTTTATAAAAAGTTCATTATTGGATTTCAAGACACAAAATAACCCAGAGTCAGCAAGTGAGTTCAATAACCACTTTCTCCTATAAATATATCATCTGGACAAACAAAATCCCAGAGAGCATCAGAATTAAATGACATAATACATGAAATGGACCTAACAGATATCTTTAGAGTATTCCACCCAAATAACAAAGCATACTCATACAGCCTATGGAAGTTTCTTTTAAATAAGCCACATCCTGGGACATAGATCTGAACAAATACAGAAAAGTGGAAATGTACCACATGTCTCATCTCACCATAATTCAAAAAATATTCATCAACTAAGAATCAATTCTTCAAAGAGTAATAAATTCATCTCCCATTTCAGAGGTGAATGATAAATAGCCAAATTCAGTAGGCTTATATTCTACTCAGAAAGCAAAGAGAAGAGAAATAATTAGTTTGAAACAATTGCTATACAAAAATAAATTCCAATTTATGCATTTAAGAGAACACATGATTATCTGTTTTACTAGCTGTATTTACCAGGAGAATAAACAGAACCGAGGTGTACATACCTAAACTCTTAGTAATCAATAATACAGCTCTAGTTTTCAAACCTTTCTTCTCTCAGTTCTGAGAGAGTTAAGAGTTGAGCACATTTCATGAGCTGCACTGATAATAGTCACTTTCCCTGATTGGACTCTATTATGTATCAAATTCAGTATTCAGAAAATTCTAACTTATAAAACCCACACTCTTCTGAACAGTAAGTCATCACAAAGGGGTGAAGTCATATTTAGCCAGCTTCTCAAATTCCTTTTAGTCTTATAATTATATACATCTAGCTATTCTCTTTTTTTGTATTTTAGCACAGATATATTGGTAAAACTATACTTAGTAGTTCAAGATTTCAGGGATTGGAGGGAGATATGCTTTATTGTGATTTATAATTATTAACATTCACTTTAAAAATCCAAACTATGCTTTTATCCTGTGTAAGGAACATAAGATCTTTGAAGTATGCTATTGTTTAAACTTACTTTAACATTTGTCACTACTCCTTCCTCTTCCTTCTAACTTCTCCCATATCCCACTCATTCCCTCTCAAATTCATGACCCCTTTTCCTTTAATTATTATCATGTACACAAGAGTGTGTGCATGTGTGCGCGCACATACACATACACACACACAAACACACACATACACACACACATGCACACACACACAGAGAGAGAGAGACAGAGACAGAGACAGAGAGAGAGATAGAGAGAGTCCATTTACTGTTGCTCTTATGTGTATATATTATTGACTGCTTGTTGTTGTGGCTTGTCCTGGTGCTCTTTGTATTTTGATGTTAATCCTGCTCCCTCAAGTAGATCACATACTCAGGTGACCTCACTGAACCTTCTTCCCATTCTGACTGATCACATAAAGGCTAGAGCAGATGATTGGGCAGTGGAAGGGAAAGATGGGATGGATAATTTCAGAGAGGAAGGAAAATAGAGCAGAACCACATGGCCTGGAGAAGTCACAAGTAGCAAGGTTTCTCATAGCTGCAGAATAGATTAGTATAGTGATTGATTTGCCCAATCTAGGCATATAGTTTATAAGTATAATAACTTAGTTGTGTGTTTTTACATGGGCTTATTTGGGAAGAAGTTACAACAGCTTGGGATTGGTGTCTTGTCCCTGAAGAAGACTAAACATCTCTGACTCAGCAGCTATTAGTTACATATAGCTCTTCATCTATGGGTGTGACCTTGTGATATTGCTTCCAGTTTGGAAGGGGTGATCACTGTGCCTATCTTAGTACTTAACTATAGCTTTGAGACTTCATGAGTATATCTTCCCAGTTATATACTGAAGACACCACCTCACATCTGAAATCCTGGTTTTTTGTAGTTTATATTCTCTCAGCTTTCTCACCTGAGATGCTCCTTGAGACAGGTATAGCAGGGTTATTGTAGATCTGTCAACTGGGACTGAGCACCCCATTGTCTCTTGTCCTCTGTATTTTGACAAGTTAGTGAGTGATTCCTGAGTGGTCTTTGTCTGTTTCAAAAGAAGCTTTTTTGATGAGAGGAACAGCTATACTTATATGCAGGTAAAAAGATTCCTCTTGCATTTTAATAACACTGAAGATATCTTGGACGAACACTTTGCACAGTGGTGGTCCTCAGGAGCATTTCCAAAGCAGAGTATGCAGTGTATGATGTTTGAGTGTATGTGTATGTTTGTATGTGTGTGCATACATATGTGTTTGTGTGTGCCTGTAGAAGAGTATGTATATGCATGTGTTGGTGTATGGATGGATGTGTCTGTGTATATGTGTATGTACATGTGTATGCATGTGTGTGCATGTGTTTACATGTATTCATCTGTGTGCATGTGCATTCACACATGTGCACATGTGCATGTTTGTGTGTTTCATGAAGACATTGTCTCATTAGCAAGTTGACTTTTTCCTACCACCACATTTCTGTCTTCATACCGAGGCATTTTTTTAAAGTAATAATCTCTTTTGCCCCAGTTTCCTTGTTGATTGAAACATTTCCAAGTCCAACTCCATTTTTCTGTAATCACAGGTGAAAGGAAAACAGGGCAAAAGCCAGACTATGGCATTCAGGATATTTGTCTACTGTTACATCCCTTGGTCTTCAGGACCAGTCAGTTGGCAATGCCTCCCTTAGTCTGAGCCTTTCTAAGTCACTTTATCAACCTTTCTTTGGCAGTCTACCAGGCTTTGTTATATTGCCAGCCTTCTCTGCAACTGTCTTGGAAAGCTCTGAAGGCACACTCTGTCTCTGTCAGTGTGGAGTGAACTATGGCTGAGGACAAGGGACAAAAAGTGACACAGATCTTAACTCCTTCAGAAAGAAGGCATGTAAGAACAAACAGGGTGGCAGTGTCTGCTCTGGTTCAAAAACCTAGACACATACATCAGATCTGTCTTGTGAACAGTTAAAGAATCCCAACATAATTACTCAAAGACCATCTAAACCTAATCCTCTAGGAATGGATGCATTTAACACCTTCTCCATGTAACAAGATGTTCCAGGTGGAAGAATTTCTTAAAGGAAAAGCAACTTCAAAGGCTGATCATTAGTTAGCTTTAAAGACCTGCTCAGCCTGACTTTGAAAAACTTAGGCCCAGAAATGTCATCTGTCTCAGTAGGGAAACTGGAGAAGCCATCTAAAGGCAGAGAATTTTGGCAAGGCTGAGTATGTCCTAAGAAACTGGAACCATCTCTGTCACAACAGAGACTGAGCCCAGAACTGAGCCTGCCTTGGGGAACAGCCAAAAGAGAACATCTAGGCCTGGAAGACAAGTTGAGGGGTGGATAGAACTGTGTGGGGAGGAGTCTGGCGTTGGCTGGGGAATTTGGAAGCAGGAGAGAGGAACAGAGTGGATTTTACAACTAGAAGGAAGCTGGGAAATTTCCCCATGAACGGAGCCAAAGACAGGTATGATATCTGGAGAAAAGAACTGGGAGCAAGGGGAGAGGTTTAACTGACTAGTGTCAAGAAGAAGGAAGGTTAAAAGATGAAATCGTCTTTAATTAGCTGGCAATTATAGGCGGGGTTGAGAAGCTCAGAGCAGAAGCCAGGAAGGGTAGTGGCAAGAGCAGATCCAAGATGGCTGTTTACTCTGAGCTTCAGAGTCACTCTGGACAGTCCCCTGGAAGGAAACTATCCCTCTGTGGTTTCTGCACGTGGCAGAGAAGGAAGACGGCCTCTACGCTCTCAGCTGTATTAGTAAATTCCCCAGGAGTTTACACCAACTGGGAAGATCTGTATCTCTAAAATTAAAAGTTAGATCATGAGTATAAGAATCAAAGCTTTGGATCAAAAAATCATTTCCATTGTGGGAAGGAGTGCTTTGGGCCTATCTGGATACATTTTGTGTTAACAAGATGTGACCAAGTAAATGACCTGTGAGGTTTTACTGTCTTCCTGTCAGGGCATCTGTAACTTACATAATAGGCTGTTTTTCTTTTCTAAGGTTGGAGTTTGGGGTTTGGTGTGTATTTAAAGTTTCAAAGTCAACTTTTAATAACAGTGCCTCTAAGTGATCTTCAGTGGTTAAAACACTCTCATGCAGAAAAGAAAGCAAGTCTTCAAAATGAATGTGAAACTGATAGGTCACCATACTGATTAGCTTCAGATTTCTGAACTACCTTGCCATACTTTTCAAACCTCATAGGTTCCTAAATATCTAAACTTTGTAAGTTAATCATTTAAAAACAGGGCTTACAGACCCTCAAAATCTTTGACCAACTGCTAGAAGCTTTTACAACTCTCATTGTATCCTTGTCAAGTTTTTTACTAAAGAAAAAATTTCACTCCTAATTTTTTCAATAAAGTTTCTTCTTAGATACAATTCACTCAACAGCAAATTAACTGATGTATATTAAGGAGGCATAACAAGCAGCATATAAAGATACTTATATTGATAGTCCAGTTATGATTGCCCAAGGAAGTAAAGTTTGTTAGGAGAAGGCAATGAGGATGCATGCTTTGCATCCCCTTTGTTTAAGAAGAACACAAATTCTTCAGTAAAAATTATGGCAGATATTATACAGTGTACACTTGAAAGGCATAGGATGATGCATGAAGCTTTGAGGAGACTGAAGCCAAACCTTGAGTGGAAACTCCAAGGAAATTGAAGCTTCTAGGTATGTAGAAAGTCTGCTATGGAAAGAAGCACATGGTGAGCTGAGTGCACAAAAGGGAGAATCTATATGGGATATGGATGGTCTGGACTCATGAGTAAGGCTTACCAAACCTTTGGAGCATATACCATGATGTCTCCCAAGTTTCCTGATTGTCAGACACCTAACAATTGGGTCTTATGCTTGCCTTGGTGGCTTTCAGTCTTGTTTTGACCCATTCCACATTTCTAGGCTCCTATCCATCACTTCAGAGTAGCAAATTTTACCCTGTGTCATTGATGTGTATGTTGGAAGCAGGTATCTTGCTGTTTTCAGTTTTACATGGCTCCATATCTAAGAGTTTGCCGTGGTCTCTGAATAGACTACAGACTTGGAATCTTGAAAAATGATAGAACTTTTAAGATGATAGAAGCATTTCAATGTTGACTGGATCCATTTTTTCATTGTAAGATGTATATGAATACAAGGTGTAATGGTAGAATTGTGTAGTTTGGATATGATGTGCCCTCAACCAAAAGGCCCATATACTGAAAGTATAGCCCATAATGGAACAATGATCAGAGTTGGTGACTTGGGAAAAGTGAGAGCATCTTGGGTACTTATCCAGGCAGTTAAAACT
This sequence comes from Grammomys surdaster, assembly GCF_004785775.1. Lineage (NCBI taxonomy): Eukaryota > Metazoa > Chordata > Mammalia > Rodentia > Muridae > Grammomys > Grammomys surdaster. The sequence continues at coordinate 213,979 of NW_021604643.1, read as the reverse complement.
AAAACTGACAATATATGTAAAACACTACTTGCTACAAAATTATCCAGAAAACTGTATTTTTCAAAAAAAAAAATCTGTTTTGAGTGCTTCAGAGTTGAGAGGAGGCATTGAAAAAAAGTAGTATTTAAAATATATTGAAAGTAGGGATGTGGGATTACTAACCAAGAATACAAATGAAAAGCTGCAAAACAAACACTTGAAAATATGAGGAGGATTAAAATAATTTCATGACATCCATAGTAAGGGATCAGCCATAAAATGGACACTTCATGAGCTGAGACTCCAGAATGACCACCCAGTCTTCGACCTCTCCTATGTCCCCTTGGCCCTGGAAATTCCACCATTGGCACACTTTTCACTTTCGGGCTCTCTGTTTCCACCTGTCATTTCCCCATTCTCTATTAGCTATGGTTGTTTTCAAAAATCATTAATTATGAGAGCAATGCAGTTTAAATAGCTTTTACAAATATTGGAGTTTATATTTTAACTTGACAGCATGCCTAATGGTGAGTGACTGTTTCCATTGGCACTGCACTCCTGTGACATTGGGGGTATATTTCTGCCACTCTTTAGGACTCCTTTTTGATCTGAAGTCTTCACAGCCTGCTCTGATTATCATTATCTTTCAAACGTAAACACCTGGTGGGACTGGTGCATTAACTTTGCACATCAGCATTCAGTACCATTTAGGATGCTTACCTGACTTGATTCAGTAGACAAAGAGAAGTCTTAGAGTTTGTTTAGAGCTGCTTTGATTGTCTCTTCTTGTGAGTCAGTATGGACATAGAATCCTATCCTAAATTTTAAGTTCTAAAGTGCAGTATGTTAGCTGGACAGTGGTCCCAGGAGAGGCAGGTGGTTCTCTATGAGTTGGAGGCCAGCCTGGTCTACAGAGTAAGTTCCAAGAGAGCCAGAGACATATAGAGAAACCATGTCTCAAAACATGTCTATAAACAACAGCAGCAGCAGCAACAATGAGTGCAGTATCTTATTTTCCATCCCTGCTGCATAGTACAACCTTTTCAATCTACATTGTGTACCCAAACATTCCCATTTAACCTTTAAAACACGTTTCCTTTGATGAATTTGACTGTGCTTGCTCTCTTTCTTTCATTTTTGATTTTGGAGTGAGTACTGTGGTGTCTTCCTCAGATCTACTCTTAATGGTCCATATATATATATATATGTATATGTATATGTACATGTACATGTACATGTACATATATATATATACACACATACACATACACATACACATACACATACACATATACATATATATCTTAGCTGCTGGGAATTTTTCCTGCTCTAGACTCTCAAATGCATTTCCTGGATAACTTTGTCCTTGGTTTCTGGACAATTCCTCCATCCAGACTCTTCTCCTTGTTATTTGGCTAATACAGAAGTACAAAATCTCAGCTTACGATAGTACAGAATGTTCACAGGACCTGGCAGATAGGGTTGTCTCTGTTTCAGCTCCATTTGCACTGTGGATCAAGACCTTGCTTTGTGGAATTTGCTCTTCTTACTTCACAATTTCGTCTTCTGAGACTTGTAATCTATGTAGCTTTTAATTCAGAATCTGTTTCTATGAGACTCAATTAAACTCAAGTCAGTTGATATTTGTAACAAACAATATAATCTCTGATCAGTGTTGACCTTTTTGAGATACTGGTAATGAATTGTGGCAGCCAGTTTTGCTACGCAATCTGAATTTTTAGCATACCAGACTACTGAGCCATGCTTTAAAATTGGAGAAATTTTCCTAGAGACTGCTGTAGCAAAGAAGCATTTTCCTCTCCAAACTATGAACTATTTTTATGCGGTTTTCCTTATTAAAATATCTGTCCTAGGGCCCCAACTCCAGACACCAATGACTACATTAATACTGGAGACCTACTGTGATTATTATCATTTTTCCTATACCCACACATATTCATACGCCACCACACTACACACCCTAATGTTATGTGCAGTGCTCTGCTGTACTTGACTGTGACTAGGAGGTAGTGATATACCTCCAAACACATTGGAACATCCTGGAAAAGCAGCTTAAATCATTGCAATCTTTAAAAATAAAAATATCACTGTCTTTAACCATGGAAGATATCCTTGCCATATTATCAATCAAAAGAGAAGATGTCATGCTCTAAGCCTGAGAAGAAATACTCTGATTGCTTAAATGTATGCTGAAGCATACATATATTCATAGAGATTGTGACATCTAAAGCTCATAAAAATATGTATTTTCTATTTCAGTGTTCACATTTTTTGTATTGATTATAGTGCTTATCAAGTCATTAATAAAACTTAATATAATTGAATATTAAGTCATGGTTTTACAAATAAAAAATTTACCATTCACTTCATTTTTATAGTTCCATATTTATTTGTCTTAATTATATTTATTCTTATTATTTGCCTTATTATATTACTCTTATTTATTTATCCTTATATTATCACTGATATTCTGAAGGCTGAAGTTCAACTCAACATGTCTTGAATACTCAAAGCTAGTGAAATGAAAGACCTTCCTGGGGATTGGAACTAGTGCACACAGGATAAACTCTGACAATGCCAGCCTATGTCAAAGGTGTGACAATATATGTCTCCAGTTGTAGAGCACAAAGCAATAAGAAATAGGACCAAGAAGCCTGTCCACTCATGCTTATTTATGTGTAAGGCTTACTGATATGCAGAGACTGTGAGCTGGATTGTGATCAGCTTTCATTAAATACTAGTCATGATGGTGCTTGCTTTGAGAGTTGGTTGTTGCTACATTATCCGGAAATTTGCTGTTCAAAGCATGAAGAATTTTGTTCACATGGCTACTCAAAATAAAGAATCTACTTCGTAGAATAGAATTTATATTTTATATTAAACGCATACACACATGCATTTCTTTTCTTCAAAATACAAAGTATTATTAAGCTTTCACTTTACCTTATTCAAATAAAGGGTAAATTCTGTTTGTTGTTGTTGTTGTTGTTTAGTTTTATACTTTTATTTATTCACTTGACATCCTGCTTACTGCCCCTCCTGGTCTCCCCCTCCTACTGTCCTTCCTCACTTCCCATTGCCTTCTTCTCTGAGTGGGTGGAATCCTCCTGGGTATTCCTCCACCCTGCCACTTCCTGTTTCTGCAAGGCTAGGAGCACCCTCTGTCACTGAGGCCAGACAAGGTAGTCCAGGGCAGACGATATTTCCTTGCATATTTGTCTTGGATGTAATGAAATACAAATTCTCACTTTATACCATGGGATTCCTATAACACATTTTACTCCTAGAAGTACAGTTTAAACCACAATAGTTTTTATCGTCATCCAGACAACATTTGGTCTGTGGCATATTCTTTATTGTATTAAAAACAAGCCTCTAAAAATCTTTCCTATGTCTAAAACCCTTGAAAAGTCTCTATTTCTCCAAGGAATTTTTTCAAGTACTATATAATCTTTTTTGTTTTGTAAGTTTTATATTGCTAGAGTGGAAAATTTTAATGTACGTATCAAGAGTGAAGACAGACAGAACAAAACAAAATCTCAGTGAGTCCCAGAGTCCACAGTGTTTGCATATGTTACAAATAATAAACTATGTTCAGAAAGTCAGGTTTTTTTAGTACTGTGGTAAATTGTTTTGTTTTATTCTTGTATTAAAAATAGCTTTCCCCCCTTACATAATCTCTCTTGATTATAATTTTCCCTCCCACTATTCCTCCTAGTTCCTCCCACTGTTCCTCCCTTCTGGATCCACCCCCTTTCTGTCTCTTATTACAAACAAGCTTCTAAGTGATAATAATAAAATAAAATATAATAAGATAAAACAAAACTAGCACATTGGAATAGGACAAAACAAATAAACAGAAGTAAAAGAGCCCAAGAGAAGGCACAGGAAATAGATACAGATGTAGAACTCATTGAATCTCACATTCAGGAATTCCATAAAAGCACTAAACTAGAAGACATAATATATACCCAAAGGATCAATGGAACTCAATGCATGTGTGTGTGTGTGTGTGTGTGTGTGTGTGTGTGTGTGTGTGAGAGAGAGAGAGAGAGAGAGAGAGAGAGAGAGAGATTAAAAATAGATATTTTAAAGCCCCGACATGACATCATAAGACAGAATCTCCAAAAGTGCCATTGAGTTAATTTTCTATTGGCTATCTACTCTTGGTCATGCTTCCTACCTTTAAGAGTAGTTTGTTTCCCCAGTAAGATCCCCTGTGAAAACTAAAATTTAATTTTTATGTGGTGATTAATTGGAGATGGCTTTTGGGCTAGGGATGGGGGCATATGTTCGCCTCTCCTTTCAGCTCTAGGACCTTATCTGATTCAGATCTCTGCAGGCTCTGAGCATGCTGCTTCAATCTCTGTGAGATTACATGTGTGTGGTTTCTGTTGATTTAGAGTGTCTTGTTTTGCTGGTATCCTCCATTCCTTCTGGCTCTCAGATTTTTTTTTCTATATTGTCCTCTGTAAGATTCCCTGATCTCTGAAGGGAGAGATTTAATGGAGACATCCCATGTATGGATGAGTGTTCCAAAGTGTCTCACTCTCTGAATATTTTATGATGTAGGTTACTCCTATCAGTTGCAAGAGGAAGCTTCTAGAATGATGTCTCAGTAAGGCATTGATCTATGACTATATCAATATGTATTTAGGATTCATTTTATGGTACTGCTCCTTTATAAAACAGTACTAGCATTTCTTACAGGAATGACATCTTGCCAATCCAGTGTTTAATAGCTGGGTTGGTGCCTATACTCCTTTGGTAGCCTGGAGAGTATCTTCATGTATGAAAGATGCTAGCACACAGGGGTGATGGCTCTATGTAAACACTAGATAGATTTCTCAATGTTCAATGAGTATGTAGGTGTTGTCTTCAGCAACAACTTAGGATTGCTATCTGTTTGTGGATAGCAACCTAAAGCCTTGACAACAACCTGGGTATTTGAAGAATTCTCGTGGGACTCCTTTGGCCCAGAACTCAATAAGATGTAACACAATCCATGTACTGAAAGTTCTATTTGGTAACAAGAAATGCCAGTTGAGGTTCTGTCTCCCCCATTATTTGGCAATAACATTTAGACTCTCTTTATATATGTATACATTTTATGAAGCTTCTACACATTAGGTTTCCATACAACACCTCAATTTCCCCTCAATTTTAACAATCTTTCCATGTATTTTCTTCCTCATCTACATCTTCCCTCTTTCTCCTCACTTGATTCTCCTTTTCTAGCCACTCCCTATCCATCCATAATTATCTATTCTATTTTCTTTTCCTAGAGAGATCTACCTGAACTCTCACCCTCAACCCATGTCCCTAACCTAATTTTAGCCATTGTCATTATATAGACTGTAGCTTGATTGTTAATGACTGAAGAACTAACATCCACATACAAGTGTATTCAAGTCATAATTGTCTTTCTGAATCTGGATTACCTCACTCAGGATGACTTTTACTCATTCCATATATTTACCTGTGAATTTAGTTATTTGATTTTTAAATTCCTGGCTAAGATTCCGTTGTGTAAATTTGCCACATTTTCACCCTCTGTTCAGTTGTTGAAGGGCTTCTAGGTTGTTACCAATTTCTGACTTTTGTGAACAGAACCACAGTGAACAAAGTTGAACAAGCATCTTTTTGGTGGGATGAAGCATACTTTGGGTGTATATATATATATATATATATATATATATATATATATATATATATGCATGCCCAAGGGAGGTATGAAGGGATCTTTAAACAGATCAATTTCCACCTTCCTGAAGAACCTTTTTACTGATGCCCATAGTAGCTGTACAGAGTTTGCACTCTCATCATCAATGGATAAGTGTTCCTCTTACTTCACAAACTCAACAGGATGATCTAATATTTGTTTTATTGATCATAGCAGCTCTGACAGAATTCTCAAAATATTTTTACTTTCATTTCTTTAATAGTGAATGTTGAACATTTCTTTAAGTATAGTGTTTCTCAGCCATTTGAGGTTTCTCTTTTGAGAATTTTCTGTTTAGACGTGTGATCTTATTTTTAAGTTGAATTATTCGTTCTCTTGTTATTCAGTTTTTTTTAGTTCTTTATATATTTTGAATATTAGACATCTATTGGATACGGAATTGGCAAAAATGTTTCCCATTCTGTAACCTGGTTCACGATCCATGATCATAGTAGATTTTCCATCTTCTGCTATCTTCAACAATTACTTTCTTCAATAACTTGACCTTTTATTATTCATGTTTTTTACTTGCTTGGTTAGAGATACCCACTTGAAATTATATATCATTTGAGGCTATGGTGAAAGATGTTGATTAACTGATTTCTTTCTTAGTCTACATGTCATTCGTATATAGGTGGGCTGTTGATTTTGTGAGTCAATTTTTATCCTGCAACTAGGCAGGATGTATTTCTCAGCTGTAGAATTTTTACAGTGGATTTTAAGGGTTACTTGTGTATGCTATCATATCATCTGAAAATAAAGATATTTTGACTTCTTCCTTTCCAATTTGGATCCCCTTGAGCTCTTACTTTTTAGTATCCCTAGCTAAGACTTCAAGTACTATATTGAATAGGTATGAAGAGAGCAGACAACCTTGTCTTCTCCCTGAGTTTAGTGTAAAGGCTTTGAGTTTCTCCCCATTAAAGTCAATGCTGGCAATGTGTTTGCTGTAAACTGCTTTATTATGTTATTAATTTTTTGAGAATTTCAAGCAATGTATCTTGATCATATTTTACTTTGTTCCCTCTGTCTCCAAGTTCTAATTCACTTCTTTTCCTGATGATGTTCATTTTGAGTGGAATGATCTAGAATTTCACACGAATTTTAGTTTGTATTTAACTGATTAAGGCTAATACTGTTAAACCATTTTTAAAGTGTTTATTGGCCTTTATACCTATGTTATATAGTTCATTTATTTATTGTACAACTGTGGACATTTTAGTATAATTTTTGAAGTTCTTCACATACCATGTTGTTAATCCCATGTATGCCATGTTGCTGACAAACTTACTTTTCCCATTCTGTGAAATATCTTGTTAATTGTTTTTTCCTTTGCTGTACAGTTGTACATACATGTCTTGGTTTCATGTAATTCCATTTGTCAATTATTGGGGTTGTTTCCTGTGCTGGAAACCTATTCAAAAGATTGTTGTCTGTACTTATATTGTAAAGTATTTTTCCTTCAGAAGTTTCCAAGTTTCAGATTGTCAACAAAGTCTTTGATCCATTTTAAACTGATTTTATCCAGACTAAAAGATAGGAATCTAGTTTTATCCTTCTACATATGGAAATGAATACACTTTTCCTAAGACTGTTTATTAATAAGACTGACTTTTCTTCAATGTGTATATTTACATCACCATTCAAGTGTAGTTGGCTAACTGAATGAGTTTGTTTACATGTCCACTATTCTATTCTGCTTATCCTGTGCATGCATTTGTACAATGCACTGTTCATTAACATGTTCTCTAATATAATTTGAGATTTAGGATTGGGATGTCTCTAGCATTGTTATTCCTACTCAATATTCTTCTAGCTATTAGGAACCCCCAAACTTGCATGTCAATTTTAATATTTCCTATCCAAATCCGTGAGGATTTTCATTGAGATTTTGATCAAGGTTGACTTGAATATGTGCATTATTTTTGATACTATACCTATTTTTATAATATTCAATTCACTGGTCAATGAATATTATGGGGGAGGAATGATATTTTATCTTCTAATATATTCAGAGGTTTATTTTTGAGACTTGTGACTACTTGTGAGGTTTATTCATAAGCATTTATGTGTTACTGTAAATTATTTACTTCTAAGTATATTTGACATACTGTTTATTACTGTTATGCATGTAGGAAAACTCTGATTCCCATAAAATGATTTTATGTTTTTACTGAAAGTTTTCAACTAGTCTAGAAGTTCTCTTATGAAGCCTGTAGGGTCTTTTAAGGATTTCACAAGTTCTTCCTTTCCTATTTGAATTTTTCCTATTTTATTATTTCTGTACCTAAAATTTCAAGCACGTATAGTACAGAGTAACATTGGAAAGAATGAGTATCTTTTTCTCATTCCTGATTTATAAAAAAAAATGCTTTCTCCTTACCCCATTTACTATAAAGTTATTACAGGTTGCTACATATGTCTTCTATTGTATTAAAGTATGTAACTTTTATTTATGGTTTCTTAGGTACTTTTATTGTAAAGGAATTTTAAACTGTGTCAAATAACCTTTTTTGCATTCACCAAGTTGGCCAAGTGATTTCTGACTGTAATTATATTTACATGGTGCATTATATTTCTTGGTTTGTGTATGTTAAACCACTTATGCATTCTTGGTTTGCCATATTTGTTTAGAGATTTATTTATTTTTATTTTATGTATATAAATGATTTCACTGCATATCTATATTATGCCACATGCTTCTGTGGTGCCTGTGCAGGCCAGAAAAGGGTGTCAGATTCCCTATAACTGAAGTTATGGATGATTGTAGACCACCATATGGGTGCTGGGATCTAAACCCAAGTTCAATGCAAAAGTAGTGAATGCTATAATCTCTGAGACATCTCTCTAGTTCTTCTTCTTGACTTGAAGAAATTTTATTGAGAATTCTTATGCATAGTTTTCTTTCTATGTTTTATCTTTATCTGTTTTTTACTCCAAGATAATACTTGGCCAAAGAAAGAATTTTGTAGTTCTATTTTATAGAACACTTTAAGGAACATTGACATTAGTTCTCCTTGAAAAATTTTATAGAATTCAGCTAACAATCTATCTGGTCCTGGAGTTTTATATGCTATGATGCTTTTAATTAGTTATTTAGTCTTATTAACATTTATGGATGTTTACTTGTATTCTTTTGATTTAATTCTGGTAGGTCATATATATCTAGAAATTTATTCATCTTATTTAATTTTACAAGTATTTAAATTTAAAATTTCAAAGTACTTCTTAATGATTTTCTATATTTAACTGGAATCTGTAGTAATCCACAGCTTTCCATCTCTAAATTTATTAATTTGAATTTTTTCTTTTACTTGATTAAAGATTTTTTTAAACTTTTTCTTATTTTTTCAATGAAGCAACTCTTGTGTTGTTTCAGTGTGTTGCTCTTTTGGTCTTCTTTTAATTCTCTTCCTCCATTATTTTTAATATTTCTTGTTATCTGTAATAAGGTTCAGATTGCTCTTGCTTACTAGGTCATTGTGGGTCACAATTAGGTTCAGCAGAACTTTCCTTCCTTCTTTCTTTCTCCTTCTCCTCTTCCTCCTCCTCCTCCTTATTTATCTTTTTCTTTTAAATGAATACTCACAACTCTAAACTTTCCTCTTAGACATGGTTAATCTGTATCCCAAAGATCCAAGGATTCTGGTAAGTTACAATTTTATTTCATTAGTCTATGGGAACTTCTAAGTTTTTTCTTTGATTTATTTGATGACCTGCAAGCAATTCAAGCCTTGTCCATATATTTCTGTAGTTTTATTGCTACTGACTTGTGAGTGTTATAAGAAATGGAAATTTATTTCATTTATTCTGTATTTAAGAGAACTTCATGCATTTCCTGTTTAAAATATTTTTATGTTTATGATGTTTTTGTGTTTACCATGTACTCATTTGTTAGTTCAGATACCTCTTCTTCAGTTTGGAGAAATGTCTTCTCTGTTTTATTTTGATTTGGGGTGGTTGTTAATTTTAGTTTATTTGTTTTGTTTTGTTTTGTTTTGTTTTGTTTTGAGACAGGGTTTCTCTGTCTAGCCTTGGCAGTCTGGAAACTCATTTTAGACTATACTGGCCTTGAACACAGAGAAATCAACTTGTCTCTGCCTCCTGGGTCCTAGGATTAAAGGCCTGCACCACCACTGCTTGACAGGAGATATTTTGTTAATGAACATGTTATTCTTTAAGATTTAACCCTTACTACTACTCAATTGGAGAAAAGAAATTCCTGTAGCACCTATAGCATCAAACTATAAAAATGTTAAGAAATGTACCTAAAGTCAAATAGAAGTCACTAAAACATCACAATGTGTGGGGTGGTGGGCTGTTAGAGGCAGTGGGGTACCCAGTTGAGGCTGCTTTGAACTCTGGTGATCCTAATGGGATAGTAGGAGTTAGACCTTGCTCCTGGGTCCTGGTTACTTTCAGTTATCCACAGCCCCTCCCAAAGAAAAGTTTGTGGCCTTAGGTCACCTAACACAGGTAGAGGGTGTGACTACAGGTTTCAGAGCCTCAAGAGATCTCCATATTAATGAGATACCTAAAAGCCAGAGGGCATAGCCAATTAAGCATTCCTTCCCAGACCCTCTTCTTACTCACAAAAGGTATTTAACCTCAGGCCCGTCCTGAGGACACAGGGTACAGGTTCATCTGCTTTCCACCATGACAATAAACCTTTTAAAATCATGGACTTTCTCATGTCTTTGGGGCCCTTTAGAGAACTGTGGAGGGGGCCTTCGACTACTGAGCCACCAACTAATCTCCCACTGAGGCCCTCTCTACATTCCAGCCATGGAGCCCACCAACTCAAACAAGCTAGCAGAGCCAGTCATGACCCAGCCAAGCGAGTCATTGTGACCAAGAGTCTCACTACCCCATGAGGCACTGCCGGAGCTTCTCCCCCTCATCCCTTTTGGCTTCGGGCTGGTCCAGCCCGTATGTCCCCTCCATCTCAGTCCTTCTTTGGTCTCCCAGCAGCATCTTGGTGCCCAAGGACTGAGACCACCAATCTCCCGGTCAGCTGCCTCAGCCCTGAGACCACCGACCCAAGAGCTCTTCTCCTGCTGGTTCAGGCTAAGACCTCTCCATGCCTGGGCAGAGCTTGGTGGCTTCTCATAGTCCACTGTCCACCTGGTGCCACTTGGAGTGAACTCAGTCAAATTTCCGCACTTCTTCCCCCCAAGCCATGGTTCCAGATGCCTGGGGGAGAGTCACTCAGGAACCACAACTCAGCCCAACAGGATCCACACCCACAACTGAGATACAGCCCCACAACAATGAGCATAGAACTAAACATGGCAAAACCTCTCTAGACTGTCATGATGATCAACATTATTTAGGGTAAATGTAGGGATAGTCAATAAATGAGATTAGTAAAAGGTAAAAAGAGATATAAAAGATTAAAAATGTTTTCTAGTAAAAAGAAAAAAAAATCTTGCTAAACACACAGAAAACAAGAGAAAAGGTTTAAGGAACCATACCAGGAAAAGACTTTTCAACAGAATAGATGTTAGAATGGCTTCTTTCTGGGTCCGGAAATATTCGAGACAGTTAGTAACATCATTCAGTGAGCGCCCCACCCCACTGGGGGGGGGGGCTCTTGTCTTTCTTGTGTTTTTTCCTGTTTCTGTGTATCTATATTCACTAGAGCTTTCTTCACAGAGGCCAGTGACCCTACTGGCCACATTTAGCTTTGAGTTCTTGTAGGGTTGTTATATACACCTTGCTTAGATTCCCTAGATATGACTCAGTTATTCTGACTGTCTATTAGGGAATGGAGGAAGGAAAGAGTGCTTTAAAGACTTAGGAATTAGTCACCATGTTGGAGGGATATATTTGTGAGTACCATGTATGGAATTTAGAATTCTTTGGCTCAACATTAGTACACGATGGCTAGTTGGTTTAAGAATTTGATTTGCTTATTGGTCTCAGCCTTGGCGTCATCAGACTGTAGGATAATTATCAGTTGGAGTCTGTACTAAGCCTCAGTAAGTAGGGTTATTTCTCCTTATGTGCTGCCACACCTGAGTTAGCCTTCTGCAGCCTATACACTAGGGCTACCATTGTAAGACTCTCCTCCTCTCCACAACTGCCCTTCTGGCCTGTCTCTCACACAGGGTTTGTGGTGAGCCCAGTTGAAGTTCCCAGACTAGTGTGTTGTTCTTTGACCTCAGGCTCTAGGATAGCTCAGTTTTTAACAATAGAATCTCAAGACGGTGCTTGATTGCTGTCCTCCTAGTCACACAGTGATTCAATAGGGGTTCTGTCACTAACGTATCTCCCAGAGAAACCACTTTCTTATCAAAAGCCAAATTTAATGAAGACTTTTGAGAGCTGTGATATTTTATGAGCAGAGGCCTATCTGGTTTCCATCTGGCTTACACTTGGGAATCTGATTGAAGTTCCTCCTGAATTAGGGAGCTAGAGGCCCGAGGCTGTGTTGGGCTCCCTTCTATGTAGGGAACTTCTTTGTCTTTCCTGTTTACCTGTATCTTTTCACTTTTCTTGGGTCTCCAAAGTTTCTTCTAAATTTCTTTCCTTTGATTAAAGTTTATTTCCATTCCCCCTGACTCTCTCCTCCACAAGCTTTCCCAGAAACAATGACTGATATGCTGTTTTACACAGAATTCTATGTAATTAGTAAATTTGAGAAATTGACATTGATACAGTGATGTGTTCATGCTGCCTAGCTATATGCTTCTCATGGGGAAAAAGTCACATGGCATTAGTGGTCATATTACTATCAGTCTAGACATGGTCAGCAGCTTTGCCTTGTTTTGCATAGCACTGCTACAAAGCCATGATGGTTAGTTATGTGTAAGGTTTCCACCACGAACATTTTGTCCTAGTGACTTCTCATGTCTGCATTCAGATGATGTATTTTTGTCAGTATGGTCCAATTATTATATATGAGGCTCTAACAAAGCAACAAAACTCCTTTAAAGATTGAATTTTAAGCAGGATCCCAAAGACCATAGCCTCAATTTTCATTTGTGTTTAAATAAAGGTTATGGAAATTTTCATAAAATATATTTAGGAAATATTGGCATTGAAGATTTGCTCAAGTTTCTGTCTCATAGGATGTCAGAACAAAGAATCCAGTAGCTTGATAGTCAATGTCTACCACAGAAGACACATGTTTATAAACTAAACAGGAAACAGGATTCAAAAACTTCTGACAGGTGGAAATCTTACTACCATATAATTTTACTTCTTGGACTGTGCATTTAAGGTTTCCTCATTTTATCATATTAAAAATTCCTATTATACTTATTTATTGTGTTTGGGGGGGGGTTGGGGTGTGCATTTGCCACTACATTTGTATGCCATGGCACTGCTCTTGGAAGTCAGAAGACAATTGTCTTGAGTTGCTTCTTTCATCCTATCAGGTGGGTCTCAGGCCTCAAATTCAGGCTTTAAGGCTTAGCAATACCTTTACCTACTAATAAGCCATCTCCTCAACATTTATTTGCTTTTATTTTACTCACTTTGAAATTTTGTCTTAATATATTTTGCATAAGAAAAAAATCACTTATTCTACAGTGCTATTTCAGTTGACATTAGCTACTTTTTAAAGAACATAACACAAACATTTGAATGGACTTCAATTCTAAAAAGTTTTGCAAAGGTGGCACCTTTCACACAATACCCTACTATCTGAATTGTTACAAAATCTACTAGGCTAGCAGAATACAATTAAAATTTTATTCTATCCATCACTGTTAACAAGCATGTCAATCTCTGAATTTGAGACCAGTCTAGTCTACAGCGTGTGTTCTGGATCAGATAAGGCTACACAAAAAATGCCCTATCTCAAAAATAAACAAACAAACAAAAGTAAATCTACAAAAATGTAAAAACTTACATATTTTAAAAACAACATATAAATTGGCTAAATATTTCTGTTTGCTTTTGGTTTTTGTTTTATCTTTTTTTTTTTTTTTTGAGACATAGTTTTACTGTCTGGTTGAGGCAGACATCAAAATACTTCTGTTTTAACCTTGTAAGAGCTAGCTAGAATTGTTCAGGGACAACTTTACTAATCTTACTGTTACCATATAAATTGAAACTTAAGATAATTAATTTATACAATAAGCTATTACTGATTCTTATCATGAATATCTTTAAATAAACATAAATCATATAAGTTGTATAAGAAACATATATTTATACTGAGTTTCCTTTACTTAAAATTTGGAACTTGTGTACCATTTAGAATCACAGCTGATGTGATTTTGATGGGCAAATGTAAGAACTCTTCCAAAATATGTATGATTTTTGAAAACACTGTGGGGTTGCACTGGAGAGACTAAGAAGCAGCATGATTCATTTCCACCAACTTAATAGTGGAGAAAGGAGTGTACCTTAGAGATTACTATGCATGCTAAACAATGAGTCCCAGAAAACACATAGACATTTGCAAAGCAAAGACTGAGAAGCAATGTCATGGGGAGTCCACTGCCTCCAAATACATGGAATTTACTCACTAGTGGCCATGATTAGTGCTTTTAAAATGAAATAAAACAGAGTAGAAAGTATCTCAAAGTGCCACATGTAGTAAGTAACAGGTGTTGTTTTGTGTAAAGTTGGCTACATATACCTTTAGCAAGTTTGGGCTAAAAAATTACTATATGTTGGTGAACTGTAGCCTATCTTGATGCATATAGCCTAACCTTGTTACAAGTAGCTGAGTTTCAGCAAATCTCAAGTAATCACTTCAAATTATGTTTAAGTAAAACAGACCAAAGCGGTACCCACTTGGGCTCCCTCTCTTATACTTTTCTCTATATTATTTCATGCTCTTTTCACTAGCTATAATTATAACCTGCCCGTTGGAGTGGGCAATTTTGAATGACATTTTGGAAAACTGCTTGAATCTGGAATTACCTATATATCCAACAAAGATATAAAAATGTAGGTTTGTTCTAATTTCTCCTTTAATCACTGTATGTTTAAAACATATCAACAGGGGCAGCAGTGATGACTCAGGAGTTCAGCCCATCTATTGCTCTTACAAAGGACCTAGTTTGGTTCCTAGCACCCAAATGGTGGCTCAAAGCTTCGTATAGCTCTACTTACAAAGGGGTCAGATTCCTCTTTTTGGTCTCTGCAGTAACCTATCATGCATGTTGTACACTTAAACATATATAGGCAGCCACACACAATGAAAATAAATAAGTAAAAATTATTATTTTTAAAGGCTTAGAAAACTCTACAAAGCTGTGTGTTACCTATAGATGCAATATAGAGAAGACAAATAATTTCTTTATTGTAATACATTTAAGAAATCTTAAAAGCTGCTGCTTTTGACTTAGTATTTTCCTGCTTTTAGCTACTATTCTCACGTATGAAAGTGTGATGCATCTTATTCTTCATGTGAGTTATTTTCAGGGCTACTTTCGCCATACCTGCTCCATCTCCCCAGAAATACACAGGTGAAAGCTTTTCTATAAATAGGTTCTCCCTGCAGTAACTTTCTCATAAATTCTAAAGTATTTCCCAACAACAGACTAGTTGTGTTAGATACCAGATTTCTTTCTTTCATTGACAATGATCTCAAGGCTTTTATTGCCTGGATACACTTGATACACTACTCGAAACACTCATCCTTCCTATTTGATATACTCATCACTCTACTCTGAGTCTCAACCCTGTCATAGAGTCTCTACCTTTATCTGTTACATGAATAAACGACCTGCAAGCAAAAGTGGTCTATGGTATACAAGGATATCACTAGAATACCCTTCTTTTATAAACTGTGTAATCTATATAAACAATTTTATAAATTGTTTATTCTGCTTCTCATAGGACTAATGCAATGCTCACTGAAATTGTGTAACTCACATTCTAGGGATGACAAACTGCCTTCTCTTGATTGATATGACAGTGTGGGTAGCTACCAGTTAAATCTTCCAAGCAAAGCTGCTTTAATTGTCCTGTACATTTAAATCAGTGTCTTGTATCTAGGTATAATAAATTCTCAGATCCTCGGATGAGAATTAAACTTGTCAGACAGATGATCAGATCTGGCAAGTTTAGATACACAGCTGACTGAATCCTTGGTGGCTTATTTATATAAACTGGCATGTAAATATTTTCTGTCCCTTTTGTCTCCCCATAGCATTGAGAGTTCCTGGAATCTTCATGCTGTCTATTATTAAAGATTTAATGCATATGTGTAGAATAAATAAAAATATAATGGGCCAACATGCCCAAGGTCAGTTCTTTCCTACTTTGCAGTTATTTTTGATGGATACATGGTTCCCTTTTTGCTCCCGTCTCTAGCAACCACACTATTCTGTTCTCAACTTTAAGATCAATGGGTTTGGATTCCACATGTGAGCCCAGGCATCCCCCATTTGTCTTTCTCTGTGACTTATCTCATTTAGAGCAAAGTTCCCTGGTGTGACATCTTCATAAACCTGAATAGTTTTTGTTGTGTATACATGCCACAATCTCTTTGTTCATTCAGCCACTGATGGTCATTTATGTTGGTTCCATATCTTGGCTATTGTAAGTAGTACTAAGATAAACATAGAGTCCAGATATTTGTTTGATGTCTGGTTTCATTGGGAACAATAGGATGGCTGGACTATGCAGTAGTTCAACTTTTTGGAGAATCCCCATGGTGTTTTCATTCATAATGAGCTCCTCCTTCTTGTGCTGACCCACAATGGATAAGCTTCTTTCTGTCTCTTCATTTCACCAGCATTTTTTACTCTTTACTTTATGGCAATAGATAGCCTGACTCACACGACATGATATTGCAGTATAGTTTTGACTTGTATTTTTTATAAAGTTAAATGTGTTTTTCTAAAGCATCTGTGCTCTTCTCTCTCTCCCCCTCCCTCTCTCCCCTCTCTCTCCTCCTCCCCCTCCCCTCCCGCGCGCCCCTCGCCCCCCTCCTCCCCCTCCCTGCCCTCTCACCCCCTCTCTCTTTCAAATATGTAAGAAATTGAACTACAAACAGATAGCAAGGCTCCCTTTGTTCATAGACTGGAAGAACTGGCACTATTAAGATGTCCATAGATTCAGAGTATCCTAAGGGACTGGGATTCAGTGAGATTCTCACAATATAATTTCAAATATTTGTCTTCACAGACATAGAGAAAATATCAAATCCTCACATGCATGAGGAAACATGAAATATGCCCAAATACCCTAAATGATATCAAGGGAAACAAAAGTGGAGATATCAGAGTACCTGGTGCTAAAATAAACTACAAATTGTAGTAACCAAAATAGCAGGTCACTGACAAAATAAAATTCACACAGAACACAGGGAATAAAGGAAGAGCCAGAGCTGTACCCGCACACTCACAGCCAACTGGTATTCTACAGTGTCCCAAGAGCACAACAAGGAAAGAAGAATGGATAAGTACATGAAGAAGAATCAGTGTATTGAAGACTTCAACCCAATACTATGAAAATATTGAAATTCTAAGAACAGAGAACTGTTGCATGACATTGGTACAGGGAATGCTATTTTAGCTAAGCTCCCAACACCACTGGCAACAAAAACAAATAGAGACAAATGAGATTACTTTAACTATGAATTTACTCAGCAAAGGACATAATTACAGAATAACTAGTAAAACTATCGAATTGTCAGAAATACTTTCAAGCTGCGCCTTAGACTCAAGGTGAATGTATAAGAAAATCAGAACAACTCGACAGCAACTAACTTTAATAAATAATTAAAAAAATATATACCAAATGAAATGACATCCTTTTGGTCAACTATAAGGAGGGTATCAGCAGCTCCAATGTTCAGCTCTCTGCATTCTTCCTCGGGGTTTGAAATTTATCTTAAAAGAGATCTTATTCAAACCTAGCACTTCATCTATCAACTCTACCAAAAGAGAAGTTCTCATCTTTGCCCTGGTCTGTGAACTCTAATTTGTCTTTAAACTAGCCCTCAGCTCTGCATCTCTGCCAGAACTTAATCTCTCATCTGCCAGAGCGTGCTTTTCAGATGAATGCCCATTGTTTTAAAATGCTGCCCTTCTCATCCCACATGCGTCACTCTGAATCCTCAGCAGGTTTGTTTCTCTTTTTTTCCTCAATGGACATATTCAGAGAGTTTCAACTCAAGGTTTTCCATTCTTTTGAGTGTTAAATGCCTTGGTTCTTAAAAGCTTCTTTTTACTCCTTTACTCGATGTCAAAATTTATTAATATTTATTAAAATTTATTCCTTAATAGGAAGAAATTAATCTCTTTGCCTCTAGCCTCTTGTCTTTTTATGGGCATTAGTTTAGGATACTAATAGACAGTATTTATCAACTATCTATCATTTGTTTGTCAATTGTGTTCTCTTGGGAATTTGAGCTGTACCACTAAGCAAAAGTCAACAGTGAGCACACTCATAGACTTTTTAGACAGTGAAGTGTACTGTCACAAAATCAAGTTTAAACACTTGTAATAACATAAACCAGGTAGAATAAATTCTAAGAAAAAAAGGTAAGAAGATCAGAAAAGACAGATTAACCAGGTGCTTTGTTAAATATGATTGCTTTTTCATAAAGTTTAAATTTGTAGTTACTTAAGGAAAACTTGTAGTTTGCTGAGTTAAATGTCATGAAATGCTGTTCTATTTCTCTACTCAAACACATACATTAATGATCCATGCAGTAAAGCAACAAAATAAACTCCAAAGCACCAGCACAACATTGCTTAATCTAGTCATAACTACACCTGCTTGATCTCATTTCATAAATACAAAAATTTAGCAGTATTCGTGAACCTCTTTTCTTTCTTTCCTATTTAATTGAGTCTGTACTTATCTGAAGAATTATTTTCCTTCAGGTCCCTTTGCAAAATTCCTTCTGGTTTGGAAATCTTTCATAAACACACACACACACACACACACACACACACACACACGAGAGAGAGAGAGAGACAGAGAGAGAGAGAGAGACAGAGAGACAGAGAGAGAGAGAGAGCAAATATTTCCATAAAACTATGTAGAATGTTATCCATGATATTATGAAAAATATGAATAATGTAGCAGATGAGATTCCTTTCATAAGGGCTCCGACTTTATCTTATGCTGAATCTCATATTTGGTTTCAGGAAAATATTCATAAGTATAAAAAATTATTAAATGAAACTTATTAGCATCCCTATGGAAAGAAAATTACACATGAATTAAAGACAACCACAATTCAATGTTCATTCAAACGCAAAGAATACTTATGTGTGACTAATTCATGTCAGTTCTCTAGCCAGTCATTTCTCCCTTGGTGGAAACTGGATTGGACTTTGTCTGTATAAAGTCTCTCTACTGGGTGAGATAGCAGCTATTGACAAGCTTCTGTGTGAAAGGCTCTGCTTGTATTTACATACTCTTGGGTTGATTTGAACTTAAGCAGAACAAAACCGATCTTCTGTGCATATGCGGTTATTATCTAAACGGAATATGCATCATTCTCTAGTATCCACATCTCAAGTTGAGGAGAGTATATCCTAGTGAGCACTATTAGGAAGTACTCGAATCCAGCACTTTCAGTATAATTATACATTTTCTATCTTCTTACGGATTATGAATAATTTAGAACAAATACAAGGACATAATGAAGGTCATAATCCAAAATTAGAATTATATTCTCTATATAATATCTAAATATGTAACTTTGTATATTTTATATATATATATATATATATATATATATATATATATATATATATATACACACACATACATACAGAGAGAGAATTTTGTTTCCTGACTATATTTTAAAGTGTCTAGTATCTTGCATCTTCAAGGTCTTAGACATTTCAGAATTAACATACTCAAATAAAGCACAGAATCCTTGAGAAAAATAAATACTAAGACAATGTTCTTCTTTCCCGAATCCTTACCTTAACAAATGACACTATTTTACCAATAGTTGTGTGAATCAGAGCCTTCAAATATCTGCTTTGACACCATTTTTTTTTACTTCATATATGACAAGGCTCCTCACCATGAAAGGTAAAATTAACCTCAAATGCTTCTCAAAAAAATTAATTTATTTCTGTCTCCACCACCAACTTTCTGCTCTAAAATGTGTGAGTGGCGATCCAATTCTTGACAGTGAGCGTATGCCCAGTGTTTAGGGTGGCTGCAGCTCAGCTTGGACACAGTGTTATCATCTTGTCCATGTGTACAGGAACTCAGCAATTAACAGGGAAATACTTTAAAATGGTAACGACTTGGATACAAAAATACTGTAAAATAATATATAAGTTACATATGTAGAAATGTTTGATAATCTAAATGTAATGGCAGAAATTTCTAGAAGCAGAGTGCTGTTTAAACTGAACCATGAAGATATACAAATGCTTGAATGGACTTATATCTAATAACTACATGAGAGCAACATTAAATTCTACCACCACCACCACCAACAACAACAACAACAACAACAAAAACTATTTCAGAACAACACAGACAATTTACATTTTTCTTCTGTATCCTGATCTTATGGCATCATAAGAAAAAATATTACTCATTCCAATCTCATGAGATTTTCCCCCAACACATGCACACACACAGGCACAGGCACATGCACACACAAACACACACACACATACACACACAGACCTGCACACACACCCGTGCACACACACAGGAACACATACTCACACGTACACACACGTACACACACACACACACATGCACCTGCACAGGAGTACAATTTATAGTTTGCTATTGATTTCCTATTCTTCTACTAACTGAATTTATGATTACTCCTAATAGCTTCAGGGTAGACTCTAGTTTATTTTTTACATGCACAACAGTACATGTTCTTTTGACTGCCATTCTCCTTACATTAGTAATTGGTGGCTAAGAATTTTGCGTTAGTACTGATCAGGAATGTCGGTGTACACTTTCTTGTAGTATTTGGCTGGTTTAGGCTCATGGACCTTCTGACCTAGTAGATTCTGCTATGTTGTGTTTTCTCTTGTCTATTTCAGTGGGGAGGATTGATAAAATTATGAATGTACTTCTACTCTCCTGATGCTCTTCAGTCTTCTCCATCAGCTCTCATTTTTCAGCTTTTGATCTTGAAGTCTCTTTCCCAGGGAGATCATTACTAGTCTTTGTTTTTTAGCATGGTTTCTCAGACCCTCATTCATCAACAGCACCAGGTCCAATGGCATTTTCCATCTCTGGAATTATTTGGTCAAGTTTCATCCTCACTATCTCCTACCAGAAGCCTGGGGTGGCCGAAGGAAATAATAGTGTTTTCTGTGTCTGTCAGTGCAGTCTTCGGTCCCCCATGCCAGGCACATTTCCGACTCTGGGTAAATTCTTGTGAGATTGTGTGGATGTTTATCCTCTGTTCCCCAGGTCTTCCTGTGATTCATGATGATTAATTCTCAGTTTCTTTCTTCTAAAGTTGTTTTTGGTGGTCTTCCTCTCTCCCTACTCTACTCAGTCCTCTCTCCCTTGTTGCTGCTTCTGACTTTGCCCTTTGCATGTGGCTACCTTACATGGTGAGGTGAATGCAGACCAATAAATGGATCAGATCAGTCCAGTCAAAGATATTTGATAGTGCAATAGAGCACAGTTGCTTTTGTCCACTTGTTCTAATGAAGGAAACCATCAACTGCAAGCTATGACAAAGCATAGGTACACACAAAAAGAGTTACAAAAAAATGGGGCTTTTAGGATTGGAATTTACATTTAGCAACGCCAAGTAGATTCAAAGCAGCACTGCTTTTGTTCTGAAATTGACTGTTGTGATCAGGAAGTAAAAGCAACTCTATGACTAGGCTATTTACTAATCATTATCCAGGCAGTAGAAAAGAATGGAACACAGCCAACGCTGGAATTAGCGAAAAGATATTTGGTCTTTTTTGTGGGATTGGGATAATGTGCTTGCTTTTGTTTACCAGGACATGATTGCAGAGCATTCTGGGTTACTGTTTTGTTCTATCAAAGTCAGAGTGTTTTGTGTGCATTTGTCTTTTCCTGAAATTGTGTTCAGAAGGGGAACACCATATTCTAGCTGCTAGTACTATGTCAGCCTTTAACAGTATGAATGTATTGTAATAGCTCCTGGATTTCAGAAGTCACTATCCTTCTTAGAGTGAGTCACTTCAGTGAGGAGGAGGGTATTCAGGAGTCTTTCCACACCAAGTCTCTTTCCTAGGTTTAAGTGTACAAGCTGGTTTCTAGACAGGCAGATTGCATTGTGCAGATAGCATGATTCTAAGAAAGAACATTTTATTTTTCATTTTCATTTTGTCCTAGTATCAAAGTCATGTTGTGTTACTGAATTATGAACTTAGATGAATAACATCCCTTACTTACCAAGAAATGCCTGGCATTCTTTGGCTCTACTCACTATCATACGCACACAGAAGAGAAGAAAATCACAGCATGTCTCAAAATCCCTTCCAAAACCTATGGCCTCTCTACATAGTTTGAATAATTTTGCCAAGATCATCTATCCCTTTGCAGCAAAAGAAATCAAGAGTTGGATTTTGGGAAAGAACGAATCTGCCAATGAAACTGGCTTGGCACATGCAAAGACTGCGGGGGGGGGAGGGCAAAGTGGAGGCTGCAGGCTGAAGACTGTAACAAGCACAGGCGCTGCCCTCTGTGCGGTTGAGATTTTATATTAATGTAGTGATTTTTTTGATAACAGGAGTTGCATGCCTAACAGGAACAGGAAGCACTGTGATTTCTTCTGGGATCAGTGAAGCCTAAAGACAGTGGGGTCCAGAAAGTCACTTTGTACTTCCTTCTGTGAAACAGCTTTGATCTTATCTAAGGCTATGCAAAGGCAGTAATTTGTCTCCAGGTCAAGCCATGACTAACACCTCGATTAAAGCAACCTAAGGGCTACACCATGATGAATTTTTAATAAAGCCAGAATTCACAGCTTAATTAAAGCAAAAAAGCTACAGATATGTAAATATTATCATGTTTCATAATCAGACAGAAACAGTGATAGAGAGACTGGGAGAGAGACTGAGAGAGAAAGAGAAATAGAATTTAAAATGCGTTTCTGAGAACAAAAGGCACTCAGCAATTAAAGGACTCAGAACACAAGGACAATCTAATCTTCAGTAATGCTGAACCTCATTCGCATTGCCCTAGTGAGTTCTTTTCGTCATTTCCCCAAAGATGTCGTACTTTCTCATAGATCTAGAACTTTCTTTGTTAGTAAATAATTAGCTTCTAACATTATGAAGATAAACTAAAACTACCAGGAAGACCTATTCATTTCTATATAGCCTTTAGATCTCATGGGTGAGAAATTCCTTCGGCCTGTGGCTAGTATTCATACCCCCTTACTTTCTGACTTCGCACATTAACCTATCTCTCTCTCTCTCTCTCTCTCTCTCTCTCTGGCTTTCTCCCTTTCCCTCTCCTTCTCCCTCCCTCTCTGGCTCTCTGCCTCTGTCTCTCTCTGTCTCTCTCTCTGTCTCTGTCTCTCTCTGTCTCTCTCTCTGTCTCTGTCTCTCTCTGTCTCTCTGTCTCTCTGTCTCTCTGTCTCTCTGTCTCTCTCTGTCTCTCTCTCTCTTTCTCTCTCTTTCTCTCTCTCTCTCTCTCACACACACACACACACAAACTACCCTTTCCTCATTAGAAAATAAATTTATTTCATTACAAATAGTTCATGCTAGTCAGTTTTGTATTTAAGGAAAGAAAATACAGATATCCTCTCTCAAACAGTTACATAAACTCACTACTGTTTTTATTTGAATCCTCAAATCTTGTGAGTACCTAGGGTATTTTCCTGATTGATGATTATACCAAGAAAACAACCTTTACCCAGATCAACAACCGGTTGCAATTGTTTCCTAAGTCTGGGTTTAAGTTGCACAGTGAATTTTTACAAAACTCAGTAGTTTAAAGGGCAATGTAATTTGCTATCTGTCTTGGTCAATTTTTAGAAAATTTGTCAAGATACAATGTTGTCAGCTTTTCTCAATTCTATGGTGTTTGGAGACCAGCAGGAATAGCCAAAGCTCATGGGTTAGAATCATCTGAAGTCTTATTCACTGTTATGCCAGGAGTTTGGTGATGGGTGATAGGTGTAATGCACTTCTGTGTACTCTTCCCATGGCTTTGCAATGTGAAAATTGTACTTGGAAAGTAGGTATCCTAAGACAAATCTGAAAGGAAGTTCTCATGGCCTAGTGTTTGAAATGAGACAAAGTTATTTTGGTCACTGTCTAGTCACTAATCTCTCAAGTCCATGGACTTTCCTTCCCAGATGAGTTGTTTTATACAACAGATACTTGAAAATTTGATAATGTCTCGTGCTTAGAAAACTCAGTTTTCATAGTTTTGTTTTTTATAACACAATCACACAGAGTGGGTAATTTATAAACAGCAGAAGTATTTTCTCAGAGTCCTAGAGCCAGAGAAGTTCAACAGTATAGCAATAGCAGATTCAGAATCTAAAGAGGACTTGTTCTGCATCCTCAGATATTAAAAGGAACAAATGCTATAGCCTCACACCAGGAATATCTCAAGTCAGCTCCAAGGCCTGGTAGGGTATCTCCCACAGCTCTCCTTCTGGGGCATAGGGTTCTACATTTAACTCTGTAAAGGTCACAAATATTGTAACCAAAGTCAAAGTTATGAAAGAACCTTTTGCACAGTTAGAATTGATCATAAAATGATGTTATTATTGGTTTCTATTCACAACAAATATACCGTAAACTTTAACATTCTTTTACTTACTATGTCATGGCCATAAATTATGAATGCTAAACATTGGTGTACCAACATATTATTCCTCATTTATAAAAAAATATTACATATTTCTTCAAATATGAAATGCTGTAAGCCTCTTTATATAAGCTACTATTTAGCTACTATAACCTTAATCGAGATTGTGTGTGTGTGTGTGTGTGTGTGTGTCTGTGTGTGTGTGTATGAGAGAGAGAGAGAGAGAGAGAGTAGGAGGGAGGGAGAGAGAGATCTATGTGCATGTGCTTATATACATATGAAATTGCATAAGGTTTTGAGTAAACATGTGGGACATGTGTGTGCAGGCTAGAGGTTAAACTCACGTGGATTCCTCAGTCTCTCTCTGCCTTATATTTTTTTGAGATGGCATATCTACTTGAATGTGGAACTCACTAGTTTAGTGAGTCTGGCTATTCTGTTAGCTCCAGAGATCTTCCTGTTTCTCCTCCTCTGCATCTGGGATACAGAAGTGCATTTCCATGCCCAGATTTTTCTGTGGGTGCTGAGGATCAGAACTCAGGTCTTCATGCCTACATGGTACTCAGTTTAGCCACTCATTCATCTGCCTAGCCCCAAGACTTTCTGGAACTGCAATTTTGCTCTCTTTGGGTTCACTATATTAATTCACATTCAGTAGAATGTCTTCAACATGTTAAGTACTTGAATAGTTGTCTTCTGGATATTCCCATTGTCTTTTAATAAAGAGATCCTAGAAGTTGGATATTAAAAAATGCCTGTATTTTTAGAACCTCGAAAACTGAGATGGAAGGATAATGAGTTTGAAGACACCTTGGGCTACATGATAAGTTCCTAGCTAACCTGAGTTAATAAAACCTGCTTCTAGAATAGCATCAAATAATCTTGGAATTTTATTCATTAGCCATATAAATTTGCACTGAATATTTTGTTTGAAAAAAATTTCTGAGCCTTCTCCCCTCAAAGAGTGAGAATAATAGAAAAAATAAAGCAAAATCTAAAAATGATTCAAAAGAGGAAGGAGTAATTTCCAAAGCTTTCAGTCCATAGCAGACTGGTTCCATCAGTGTTAGTCTGGGGAGAAAGCTGAGGAATCATCACAGAAAGGCATGAGGGAGGAAAGCTACTGTCCTCAGAGTAGCCAGGAAGGAAAGCACAGGATGCTAGACATGTTGTGTTCCCTTCATAGACATGCTCCCAGCGACCTACTATCTCTCACTAACAATAGTCGATTCAGAGGTGTACTCACCCATGGACTACTGTATTGGCAGGGTTAGCACCATCAAATCACTTCTCAGTAGTACTACCAGATAGAGATCAAGCTTGCAGACAGGAGCCTTTACAGGAGCCTTTTGGAAAAATATTTTCTTTTTGGATCATAACAAAAAGCCAGATGAGTAAAGGTTACCTGTGGTAGCCATGCTCTAATATCAGCTCTCATGATGCTGAGGTATGAAGCCAGCACTGTACATGCTACCTAGTCTCTGTGAGTTCATGTGTGCATGAGGGCTGTGCTTTGTTTCGTTTTTGTTTTTGCTTTTGATATCCTTCATCCCCTCTGGCTCTTAAACTCTTTCCATCTTTCCAATCCTTCTTCACACAGTTCCTTGAGCTCTGAGGGGAGGGGTTTGATGGAAACATCCCATTTAGGGCTAAGCAATCCAAATTTTCTCACTCTCTGAAATTGGGTCTCTGTATTAGTTTCCTTTTGCTGCAGGAGGAAGCTTCTCCAATGATGGCTGAGTAAGGCATTGATATTTATAAATATAGAGAGAATAAATTACATGAGAAGAGGTTGTTCTTCCTTTAGTACTCATAAGCAGCCTGAACTTTCGGCCAGGCTGAAAACTCACTCATGTCTGACAGTGGTTCTTGTTGCTCCCTGAATCTCTAAAGATGAGAATCTGGAAAGATACTGAGTTCTGACATATCCTACATGCCCAAACACCTTTAAAAACATGTTTAAAAACAAACTCTGGAGTAGGAAAATTCTACATTATATCAAATACTGGTTTTTAATGACGTCAATGGACAAATTATAAAATTTATTGGAACTTGGATGCTTGATTTAAATGTCAGTAAGAGTTAAAAGATTTCAATATAAAAATCATGCTGTCTCCTATAAGCCTACTTGTAGAAACCAGAGTTCTTGGTAATTTGGGGAGGAATGAGTTTAAAAGTGAGGGAAAAGAGAGCAACATAAACAAAGATCGACTCAATAACAATTTAAACAATTCAAATAAAGCAAACACAGGGAAGCCTTTATAGACTATGGGTAGATCCGGTCCATTGCTCAGTAGCCATTGCTCCCCTCACTACAGCTTCCCTGGCTCTGAATCCAGCTGGATTAGACAAAGAAAAACCATCAACACTTATAACCTGCAGCTTAAAGCAATGTCTCCAGCCTCCGTAGGAGCCATAAAGATGTGTGAAGTGGTAAAGAACCACTGGGATCTAGCGTCTGGGCACTCATTAGAGAAACAGTCAGAAGAGTTTGAGTTTCTCCATGTGTCTGTCCTCATGTGGCCAGAGATTGCTGTCAAGACTTAAGATTCCTGTCTTCAACAGATGTTCCATTTATTGAAATTTCCTACATGTTCCACAAGCCGAGGAAGAAGCACTATGATTATTTTTTACCATATTTTTGGCACTGTTTTACTTCAGGTACGAAAAGATTTTCCTAGTTAAGAAAATGAAGTGACTTTTAACCTGCTGTCTTAACCACATTCAAGAAGGCAACATCCTCCAGAGAGAGAGAGAGAGAGAGAGAGAGAGAGAGAGAGAGAGAGAGAGCGCTCAGGGATAGGTATCTGGAGTCTATGCAGCTCATCTACAGGTGGCTCAGAATCATCTGTGATAGTATTGTTAATTCTTAAGGTCAATAGCCCTTTAGCAACTTAAGCTATATACAGATCTGACAAACCCAAATCACAAACAGATTGATTTGACTAAGATGTAGAATGCTCTCAAAACAAATGTGTTCACTGATTAATAAAATGGTAACTTGAATTTCAAAATGTATAGTGTGTTCCCTAGGTCCCTAAGTTCTTCTAGGGAAAATACCTTTTGCACCATTAAAATACAGAGGATTGCCTTGTTACAGAGAATTTAGAATACATTAAAGGATGTTACAATCACAAGGTCACAAAGGCATATTTTCTTGCAAGACTAATTAAGAACAAAGCACATCACTACACCTTTACAGAGCATACACTCCAATGTCTGAGTTTGGCTCTGCTGGGCAAAACACAAGTTTTTCATCTCCAAGAAAACCAGTGTGGATAAAGCATGCATTAAAGAAAGAATCACATATATTAGCATCCGAAGTCTCACGTGAAACATCAAGTGTAATTAACAAGAAATACTAGTAGTGATCTTTCCTGTTGAAATTTGTGCTTACATAAAAACTTGAACCCCTAGACCCTACATTGAACTAGTTTTCTACCCAAACACCTAGCTTAACTAAACTCTTGGGTTAAATATAAAACAACACCTAGAGGCTTCAGATAATGAATAGTAGTAATATTCTATCCCAGAGTGCTTATTCCACACTGGATCTGAAGCAATGAAACGCTAAGGGGTTTGCAGGCAAACAGCATTGTAGATTTCTGTGCTGTATTGTGGGCGATGTGTTCTCTACTTCTATGTGGTTTGATTTGATTCTTCTTACATTATACCAAAAAAGATGCATTGACTAAAAGCATATCAAACCCTCCCTTTGAATGTGACGAATGACAGCTCAAGTCTTAGCCCTCTTTTCAGCCTTCTCCAAGCATGCACAGCTCAGAGAACAATGAGAAACCTGGGCAAGGCTTCTACAGAGAATACCACCTCTTTTGGCAATGGTTGTGTAATTTTCTTTGCCCTCTCTAGTGTCTCCAATTGCTGTGATCTCTTTCCCATTTCTCTAGGATGAAAGCCAGCCTGCTTTTTCTTGGATCTTAGCTGGGCCATTCACCTACTGCTACAGTAGAGGCTGCCTCACACATTTGAAGTGCACTGTGCTGGACTGTGTTTACCCATGCTCATTGCATCCATGTATGGCCTCTTCTAATACCTGCTTGGTTTCATCTGCAGGAGCCCTGTGCTAACTGTTTTGTATTTTACCCAGTTTCTATAGCTCTTAAATGTAAGAAGTTCCATTTCTTTACTGCTAGTCCAAAGGCACTATTAAGTTAATTCTCGTTTTTATTTGATCCTTTTGCATATTCTCGACAAAAGAGAGGACATGAAGAGTGCTGGCTAGTCTTACGTCAACTTGACACACAAAGTAGGGGTATCTGTATGAAAGAAGATTTAATTGAGATTTAATTGCCTTCATAAGATCTGGCTATAAAGCATTTTCTTAATTAGTTGTTGCTGGAGGAAGGCCCAGCCAATTGTGCATGGTTATATCCTTGGGCTGGGGATCCTGGTTTCTCTATGAAAACAAGCTGAGCAAGCCATGGAGAGCAAGCCGGTAGGGAATACCCCTCCCCTATAGCCTCCGCACCGTCTCCTGACTCCAGGTTTCTGCCCTGTGTGAGTTCCTGTCCTGACTTCCTTCAATGATCAACAGCAATATGGAAGTGTAAGCCAAATAACCTTTCCTCCCTACTTGTGTTTTAGTCATGGTGTTCCATCACAACAATAGAAACCCTAACTAAGAGATTAAGTATAAGAGGGACTAGGAATTTCTGTGTGCCTTTCTCAGGGTCTGTCTGCATGAATTCTCTGCTGTTTCGCAACTCTGCAATCCTGTGGCTTTGTTTCTTTGTTCTTTCCTTCCTTCCTCCTTTCCTTCCTTTCTTCTTTCCTTCCTTCTCTCCTTCTTTCCTTCCATCCTTATTTTTCTTTCCTGATTCCAAATCCCAAGGTGTGCGTAATGAGTTAAGGAAGAAATCTGTCTTTGTTCATGAATCACGCTCAGACTGGACCACAATAGAAAGGAAGAGGGCAGTGATGGGAAGAAGGCAGCGGGGCTAGATTTTCAAACATTCCCTGCAAAGCTCTTATTAGATATTTTTTAGAATCCTGAGAGATTCAAATCCTATTCTTTCTTATGCACTGTATACCAAAACACTAAAAATTAATTAAATTATGTAAAATATCAAATAGAGATGTGTCATCCTCTATCTTGCCTGAATGGGAAACAAAACAAGGATGAACAGGTTTCACATATCTTGGTCCTGCTGGGAAAACTGGAAGCGTTGCAGCTCTTAGAAGAGAAGTAAGGAGGTTTAGGCAGCCTGCACAGGGCAAGTAGTCAAAGTCCCCCTATGATAGCAACTCCAGCACCCAGCAGTGGCATGATCCTGGCCAGCCAGGTGGGTCCAAAGTTCAGCAATAGATGAATGCTTCATGAGAGAGAATTCTTCCCAAAGTGTTACAGCTCAGCACAACAGCCAGTCTCTATGAAATAACTTGTGCACATTATTTCATGTGGAGAGGGACTCTCTACCCATTGAGGAGTAGTCTGGGATTCAGGAGTAGATGTTAGTGATGCTGTATTTGCATGGGGAAGGACTACAGATGTTTTCCCTGAGTGACTGATTGCCATGGTCCTTTCAGTGGAGTCTCATGGTTAAATATTCCAGAGCAGGTACAGAAATGGGTAGGAAGTGGCTGAACTCCTGTCAATCTCAAGTCTCTGAGAGTTCCAGTATTTGAACTCACTCCATCTCATCGGTTCTCCTATCTGGTGGCATGACCCACTTTCCCACACAAATATCTCATTATTTTCATAAGCAATTATTTTCTACACAGATTTTTAAAGATCTGCTAAATTTAACATACTAAGTATGATATAATTTCTAGTTGATGTCCAAATTTCCTCAGTCTCTCCAAAATGGTCCAAAATCAAGATCTTAATGAGTGTGATGCATACCTCTATGTAACCTTGTGACAAGTCCCTACTGAAGGAGCCAGGCTTATGAAATAAATATATTCTAGACATGATTATTCCCTTTTTGTGATTCTATTTAATTTGCAAATCTTACTACTGTGTGTGTGCATGTGTATGTGTGCACGTGTGTGTGTGTGTGTGTGTGTGTATGTGTGTGTGTGTGTGTGTGTGTTAAGCCACTGTCATTGCCCTAACAAAGGACACCAGGCAAATATTCTTCCAGTTCTGAAGGATAAAAATCCAAGATTAATGTGCTGGTGTGTTGGTTTGTAATTATGTCTCAACCTTTCAGAAAGTCTTTCTGTCTTCTGTGGTCTTTTCATTTTGCCAACTCATGCCTGGTGTTTCTTCCTCCCCTTATATACAAATCAGTCTTACTAAAACTTCAAATATTTAGGAATTGATTTAAATGTAACCTTTTTAGAAAGAACCTCTTTAGCCCAATGGAAAACCTCTATGCTCTGAGTTTGAATCTTTTGTTCCTTTTCAGACTTTCCAAATTGTGGTTGATGTCTGAAATTACCCTATTGACTATTAGTTTAAAGGTCGGTTGTTTTCTCTCCATGAGGACCTGAATTCCCTTATAACAGTATTTCTTTGTGTGTTTTGGGTTACTCTTCCTTCTTGATCAGTGACATAATTAGACTCTGTGATAGTGACCATTGAACATAGACAGCACTTAGTATCCAGTGTGCTTTTTGAAGAAATTTTTCCCTTTCTGTTTGTAGTCTTACTTGTACTATAGTACCTAATTCATTTCAACATTCATTGTATATTTGTTACCACTGAATTGAAACTTTATACATCATAAAGGTGATTATGATGATAATGACAGTGACAGCTAGGAAATATAGGACACAATTATTCATAGTAATCCTATGTCAGTTTCTACTACTATTTTCTTCCCCTTACAGATGTGAAAACTGTGTCAAGGAGAAATTAAGTTACTTTCCAAAGTCATAGTTTTAGTAAAGATTTAATAATTGTATATTGGAAGCTATAGAGTCTATAACCATACCAAAAATGGAAAATTTGTATAAAGTACAGTCAACATAGCAGTTGGAGACCGTGTTTTGTTGGTAAGGTTCTTGGCATATTGTCATGTGATATCCCTAGCAGCCGTGTAAAAAGCTGGGCACAGCAGTCCATGCCTGTGAGCTGAGTGACGGGAAGGTGAGGTGGAGATCCAGCTAGGCTAACCAATTAGTGAGTGACAGGTTCCATGAGAGACCATGTCCCAAAAAGTCAGATGGAGGGAGATTCAATGACATCTACCTCTAGTTTCCATATTCATGTGCAGGCATACTTGCAATACAGATATACACAATATGAATATGTACCTACATATCATAATAACAAAATGAGCTCAAAAGAAATTAGTAACACTGAACCTTTCTCACTGTGGTGTCTTGACAGCTGTCTCAAGGTGCTTTTTTATCCCCATAAATGCACTTAGAAACGTGCAGAGTAAAGGGCAGTGAGCACATTAGCTTGTATTATCATAGGACTCACTGAGTGCTAGATACACTCCACAGCGCTTTCAATATCTAACTTATCTAATTCTTGGAGAAACTGATTCTGGTATTTCCATTTTATATTTGAGAAAAAGTTAAAGCACAAAGGGAAATAGTGACGGTTCTAGGATCCCACACCTTAGAATCAACCAAAGCAGAACCAGTCAGATCCAAAAATCTGTGCTTTCCTGTTAACTTCTGCACCGTTCACAGAGTGATTCGGATTGATTAAAGCAGCAGTTATTGTACTGTGGGTCATGACCTCTTTGGATTTAAACAACCTTTTTACTAGGGTAACATATCAGATATCCTGAATATCAAATATTTATATTATGATTCATAACTGAAGAAAATCACAGTCAAGTAGTAACAAAGAAATAATTTTATGGTTGGGGGTCACCACAGGTGGAGGAACTGTATTAAAGGATTGCCTCATTAGGAAGGTTGAGGACCCCTGGACTAAAGGTATATGTTTCACTGTGAAGTAACATGGACCTACACTTTTTCTCCCCAATAGTCTTATCTCCCCAAGTCCCAGGTTTATTATCTCAATCAATTCAAATAGGACAAAATGTTAAAGTATTGGTAAATAATAATCAGTGAATTACACATAGACCAGTGAAAGCACATGGCTCTCAGAAGCTACCATTCATCTCTAGCTGACAGTGACTATTCAAGTAAGATCATATTTTAAATAGGCTTTGAGAACTAGAAATTTTCTGACATATTATTTTATCATATTATTTTAGTACTATATTAATTTATTATCATCATATTATTTTAAGTCATTCTCCTTTTAATACATTGTACGTCAGAATTGACTATCGGTTTAAAATGTCCACGAATTTAAAGCTGTTACATTTTTTAAAGCATAAGTTGACAAAATACATTTCCCAAATCCAGAATGGTTATTTGATTTTAGACAAGTATGATTCTTCGTCAGATGTCTTAAACCACTTTGAAGTTTCTTATTTTACTGCAGAGGTTGTTTACAGAGTTTAAAAGAAAAAAAGAGATAATCAAATGCAAAAATTTCACTGGGACAAAACTTGTAATTTTTCCATATTTCTAATACAGCTATGTTATGAGACAAAAGTATTATTTTCCAAGGAAAATGAAATGTTTACAAACTGCTCTTGAACTGAGTGGTGCATAACTAAGACCTATCTTTAGAGTTCTTTTTAAAAATGAAGTCATCCAATTCGTACTACAAAAACTCACAGTTCTTCATTGGTGACAGACAAAATTATCTGCTAATATTTAAATAACTGCTGTATTATCAGAATCATCTAAGGAAATTAAACAATTATTTTTTTAAGTTTAATGGTTAGTATTTTATTCATGTATATAATACAAAATAAAATGTATTGATATTTTGTATGCTGATATGTGTTTTACAAATAATATTTTATATATAGAATTTTACAAATATTTTGTCTTTAAAATATATAATTATAATCTAAAATACAAGAAACATAAAAATGATTACTGGCAGAAAAAGAATATTTTATAATGGATCCAAACTTTAAGGAAACTAATCAGTTGTGTCTAACATTTTTTATGAAGTATTTCTAATGGGTCCCTATTTTTTATCATTACCAGTTACTGATTTTAGACAATTATATAGTGTTATAAAATTCTTCTACACAAAAAATTATTTGCTTGTGATTATCAGCAAGTGCAAAAGATAATAACTAAACAACCTGAAAACTGCATGACTTTTGTAATACCAAGTGTACTTATCCATGTATTAAATATGTTCTATGCTCCCAATAACATAAATAAAAAACTTATAGCATTTCTACCTAAATATTTCTTTAAGAGGGATACTTATACCAAATATCCTCCAGTAGACACAAACAATCCCCAGACTCTTAAACTACTTCTAGAATTTGATATAATATTGATTACAGCAACAAAGTAAGAAAATTTCTCGCACCTAAGTTAGCAATATGCACATCTATATTTTTAGCTAGCCCAAATAACACAGCTCACCATAAAGAAAATAACTATGGGCATTATATCAAGGACAAAAGTTATTTAAAATCTAAGAATCCTACCTTCTGAAAAATTTTGATCTCCATCCCATCTATACTCTCTAAACCAGAAATTAACTGATTCTGACATCTTCATTCAATGACTACTCAAAAGTCTCTAGTCATTTCACCAAATAAAAAATACATTTCAATCAACGCACAGATATGAATATATATAATCATTCCTGCTCAGCTTTACTCTGGCCAGGTCCAATGTCAGAGAACGTTTGCATGTGCCATTTGTCTCTCAGTCATCCATTCTAACCTTGTAGAGAATCAAGTGTTGAAGTTCTGGTCTCTTTAACAAACACATCTTCATGTGTGAGGCGGAGGCACAAACCACAGAATATATAATTTTCTTATGATCCATAAGAGTTCATACACACTTATTAAACAGAGAAGGAAAACTTCTTGTCTTCTACAAATTCCATTTCAAAGCAGTTTGTTGAGGCCAAAACAAAGGAACAAAGAAAATCAGAACGCATTGCAGGTGAAACTGGCATTTTTACAAGAAGGAAACGTGATTCTTAAATTTAAATGGAGCATTTCCAGGAACAGGAGCACAGGCATGCTCTCTCTTCCTCCTCCTGCTCCGCAGTCTGAAGTGATCCAGAAGAGATGCCTGTTTCCCAACTGGGAGACATGGACCACGGGCTTCTGCCCTGGGGATAAAGGTGTGGTCCCTCAGTCTCTGCACACTGAAATGATGTGCTGGCTTCATTGTAGGACGGAACAGAAAACATCTTGGCTCCTTGACTATATCTCATCTGGAAACCACTGAGAGGAGGTATGAGCGTTTGCATTGCCAAAGATAAGCAACAAAGTCTGAAGAGAGTTTCATGCTCACTGGGGATTTTTGTGGCTTCGTGCAGCCACTTCTTGAAATAACTATTGCTGACTCACATTCATTGCATTCAGCATTTTTCTGGCACTTGCTTCTGAGATCTCAGAGTATCACTGTTGCCTGGCAACAGAATAACATGCCAGACATTTTTATTTTGAGGAACCTAACTTAAACTTTCAAACTTTCAAGAAAAATCACAGATGGTTTTAAGATTTTACATTTGATATTTGTTAAGAAAGAATATATTTAATTCCAATTTACTTTTCTAGTCCAAGAAATTCTCAGTTAATTTCTTATGTATGTGCTGAAGAGTCCCATCTATAGCAAAGTCAGTGTCCTCACTGTTTCCTTCAGACTTAGCCCAGATGTTCGTATCTCTACTCCCACTCAGTGAAATCTCTCACCATTGACAACTTAGTTAGAATGTTGGCTCCTGAAAAACATGTATAAAAATACAAGTAATCACTTATTTTTTTTAGTTTTATTTATGTGTGTCTTACTGTGTGTCCCAGGAGTGCAATGAGGTTGCTATCAGATCACCTGTAGCTGGAGTTTCAGGAATCTGTGAGCATCTGAAGTGGGAACAGAATCCCTCAGCCTCTATGCAAAAGTAGTAAACACTGTCAACAGCTGAGCTACTGCTCTATCCAGTATTTTTCTTATTTCATCATTACAAGATGAGAGATTAAAAGAGAAAAAGAAGGCCTGGCACTGGTGGCGCACGCCTTTAATCCCAGCACTTAGGAGGCAGAGGCAGGCAGATTTCTGAGTTCAAGGCCAGCCTGGTCTACAGAGTGAGTTCCAGAACAGCCAAGGCTACACAGAGAAACTCCTGTCTCAAAAAACAAAAAACAAAAAACAAACAAAAAAAGAGAGAAAAAGAAAAGGAAGGGAGGGAACAGGGGAAGGAAGGGAAGAAGGAAGTAGAGGGGGAAACTGGAGAGGAAGAAAGGAGAATTCATAATTGAACTGCCATTGAGAGGATTACTTTCTCTATGTGGTAAACATTAACTTCCAAAGAATTTATACAGATGATACATATCCTTAAAGAGTATATACCTATTAGATTTAAATAGAACTTGGTAAGAGTAAAGTATATAGTCTCTCCAGATTTAGCATATCAGGTTTTATGAAGATTTTTTAGTTAAAATATTTGTCCCAGTGTTATTAATATGTTAACAAATGCATTAACCATTTTTCAAAAGAAGAGGAAATTTACTAGTATGCATTTATGGAAAAGAGCCAGAATATATTAGATCATATTTAATAACTGGTTACAAAGATTACATATAGAACAGGATGTAATTTTGACATAAGCATGGGGGGACAGTAGAAACAATACTATTTGACCCCCTGGGAAGAGTGAGCCTCATTTGAGAAAATTTCCCCATTGGACTTTCCTATGGGCATGTATGTGGGCCCATTTTCTTAATTGCTCTTTTACTTAGGAAAGCCCAACCCACTGTTTGCTGTGCCAACCCTGGACAGGTTTGGCTGGGTACTATAAGAAAGCAAACTGAGCAAGCCAGCGGGAGCAAGCCAGAAAGCAGCTGTTCCGCTGTGGTCTCTGCTTCAATATCTGTCTACAGTGCCAGCCCTGTGTTCTTGATGCTGGACTATAACCTGTAAGCCAAATAAATCCTCACCTCCCCCAAGCTGTTTTGGGTCAGTGATTTATCATAACAGTAAGAGACACAAACTAGGACAAGTGGAGTCCGAAGGACGAGAAATTTCTGCTGCAAATTCATGCTGCTGAGAAAGCTGCTCCTCTGACTGTGGATCTAGAACAGTTCCCCTCAAAGATCCCAAGAGCCTATGGTAAATAACAGTAATAGGTCATCCCACAGACTGTTGAGTTACTGTTGGCAGGAGATCAATGCTTAGGAACAAATCTATGTAGATTTGGCATATCGTCATTTCTTTTTTTTTTCCTTTTGACCTTTACACAGAGTGAATTCACCCACTTGGATCCTCACACTGACCCTGCTCCTAGCTACTCTTTGTAAACTGGGTGTTTCCTAGCCCAACAAGCCATGTGTTTAAATGAGCAGCTAATCATCCAATAAGAGATGAACATGAGGTGCTTCAAATATTTGACCTTCAATGTCTTTCACCATCTAATATTACATGACCTTCTCTCAGTCTTTGGTAATTCTTATGATGGAGGAATAAAGGCATGTAAGCTTAGTGTACAGTTGCATGCGTTTTAAGGGGAGGAAACACTCACAGGCCCTGCAGTTCTATCAATCTGGAAGACTGGGGATTCTGACGTCACAGAGCTAACACTGGATAATGGTTCTGCAAGGAAAGAGGCAATCATGTGTTCTCAAAGTGGCAATAATATAAATTTCAGGCACTGCATACATAGACAAATTATCAGTTGTCAAGGGAAACACAGTATAATGCTGCATGAATGCACCTGAAAATAGGGATCCACAAATATGAATCTCAACTAGACAGAATTTAGATTAGCAATAGATGAGTCCACTAGGAAGGCTGGGCCTTTAATATTCCCCAATAGAAATGCATGGATTATTCACAGCAGAAGAGCAGGATGCTTAATTGTGTCCAGGTATAATTCATAGTACATCTTTAAGAATCTGTTATGCCCTGGATATGTCCCTGGTACTGAACCTTTACAGAGTAACAAATTCCAATTGCTATTTAACTGGTGCAAAAGTCATGCAAGTAAAGAACTGAAATAAAGTGCAAAGAAATCTCCACAAGAAAACTACATCAAACATCATGTATGTGTATATATATATGTGTATATATAAAATAACTTTTAAATCCCCCTTGATAATCAGGTACAATGATATATGTTTGTATATCTTACTCACAAAACAAAATAAAATTTAACATTACTACTGTTACACTTTTTTGTTGTTCTTGTTTTTATTTTGTTTTGTTCGTTTTTAAAGAAAAGGTAGAGTACAAATATGGAGTAAATTAAATGCCAGCGCCACCAGGGTCAATCTGCCTAAAAAGAAAGTTCTAGGGCATCTGTGACTACACAGTGAGATCAAGTCTTATAAAATCCTTCCAGAGAAGCCATAAGCTAAAAGAATTGCCTAATCTTTTCTAAATTATCAAATTTGAAACTGGGAAATAACATGTATAATTACATATATATATATATATATATATGTATATATATATATGTGTGTGTGTGTGTGTGTGTTGTACTTAATATATTATCAATAATAATATATATTGAGTATATAATTATGCATCTTAAGTTTCAGTTGTTTCTCATTGAAAGTTCTATTTTTTAAATGAAGTGTTCTCCTCTTTCCCCTTATTTCTTCCTCAGTGTCAGAGTTACAGTGTCAATACAGGTAATTTTTTTTAAGTTAAAAAAAATAGTAGAAAAACAGCAAAACTTACAACAGTAGGTAAGAATGTGAGAAACATTATTACAAATTCATGTTTAACCAAGTCTTCAGATCTAAGCAAGCGAGCACTTGGTAAATACGCTTTGGGGAAATAATGCCCAAAGGTTGTGTTTGCTGTTGTGCTTGGCGTTTGCCTTGCATGTGATCGGAGAGACCAGATGACCAGTAATCTCCCTTGCCCTTTCTTTCTCTGTCCCCGTGGGCTCTGCACACAGCTTCTTGCCTTGGCTACTCATTTGCCCTAAGATGTCTGCCGCGGTTAGGATTTAGCAGGTCGCACTTTAGCCTGTCAGGACCCGGCGACTCCTATGCCCTGCATCCGCCCATCGCTTCATTTCACCTCCAAAGAATCCAGAGACAGGCCTACCTTGTTAGGGTCAGATAACAAAAAGCCCAAGGCAGACAGCAGTTACTGTTGGCTTTTCCTGTCATGTCTCCTTATGTCTGAGATACCCACAGTCCTTATTAACCCCATCAAGGCCCGAGCCAATCAAGAAATTAGTAGATCGACCAGGAATTTTAGAATTACTCTGTAATGCCAGAATTTACTAAGTGCAATATCTTAGACCAAAATGTATGGCAGTTTTAAAATTTTTAACATGGTACAATTTCTCGCTTAATTAAAGCTTGTGTTGCTGAGAAGAAAAATAGACAATATACATTTGTTTTAAAACTTTGACTTGATGGATTCACCTTAATAGTTTTCATCTTTACAACAATCCTGAAAGTCAGACAGTAATGTTTTCCCCATCACACTGGTATCTATTCCCATTTTTAACAGGTTTTTTTTTACAAGGATTTGCTTCATATCCCGTACTGTTCTTGAACTGAACCTACAAGGATTAATACAGTAGCCTTCTTATTTTCCATAGATTTTGGCTTTGAGGGAGACATATGGAGTTAGGCACACAGAAGACACAGTATATAAGATGACAGATGAGCAAAGAAAGTCAGAACAGCGGATTCCTAGTCAGCTAGGTTGAGAAGGAAAGGACCCAATCTCAGATGGGAAGACTGACGTGGTACCTAAGGCTTCACCTGTGGCATCTAAGGCATAGAAAAAGCTTAGAGATCCTAACTAGGTTGCCCAGTACCTTCCCAGGCCCTGGGAGATGTTCATCCTCACTGTTACATTTTCAGATGGAAACAAGATTTGCCATTTTTATTTTAGAATAAATTTATTACATTTTGAGCATTTATAGTTTTAGTAAAGGACAGGCTAACACATATCTTTATTTTTTTTAAGGTGCTTAATATACAGTTAAAGAATTTTGGGCCATAACTTTAAAGTTGTTTCTACTTGGTTTAACTGACTATGTTTAAAATATCTTACTGACTAAAAGAGAATCAAATAAAGGAATTTAAGTGCGTTTCTCTCATAGACTACCCTGAAGCCATGGCAGACAGCCTTTCAAAACAAACAAGCATAAAACACTTTAAAAAGACAGTCCATGCAAAACCACAAGAACAACCAGAAGCTTTGCCTGGACTGCTGTAGAGCTCTGGACTCCATCCTGGGCAGGGTGTTCCTTCAGTCTTTCAGGTGAGGGCAAGAAAATTCACTGTTGTATTCTAGTTTTCAAGCTTTCTGTCTACAAATTAAATGATCTAAGCATAATTTGGAAAAATTAAGTAACTTGCAACCTAAAATTCTATGCATAAGGAACTCAAAGGAAGAGTGTTTTTATTTTTATAAATGTATTGGTTTTCAAAGAAGAAATTTTTATAGCAGATATTGGGAAGAAATGCTGACATAGACATTTTGGGACACTGTTACATCTTTTCAGAGACAGATTATAATAACTCTATGTTCTTTGCAATTTATTTTAAATGCTTCAGCAGGAGCCATATGGTATGTGGGTAGGTAAATTAACTCCACAGCTAGAAAAGTTAACTTTTGAAGTATACCAATAAGAAATATGTTCATAATGTTTGTCAAAAGCATAATCAGCATCCCATAACCGTAAACACCTACCACAATAACTTCTAATATTACAGTTCTATTTTCAAAACAACAGGTCAACAAGCATTTCCTCTTTGCAGGATGGTGTCAGAACCTAATGTTGGTAGATTCTGATTGCCATCCCAAATGTGTCTTATTCCCAAGAGTCATGATCATGCCCGTGACACAGGCATGATGGGAAACTGTCTGATTATGTCTAGACTTTACTAATTCTTCCTCCAGACTACTGTCATGCAGGTCTCGAGATTCTTATGGAGAGCTTGAATTCCATCTAGTTTAAATAACACATAGGTTGAATGTTCTTTCACTTAGTTAAAAGGAATCATGCATGCTGGATTATATCTGAAACTTGCTTTGCTATAGCATTCCTCTTAGTGTGCTGAGAAAAAACCTTGGAGCTCTCAGCAACTCTAATGTAACGTAGAGTTTACAGAGTCTACCACAAGACCCCAATGACTTGGAGACAACAGTATGCCTTAAGTCATTACACCACAATTCTTTTATTGTCCCAAATTCAAATGTTCCTCGTAAATATGACAACCTCCTATGTCAAGCCACTAACTCTGAAAGGACTGTTACTGAGTGTGTGACAGAGCAAAGACTTCAATAGTATATATATTTTAAGGTTTACTTCCTTTGAGGAACAAATAATACATTCCTTTTTATTTATTTTTTCAGTTCTTTTTATTTAATGAGAGTCAGGTAGACCTTTTGCACTGACCTTCAAATATCTTGATTTACTTTTTATGTTCAATTAAATGTCCTTGAGGCTGATCCAAAAGACTTTCATTCTCTTTCTTCCTTTATGTGGTTTTTATTTTTAAATTTAGTTAATTGTTCTTCATTTTATCATAATAGATTTGGGTACATCACATGTTTTATGTAATCACAAGGACTAGAAATACAAACAAATTTACAACATCCTTCCCATGTAATTTGGAACATAAATAACAAACCTGCAGTAGGGTAATTTTTGTAATGCTGGAAATGATTCTTTACAAGTATAATTTCATAGTATATGAGAATTTCAAAACTAGAGAGCATTGGAAGCCAAAGTGTGAGTTGAGACCTCATTGTATGGTTCCCTGAGGACCAAATCATGAGAAAATACAAAATGTAAGCATTTGAATGAGGAGTTGATTTTTTTTAATAATTGTTTTTTATATATGATAAAATTGCAGTAAAAGTTCTCATATGCATATTTTATACAGTATATTTAATAAAATGCTGCCAAATCCTTTCCATATTTTGGATGCTTACGTGATTAAAAAATGAAATATTTTGCCCATGCACACATTTTTAAATAAGTAACTTCTCTAGGCTTATTCACTGTCCTCCCCATTTCTAAGCTAACAGCAAATGGAGAGCCAAGCGGTAGCAAAGGCTCAGTGCTCTTCCAAACACTGGGTTTGCTTTAAATGATGAAATGCTTTCTTGTAGAAAGCTGGGAACATTCATCTCATGAACTGAAGCCATGGATTGGTGGCTGCTGTTTTCGCAGAAGTCCGATTTGTCCTTTTAACGTTTGCTTTGTTGTCCTTGGCATCTTTGAAGCTTGAAACACGCTGCAGAACTTTATCATCTCTCTCCTTAGTCTAAATTGAGTTAATTGGGACCTTTGCCACTTGTTTCCTGTTGGTGTTGTACAAGAATGATTGAAGAGAGGTACAGACTCAGGCACACCTTTTTATTGTTTGCAGGAGACACAAAGCCAGTAAGAGTTTCCTTATTAAATTAACATCTACTGATTTCAAAATGTTTCAGTGATACAAACAGCAACAGGGGCCACCAGGAATCCTAACCACCTGTCAGTCCCCTTTTAATTTTTTTCCATTCCTCATACAATCCAGTTAACTCAAAGGTGATGGAGGAAAAGAAACATGCTATATGTCAAAATGACAGAGCCTATTACGTGACTTGAGGAATGAGTAGCAGGGGACTGTTAGGGGTGAACTCTCATTTGTACCTTTAACTGAAATTCTTTTCTGGCATGTTTTATTAAAATCTCCCTATAAACCCCTGTGGATGATGTCTATGTCTGAGTGATCTCTTTGAGTCACCACCACCATCATGATTTGATGACCATGAGAAAAGAAAAACATCTTTGTGGTTCTGTTACATTCAAAACTTGTATAATCCAGAAGCTGTGATACAAGCTTGTAACCCAGAGCCAAACTTTGCTTTGGAGCATAGTTTCCAAGGTCAACTTTTGTAAAAAAGGAAGATATTTATTCTTCAAAATTAATATGGTCTATGTTGCTCTGAATTTCAGTGTACAAACATTGTTTATGAGGTATAATAACTACTTTTTTAATGTCACGTAGTCATCTAGTGAACTAAAAAATCCAATATAATATGTAAAATAGAAACAAACAAAGACTCAACATTAATGAGTCATTGAAATCAGCAAAGAGAGGCTTTTTAAATGCATGTGTATTATTAACAACCATTATATTAAAAATATCTTATAATTCACCACTTAAAAATTCTAGTTGAAAATCACTGAGAGCCATTAGACCATGAATAAATGCAAAATAAATGGAAAACAGATTTTAAGGAACCAAGATCAGGTGGTGAGAAAGAAAATAAATGTCAGCTGCTTAAGAAATCTACATTGAGTAAGAAACGACAAACATGTTTTCAAAAGGGATATTAAGGACTTATCCTAAACACATTTTCCTTGCAGCTGAGATTCACAGAAGCAGCCGACAAATTGTTTTACATTTTTCTTAAATAGCATGAAAATACTGTGCATTATTAACAAACATATGTTTTAATTGAGTATAGTGAAAAATTATTTTTTAAAAGTTAGGGTAAATTATTTCCCCCAAATACATGTTATTTTGGGGAGAATACTCAAAGGAGATCCCTTCCATAGCCTCACTTAGATAAGATACAGAGAAGAGAAATACTCACTCATATTCAAGAGAAATATGTTAATCACAAGGGAAGGGCACTACACTAAGTTGTCATTGATTTGGGGGGCTCTTTGGGAACATAAGTTAAACAATAAAA
Source organism: Grammomys surdaster (assembly GCF_004785775.1). Classification (NCBI taxonomy): domain Eukaryota; kingdom Metazoa; phylum Chordata; class Mammalia; order Rodentia; family Muridae; genus Grammomys; species Grammomys surdaster. The sequence goes on along the minus strand of NW_021604643.1, from coordinate 170,937 downwards.
TGTGATTATACATTTCATTATTGGAAACCAAAGTTCAGTGAGACCTTTGGTGGGGTCTCTTGCTAGCTTCTATACTTATTTGTACAGTTATTCAGGGGGCTGGCGCTGCATTGTGGTTGGCATGCTTTAATTTTGCTTGCAACCTCAGCTTAGATCAATCTGTATTCTATCCAAAATTCAAAAAAATATGTTCAATTCCAGTTTGTTGGATATAACTAAGGATACTTGTATGACTTTCTCCAGGTGTTTCATATATGAGAACACATATACAAAATATTGGACAAATATGTTTGCAACATGAGAGGCAATATGATTATGCTCCTGTTTCTTTTTGTTTTAAATGACTAAATATTAAAATTACATTGTGTATTTCACATATAAAGCAAATCTCAATCCAGTCACTACATTTTTTACAAATAATTTATCATATTTAGATTTTAAAAATGTACAGTATAAAAATAGTATTGGGCATATTTATTTTGCTCTCAAAGTATATTTTAATAGTCTGTTCCACAGTGACAGTGATTTTATTGAGGGGTCACATGTGCCTTGTGGCTACAGTAATCCCCAGCATCTAAAGCTGTAACAGACTTCCCAAATAATTAACCAACAGATATGAATTTGGGTATTTTAAATGCATTAAACCTGAAAATATAACAAACTTTTAAATGCATACAAGATTTATACATGAATAAGCTAATGTGTATATAGATTTATATACTGTATATAGTCCTGTTTTTTAATTAAAATTTCTGTTCTCTTTTCTCCAAAAATTTGAAATGTATAGAAGTCACATTTAGGAATATTTAAAATATTAATAACTTAAATGTTAAATGTCACTAGAAAGAGACATAACTTGATTGACCTTTACGTTTGACTTTTGTAGAAGAGGAAAACTCAGTTCATTTATGTGTTATTAAGAATGAAGAATTTGTAGAAAACAACTTGATGGTGTGTGTGTGTGTGTGTGTGTGTGTGTGTGTATGTGTGTGTGTGTGTGCATTCTATATAGTTACAGATTAGAAAATGAATTTATCAAATATTCACAATTCAATACTTACTTTTCAAGTTCCAAGGAAACAAACATGTTGTTGAAAGATCTATTAACCATTTAAAAAAAACCACTTATTCCAAGTTGTACTATACTACTTTTCTCCTTTTTAAAAACATTGTTATCCATTCTAGAGAATAGCTTTCCTGTAAACTGTTCTTGGTTAAAAAATATAATAACTGGAGATTATTATGTTATTTGACACTGCAGTAGTTATCACTGATTAGCAAACAAAACTGAGTATAACAACATATTCCTAAGTGAATGAATAAGTAATTGGCTTTAAACTTTACATTAATTCACTATGAAATATTTCAAAAATCTATTAGTTTTATTATTTCTGAATTAATTACATTAAACCTTCTAAGCCAATATTCTAAAATGTCTTCAAGACATTGCCTTATGTTTAAGACTTTGATGTCAAGGGAAATTATCACATATTATTTATAAAAGTCATTTACAATTTTTAAATCATGCATTGAAAGATAAGACTAGACTAAATGCTTTCATTATCAAAATGTCTGATATGAATTTCCCTACCCAAGACCAGTCAGTTAGAAGATAGAAAAATCTAGTCACAAAAATTAGGTGTCTTCTTTACTAAATCACTGTCTGCAAAGTTTGTTTTGTGCTGTATAGAAGCCCTTGTGTCTGCATTTGGCATGAGCGTAGATAACCGCGATTACCTTGATTCATTAATTCTTCTATTTCCCATTGAAAATTGCAGAGTACTCTTGAAATTTCTTTTTTTTTTAAACAAGAAGATTCCTGGTTACTCTTTTATTCATGATAGTCTCTGAACAGAACATTGTGATATTTATAACAACAATGCAATGCTTGTCAGGAGAAACATACTGGATTATCCACTGACTTGATCAAAGAGGACACAAACTGCAATCATAAAGGATTGCATTATGCAGAAAATGATGTGGTAATAAAAGGAACATGCAGAACCATGCTTTTAAAAGAGAATAGCTCTTGGAAGACAAAGTCCACTTCAGGAAGTCTGTTAATGCACTTGATAATCTTACTCTAGATTTTTATTGTGTGTAATGATTCTTATAATATGCAATACATCATTGGAAGCATAGAGTATCATTGTTGAACAAATTTTTACTTAATGACAACAGTTACAGTGGGATTTGTGATTCAGAATATAAAAAGTAAGTACTTGATTTCTGTTACTAGTTTATGAGCTAAATAACTTTTTTTCATTTTTACATCTCACTATGCATACTAAAAAAATTTTTATAAATATATGATGCCATACCCAGACAGGAAAATGTGAATGTTTACTTATATGGATCACAAAGAATGCCAATTCATGTTATAATTAAACATAGGTAGAGTTATTCATTGTTGCACCATTATTTGAAAATTTGATCTAACCTTGTTCTTCTGAGCACAGAGCTAATGAATGCTGACATTTTGTATATGAGTTTTGTATTCCTATTAATACCATAACTTGAAGTCAGCTTTGTCTTTCTATATTTATGTATTATTTCAGACTTTGGGAGCTTAGAATATTATATGGTCAAGAACAGAGTTGGAGAGCTAAAAATAAAACGCTTGAACCTTTCTATACAGTTCATACTGATAATAATCCCTCTGTTTCTCTCTTAATTAAAAAGTCAGAGGTAGAAATATATGTGTTTTTTTTTCACAAACACATTCCATAACAGAATCATTACTGTCTTGGAACATTATAGAAAATCAAATTCTTTTGTTCTACCAGGACCTACTAAATTAAAAAGGGTTTATAAAAAAAGCAATTTGGATTTTCTCAAGTTGAACAAGTAACGCTGAACACGAGCACTGCTGTCTTAGCAAAAGCGAATGCAGAATTACCTCAAATCACAGAGTCCAGTGCACAGTTGGTGGAGAACACATGATGTCCTAATTCTCTGCTCAAAACCAGCTTTCCAAGATTTGAGGATGTTGGGATCCTCTTGCACTGTACTAAAAACTCTTTGGGTGATACTGAAAACAGAATTTCTCTAGAAGTTTACTTAAATTGAAAAAAGTTATGACAACACAAAAAAGGCTGATTTGAAAATACAAAAATGGGAATCCAAGAAATAAATAAACATCATTAAATATGGCTCTGCACGGAAGCTTACTTGCAGATAGTGGAGCTCAGAATCTTCTTAATAGTTTTCATTTCTATGAATAATCTCCTACAAATGGAAAATATGAATATATAAAGCACCCAATAGAATCTTTTTGAGTGGCTTCAGGGCTTCTCTTAGTAAAGAAAAAAATTCCTTGGAAGGACAACACTGACACTGAAGGACACTGGTGTATTCAAATAGTTTTCTCCCTTCTTTTCATTTTGATATCAGCAACTCATCTAAAGAACACCAATAAAAGCATATGCAGGTTTCTTGGCACTTGAAATTATTATAGGCATCAATATTCTAGTTTTTATAGCCTGTGAATGTACACATACAGAATGAAGAATGAACAACATCATGGTTTTACTACTTGCTGTCAAGATTTACTCTATTCTCTCTGCTCACAGAAAAACTGGTTCAATAATTTGCATTTAGTAACTAATATGAATTTTTATTTGATGCATTAAAAAAATTTAACATGCTATTTTCTACCATGCTTAAAATATACTAGTAAGCTTTATCATTTTCATTCAAAAGCAAAAACAAAAACCTACACCATCTTTCCCCTGAAGGGCAGTATTTAAAAATGATCTCATCTGGCAATTTCTCAGAGTGTGAGATTTCAAAGGAGCTGGTGCAGGAATCATTCTCTTGCTCTAGACAAGTTCAGTACTCTGTATATTAAAATGTCCTTCTAAAGAAAGAGGTCATTGAAAGGAAGCAACTTCTCAAAGGTGGTTTTTGTTTAGCAGATTTTGATTTCACCAAACATCAGGTGACTACCACCACCATCTCCAAGGAGATTCTCTATCTAGTCCCCTGAAATTATAATCATACAGGGGACTTGCACTGCCAGGAATAATCCAGGTAAAACTCATTTTGTGATGCAGCCAAGTATATGCCTTCAAGCACTCAGGATGGGAATCCTTCTGCTCTGTAAATTGATAGCCACAGCCAGAGGGATTATGTAAATACTCAGGGGAATGAAATGCCAGGCAGTGGGTGTAACTCCATCCAGGCTGCAAAGCAAGAGACAGTATGTGCTTGGGCCACATACACCAATGAAGGGACATGTCTAAAAATGGAAGCACTGTTCCTTTTTACAGCTCTATTTCTCATGAGTATTTACAGTGATGTTAAATAAACTTCACGTTGACAAAGATACTGTCATGGAGTCTATATTATTCTGTATCTTGTTGCCACACAGTTCTCTTCAAGCATATTTTAGATGTCTGAAATCATAACAACTAACCATTCTATGTGCTCTGCCTAACTAAGAAACATCCTTAAAATGAGTTATAAACTCAGTACATAAAAGGCAATGTTTCTCAGATCACTTCCTTGGAACAGTGATGCATGTGACTCACATGTTTAGGATTTCTTTATTGTCAAGTGACCCTACCTTCTGTTAGCTGCTGGGGCCCAGTCATCTAACAGGTAAGTGGAAGTCATAGTTCCTAGGCACCAAAATGTGGATCATGTCCGTAGTTGGGCATCATTCCATTCTGTTAGAACTTGAAGGAGTCAGATTGACTGAACTGACTAAAACACAGATGAAAGGCGCTCTGAAAGATTTCCTAGAAGAAAATCATATCACAACTGAGCTATGAAGTAGTAACTAACATAGTAAATATAGATAGGAAAAATGGACAAAAACCAAACCAAATGAAAAGAAACATGGGAATGATTAGGGATCTTTGCTGGGCATGGTGGCTCATTCTTATAATCCCAGAAAGAAGGGAGGAATCAAGACAGGAAGAGAATGGAGGGAAGAAATGAGAAGTCATATGGGAAGTTTTAAATATAGGACGACACCATATTTCGATTCACGTACTCAGGACAGAGGCTTGTATTTCTCGAAGTGACCTGAAGTTCAGCATCTATAGAGGAAAAGGTAGAGAAATGAGTCTGAGATGATCCTGGACTACCATCAAGCAGATTGAACACAGCATGCCAAGAAGCTTACAGTTTATCTTCCAAAGAGCAGTTTAAGCTATTGAAGTGTCAATGTATCTGCAAGTCACAGTTCACCCTACTTTGTAAACAAAGAATGAATGAGGGAAGACTAGGAGCATGCTCCCTGACCTGTGACTAGGTCTTCTTGTCCCTATAAATATCTAACATGTTAAGTATTTAATAAGTATCTGGGGAGACTATCACTTTAAACTTCTTTTGCCTAGTATGAAAAAGTCATACTATGCTACAAAATTTCTGAATATCTTTAGTTTTCTCTTAGACTAAATGAAAAACTTTTCATAGAAGAAATTTGGTCATACAATTGTATCCTATGACTAAGCATTCAGAAGGAGTGGAGAAGGGAGTGTTTGAAAAGAAAGCATTCTATTTAACTATGGACTTTAGCATCAAACAACCATGACCCCAATCAACTCAAAAACACTTTGAGTGCTAGATTGCTTGATAATATGCTGGGGCAAGGTTTTCACTTAAGCAACAAATCCTGTTATCAGTTAGTAGGACTTTAAAGCAATCAGCTTCCTGATCGTTTTCTGTCTCATAGTGCCACATCATTGTGATACCTGATCACAGAAAGGTTCACCTCCAGATTCACTGCCCACAGTGCCAGCAAATGAAAACCATCTGCTACCTAATTCTTGACTTTGAAACAAAGATTGTTCGTGAGAAGCTGAAAGGTGCTTAACTTCAATTATTTTTAACAGTGCAAGCAAGAAGGTGGTAAACAGGGCATATATATATGGAAATGCATATTAGGTTGGCTGTCTGAAGCATATTAAATACGGGAACTGGTTGAATTTGACGCTTTTGTTAGTTTTTGTTAGTTTTATTAGTTTTTATTATTATTTTTTATTATTTTTAATGTGTATTAGTTACTTCCTTGATGCTATGGGGGGATGTAACAAAAAATACCTTTAGAAAAAGTTTATTTTGGCTCACAGTTCAAGGGTACGGTCCATCATGGAGAAACCATGATGTCAGGAAAGGTATGCAGCAGCTGGTCGCACAATATCCACGGCCAGGAGACAGACTGATGAATGCTGTTGCTCACCCTCTTTCTCCTTTCTGTTCAGCCTCAGGCCCCTAGCTCATAGAATGCTGTGACCAACATTCAAAGTGGATATCAATTACCCTCATCTAGGAAATTCCATAGAGCAAGGACCAAAGGTTTGTTTTCTGATAATGCAAAATCCCTTTGGATTGACAATCATTTAAGACAATCTGGTTTTCAGATGAGAAAGTGTATATTAGTGTTTAATTTGGGATTTCTAAAAATACAACTGAAGTCTGATTACTACACTGTCCTGTAAGTAAGTAACCGCTAAGCATTTTGAGCATATGATGTCATTGTGGAAGCGAACACTGAATAGTTGAAAAGGCAGGAGCTATATCATGAAGGATTGATTATAAACAAAAGCACAAAGCAAAGAAGAGTAGTCCCAGCCCTCACTTATCCAGCCGCATATTTTCTGCTTTGGGGTAGTTCATATAATAACTCTAGCTTTTGATTTGAATCAAAATACAATTCACTTGATACAGAGTTTTGAGCTACTACTTTCAGTAATATTTCAACATACACAAATAGTACACATAAAAAGAAAAAGGACAAAAGAATCTTTTCTGTAGATATAGAAAAAAAATTTGATAAATTTTAACAACCTTAAATGACCAAACATCTAATAAATTAAACACTGAAAACTGTTCCTCAATAGGCCAAATTCACAGACAGAATCTTTCTTAATAGAGAAATATAAAGTCTGTCTTCTAAGAGAAGTGACATGATCGGATGTCCCCTTACACTATTTTACTCCTCCCTCAACGACTCCGAGATTCTCCCTTCCTCCCTATCTACTCAACTTTACATTCTCTCTCTGAGTCTCTCTAAGTCTCTCTCTCTCTCTCTCTCTCTCTCTCTCTCTCTCTCTCTCTCAACATAAAATCAAACATCAAACAGAAAACTATGGACTCCCACTCTTCTCAATTGGGTAGTATTAGAAGTCCTATCGAAATCATCAACAAGGGAAATAAATGAAAATTTTCAAATAGAAAAGGAAGAAGTCAGATCATTATTCTCATTTGTAAGTAATGTGACATTGTAAATTTAAAAATTTAAAGACCTCAAACACATCAAAACACATCCCCCCCCACACACACACACAATCAGTCAAAATTTAAGATTAAGAAACTTAACATAGGACCAGAAAATAAATTACTTTTACCATGTAAGGGATAGATAGATAGATTAGATAGATAAATGATAGATAGATAGATAGATAGATAGATAGATAGATAGATAGATAGCAATAAAACCATTCCTCATGACATTATACTCATAGTAAGTACCTAAGTGCCTTGCTTGGCTGTCAGCAAAGAAGCTTCATTCATCCTGACACTGATCAGAACAAATACAGAGAACCATAGTCAGACTTCACTTACTTATAAATGGGATGTCTCAATGAAATCCCCCCTCAGAGCTTAGGGACCCCCACACCTACCCTGCAAAAAGTGTAAGAGCCAGAGAGAATAGAGGTCACCAAGAAACACGGCCCTTTAAATCGACAAGATCAATGCAACAGAAACTGAGGCAGCACGCACAGACCCTTCACAGGTCTGTACCAGATGGGTTCCAGAGCTAAAAGATGTGAACATGTCCCTTCATCCACAACCCAGAGGTAATCTCCAATTAATGACCACTTGCAAATGAAAACTTAGTTTCTTCCAAGGACTCTCACTGGTGAAACAAACTATGCTTAAGGATAGGCTGCATGCACAGCAGTACATGGACAAAAGAAGGAAACTCAAGCATCATTGGAGGGTTTATGCCCCATAATGTTGTATTAGAACTTTTTCTCTTTTAGATTTATCTGTTTGCTTTATTTTACACACACGTACATGTGCATGCACATGGGCTCACACACATACACAAACACACCCACACAAATTCCTTTTGTCTAATAGGTTCTTTGAGTATATTTTATGGTTTTCAGTTTAGCGTTTTATAAGATTCATAGTGTAAGTGTGAGTGAGTGGGTATCTGGGTCTGCATATTATTTGTGTACCTTTTCCTGGGCTCTTTCCCTTCTTTTTGTTGGTTTTGTCCTAGTCTGATGTTAGTTTTATTTTATTCCATCCTATTATATTTTATTACTATCCTTTAAAAGCCTATTCTTTTCTAATTTGAGACAGAAAGAAGTGGATCCAGACTGGAATGAGGGGAGCAGGAACTGGGAGGAATAAATGGAGGAGAAGCTAAAATAAGGATACATAATATGAGAAAAAAAGATATTTCAATAGAAAGAAAATTTAAAAGTCCAAAGAAGAAATATATGCTAAAAATGTTTTCCAAGAAATTGTAGAAATAACCAAATAACAGACCCCCCCCAAATTGTTGCTGTATTTTGTCCTCCTTAATGATTTGCATTATCCACATGCAAATGTATCTCCGTTCCAGAATCCAGTCATAGATGCAATAATTTCAATCAGAAATAACTAATTATGTAAATGTGCTATGTTGTGTTATCAATACAGTCAAAATTTTATTTTTCACATTTAAAAGAAAAAATACATATAAAATCAGTAGCAATTTTATATTGTAATGAACTTTCAGAAAATAAATTATTAAAGGAAACATATTCACAAGAACTACAAATCATCAAACACCTTGGGAAACCATTTGCATTCTGGTCCCATAGTTTGACCATCACCCTCTATAGAAGGTACTTTGGCTGGTAATGAATGACTCCTGTGTTTATCAGTTTCAGTAATAAGATGAACTTTCAACAGTGTGTGTAATCATTTATCAGAAGTACATTTGTACTCCCTGATCAGTAAACTCAGCTCGACCCTACTTTTAGAAAAGTTCTAAGAGTAATTCTTAACCATTGGCTATTCTGGTATCATCTTTTTGTGCATTATTATCTGATTAGTTAGTAATTCCAATGAAATATTAGTTTTCTATGCAGACATTTTAATCTGCAGAAGAAAACTATGTCAAGGAAGACTATTCTAAATCAGATATGACCATTTCTCTCAAAGAACTTAAAACAAAAAACAAACAAACACCCAGCCTGAGTTCATTGGCAATAGTACAGACCTAAAATTACAGAGAATCCTGGGAAATTCATCTGTGAATGTTGACGGCCTACAGCGTCACCATGATCTGCAGCGTCACCGTGATCTGCAGCATTACCAGGATCTGCAATGTCACCGTGATCTGCAGCATCACCAGGATCTGCAATGTCACCGTGATCTGCAGCATTACCAGGATCTGCAATGTCACCGTGATCTGCAGCATCACCGTGATCTGCAGGATCACCAGGATCTGGGTGGAGAAAGTAAAAAAGAAGCTTATAATTCTGAAGCTTGGACTGATCATCCACGATCCTCTACATCAAATATTTTAACTGTGAGATTTGTAGACCCAGCAGATTGCTACTCACCTGTTGCCATGACTGAAGACTTGAAAATATTCCAAGATATGTTCCTTATTACAGAGCTCTGAAATTCCACCCTTGAAGTTCTTTCCATTAAATGGGCCTGATAATTTCTCTTTAAAATTATATTCTGTCATGTCATCATGACAACTTTCAAAGGTTACTACTTCCAACAACCTTATTTAGAACAAATACTTATTGAGCTAATGTATGAGGTGATATAATTGTATGCCAAATTTAATATAGTACATATTTATAATGACAAATAACCACATATAATTTTACCACAAAAATATATTTGAAGAAAAGTTCATAAAATAATACTGATCTAGAGTATGTGCAATGCTCACCTGGACATTATATGCATTAGTACGTGCAATGCTCACCTGGACAGTATATATTGTATGTTAGTTTTCAAAATAATGATCTTAACCTATAAGGCTAATTTGATCCTTTGAAAGAAACTTTTTTCTTTGGTAATTACTTGAATTGTTTATTTCGTTTTAAAATTAAAAATAAAGAATTAAGTATACTTATATTTTATGAAATATTTTTAAAATGATAAATCTGAAAGATGTAAGGCTTTAACCTGTAAGACACAGAATTTTGTCAACTAGTCTTAGCAAAGTAATAGAGAGATTCTTCGACAATTTTAAATTACACTGCCTATAGTATGACTATAATTTGGAGGAGGTGAGACATGCTCTAATCAGCCACCAGCTCAGAAGTCTGGATCCTCTCTGAATAGAAGTACAGGGTCTCCTTCTTTTATTCTTGCCTGGCATGGTCAGAAAGCAACTAGAGTGTCAGAGTTTCAAAAGGGTGTTGTCTCCACTTTAGCAAAGGTTTGGACTATTGAACAAGAAAGTACAAGAAGTTTGTGAGATTACCCATGCAGGGAGCCTAGAGTTTAATAACTTCAAGATCAAAAGCCAAATTGCATGTTAAGTATATGTGGTCCATTATCCAATTATTTCATACTCGAAGTCAGTGGCCTGATGCTTGATCCTGCCTGTAAAGCCTAGCACAGTGTTAAGATTGTCCTAAGCATTGGGGCTTTAGGGAAATAGACTATTATTCTTAGTCAGGGTGATTTTTTTTCTGGGAGAAATACATTAGGTGTTTTCTCTAATCATTTCGATTATACTCTTCCTATGTAAAATTCTCTGAAGAATCTAACCTGTACAAATGGGAAGAATTAGTGCCAGAGAGGGAAACGTGGTCTTCCATATCTCTAGTAGAATGGGGACTTAGAGAGACAAATCTACAGTTCTTTGAATCAAAGTGGATTTCTCCGGGAAGACTGTAATTCTAGTGATGCATTTTTCAAGGTTCTGGATTTGTAAAGAATTGGCATCCCCTCCCCCCTTTATTTTGCTCCTTTATATGTCTTTCCAAAAACATTTTAGGCTAATTATTTTTTAAAGAGTCATTCACAATGACAACCTAAACATGAATGGCACGCCTCATTATTCATAAACACATACCCCTTTATAGACTAAGCTATCAGCCAATAATACTGGCACCAACTGAAAGGGGTTTACAAAATACTAAGGAACATAAGATAATGATCTGAACAGTACAGTACAAGAGTAGGTTTTTCAAAGCACACTTTCTCTTCAAACCTAGCCCTCACAATAACACACTCTGTGTGTAGCTGGCTCCGATAGAAGATCAAAGAACCAACACTTGAGCCTGTATCAAAAAAATCTAGTCATTAAAGAGCTAAACAACATAGATTAGAATCATCTTTCACATCGACTCAGGATACAAAGCTGATGGCAAGCAGATAAGTGTCTTCCTAGTAAGAAGGGAGATAAAGAAGAAAACCAGTCACATGCAACTTAAAGCGATCCCCTGCCGCACATGCACGTGTCTATTGGATACCTGTAGACCATTTCATCTCTTTCACACCAGCACTGTCAGGCTGATGGTTAACTGTTAAAATTTTCTGAGAATTATAGATCTTTGTAGAAAATTGACATTACTAAATAAGAAATGAAGAATTTCTGAAAATTGTACCCATACCCAATACCATCACCATTTTAGGCAAACTGGGCCTGATGGGAACCACTTTTATTGACTTATGTATTTAAGTTAGCAGCCAATAATGTTAGTGCCAGGGCTGATCTCAAAGATGTTTCTCAACCTTAAAATTTTTATAAAACCAAGCTGTTAGGAAGGATAAATCCACAGATTTGAGCATGTGTGTGTGTGTGTGTTAACACATTTGAACTGTCATTTCTGATACAATTGTCTGGAACATTGAATGTTTTAACCACCTGAGTGACTAATAAGAATGAAATCGGTTCAGCTGCCAATAGCAAATACTACTATTACTTGCACAGTGAGTCGATACTTTAGGTTCAGATAAAGAATATAAACTGATTGTCTTATCTACTGGTACCCATAAAACTTGAAGTCTACAGTTTTATCTTTACTTTATCATTACATACATACAAATTGTTACTGTTTGGTGTTTTCACTGGTAGTTTGTGATTCTACTGAATATTTTTCTATTACTACCTTAATGTGAAAAGGAAAACTAAAAAACGAATTATCTAAATGGTACTTTCCAATCTTGCATCCTTATAAAACAAAGCCTTTAAGAAGAATAAACTCACATATTTGAATATAATGCATCAAGGCTATACAATCTCCCATAGAGTTGTAAGGAACTCTGAATGTTTCTACCTTCTGGATGGCTAATATAGCATGTTAGATAAAAGCCACAGGCTGGAAAAAAATGGCAGCTTTCACAACCATGTCTTGGTCTTACAGAGTTCAGTTCTCAGCACCGGCATCAGATAAGCCACATATCCCTATAACTTTAGCTGCAAAGAACCCATCTTCCTTTTTGGGAACCCTCCCCAGGTACCAACACATACTTACATATACACACTGAGAGACAGATACACACTACATGTAAAAAAAAATATATGTTTTAAGAAAACTATGAATTTGTACAAGGTTTCATATATCGGTCACCTAATTCATCCTTTCTTTTGCTGTCATTATGTGGATCTGCTCTACATTTAGAACTTGGCTTTTATTTCTTTCAGAGGGAGTTAGCATTATTTCTTGCCCAGTGAGTCAGCATTATTTCATGCCCAGTGAGTCAGTGTTGTTTTTTGCCCCAGTGAGTCAGCAATTTGGTTTTTGATAGAGAATGTCTTATCTATTGTTACATAACCATGAAACTGAAATCTACAGCTTTATAATGTCTCATGATATTCTCCTAACCTTCCACCTCTTTACAACTGAAAGGCCCTTATGTTTGGGCTTATATAATTTGGGATACTCCTTGTGTATACACCTGAAGTATTGTTTGTATTTGGTTTCTGTGGCATTGCTCACAAGAACATTTTTGTGGTAGGCGTTGCTGTTTGCACCAACTTTAATTCTAGCTTGACTAATGCACATCAAAACCCAGTAAACATAGAAGAAGGACAGGTAGCTGCAGTGTCTTTCATGTGAAAACAGCCTCCAAGTTCTGTGCCTCCAATGTCCTGGTCTTCATGGAAATAATGACTACTTTTGTGGCAGAAGAATAGAAACTGGAGAATGCTCCACCACAATTAATGTGTAAAAAAAAACAGTAGCAGAAGCTCACTAAAAGCCCTTCTCTACCTAGACTTCATGCAGAGAGCAAAGCATGACTGTAAAAAACACATACTATACAACGTGGAAGAGAGAGGCTACATAACAAGGCTTCTGGCCTACTTCTCTTGAATGAATAGGTTTTCCTCAGCTCACTGTCTCATTCTTATACTCAGGAGTGGGTTCCTTTTCTTAATAAACTGTTTATTTCCATTACTATCCATGCTCTAACTGTTTGTCAGAGTATAACACAGAACCTGGCTTTTGTAACAAGGACCTCTTTCCAGTGGGTGTCCCATGACTTAGCACACTTTAGTAATGACTTAAGGAGGACAAGGCATGTCATGTTCTTGGAAGGAGCCTCCTGGTGAAGTAGCTCTGAGTGAATTTAATCATAATAGCACAAGTCTTATAACAACAGATGGCTCCATTCATTACAAACCATTTGTGGATATTCACAATAAGGAAGCATCACAACGTATATGAGAATAGGATAAGAGATGTATTGTATCAAGAACTTGTACTACAAATGTATTATTTCAAGAACTTCTCTCCCAGTTTATCTAAAATACAAGTAAGTGAGACTCAAAGTAAATCTTCACATTTGTGTATATAGAAACACATTCTTGGATGGGATTTAGGCTCTCCAAATGCCAGAAAGTAAGACTGTTAAACATGACTCATTTCTTGGGTCTCTAATCTCTTGAATTCTTCTGCAATCTTTTTCCTCCACTATTGAAAATGGTTCCAAACCACACAATGTCCTTGCATCACATATAAAAGACTTGTGCCAGTATGTTTCTGCCATTCTGCTCAGCGATGTTACTAGATGAATTACCTCAGGATGAAGTATTCTTTAAGAAACTACACTCCATCAGAGAATAGGAACGTAATTTCAAAAATCTTTTAATACAGAAATCTGGGATTTGACTTCACACTGTGGATTCAGTCAATTAACTGTATTTCTTTGGGCTTTAGCCAGGGGCAGTACAGTCTGGAGGAAAGAAAATAAAGATGACTAAGAAGTGATGGCTGGCCTTGATTAGTTCCAATATCATGATAAGAAGCCGATACATTATTACATCATAAAGCAGCATGAATGAGAAGACAATCAAGATTTCCAGGCCAATACAAAAGAATAGCAAAGCTGATAGTGGGGGAAAGACAGAAATTCAATGGTGTAATTTGAACTTCTGAGTCAAGCTACAAGTGAAGACATGTCTTTTCTTATAAATGCTTGATTCAATAATTTCTCTACATTTTATGTTATTTTCTTAAGATGTTTTTCAGTGAGGTTTGTGTTTGCTGTTAAAGACATTCTGATAAAGAGTAAAATAAAATATAAATATAAGGGATAAAAATTCAAGGAGGACATGCTAATAGGCCTTGGAGGAGTCTCCAGGAGTGACAATGGAACTAAAGGGCAGCTGTGTCCATAGTAACGGAGGCTTACTGGCTCATTAGATGTGTGAGTAAATGCACCCAGTTAGTTTCTGGTATGGTGATGGATAGCCAATGTGAAAGAGCAGTGACCATGTGCATTCTGATGTCTGCAGGCATCAGGTCCAAGCTTGGTGTTCCTTTATCTAGTGTAAAACATTGTCTGCTGAGGCCAGCCAAGCTTAGCAACACAGTAAAATTAGCGTGATTCTCTATACTTTGCTGCTGTGCCCATCACTCTTGTGAATGAGATGAAATCTAATTCCTCCTCTTTGATGTTGATCTCTGCCAGTAACACTGAGAGTGACAGTAATTCAATCTGTCACAGAGAGATGTACATGTGGGCAGCAGCTTTGTAGACATGATGTACCACTGAGCCAGAGATTGCAACTGGAAAAGAACAACATTTCAACTCAAATGTCCAGGAAGATTTTTCTCTCGTAAGATGTGGGGAACACAAGAGAAGGCTCAAGATGGATAAGGTAGACTAACATGCAAAAGACCCTGAGTTCAATATTTAGCAAGCATGTGTACGCGCACACACACACACACACACTAATACAAAATTATATAAACTGAACTTACAAGTATAAGGTTCCTGAATGAAGTGTTGAGTACGAGGACAAAGGTTGAGAACTAAAGAAGATGAGAATAAAAAAAGACAAAAGCAATAGCTGGAACAACGACTTCTTTCATAAGCTGATGACTTATGCCAAGCAAGTTTATTAAGAATTACTGCATCATGTATACTATTATCAAGGTGGAAAATGGCTTGAGTCATTAGAGACTTAAATTAGACAATGTTGGCAAAGAGAATACAGGATATCTCAGACACAAATGCCTGAGATGCTTAAATCCAGGGGGACCCCAGAAGCCATAACCTTGACGCCTACAAATCACTGGCTCCAGCCTCAGACTGACCTTGCTAAGTCTATTCATGGACAAGGACACAGAACTAAAGTTCCCTTTGTCCTTTTATCAAGGCCTCTGAGAAAGTCTAGGGTCAGTTTTGCTCCCAACTTTAAATCTATACATTCAGAGATGGACCAAGTTAAATCAAATAAATAGATAAGGTAATGCCTGTATTGAATCTCAGACTAAGAATGATGGAACAAAGGAGATCTCATTGAGAAATGCTGTCTAGACAACAATCAATTTCAGCTAAATAAATCTTAACTGTGAGTGATAAGCCTGACAAGTTTTTAAAAGAGAACCTAGATACAAATTATACTGGTGTCAGGTGAAGCAATTAGTCAAATCATATACCTCCACCATAAGATAAAACATATACAATTAGTTGAATTCACAAATATAAGGAAGTTCAATTATTTAGAGACACCTAAAGAAGGACACAAATTCAAGCTACTTTTTGTGAAGTAAGAACATAAACCAGAAGATGGTTAGTGTACAAACTATCTAAAGAAATACGCAGTGAGCAAGATCCTGATCATACAGTGCACAGATGAGAAAATATAAATAACCAATCCACAAGTAGAAAAATTCTCAACCTCGTGAGTAATCGAGCCATTTCAAATTAAGGCTACACCTGTTGTGACTAAATGGAAGAGTAAGAGGAAGGATGAGAAGGAAGGTACTGAACATAAAAATGAGCTGTGGTCCAGTGACACTTAGAATAGAAACATCATCAACCAGCATGGGTCTTCCAGTTATATTTAGACACTAGTGATGAAACTGGAAAACAGACCACTTAAGAAGTAACAATTACTATTATCACATGGAATGAAGTGAAAGTCCTGGAGTGCCAGAACTTTGAAGGTGCAAAGAGGATTCCCATTTTAGCTGGGAAGAGGAAAATGATGTATTTGGGTTCTTAAGTCAGTGTCCAGTTGAACTCCAAGACAAGTGTGCTGAGAGCCATGCGTGATCCCACTGCCGTCAGGGAAGATGGTAGTGATAGGTTCTGATGGACAAGCTCTCCATCACATGCGATTACAGTTGCCTACCTAGCAGAAAGGCACCATGTTAGCCAGCCTTACAGAGATATGAAGATGACGAGTCTAAAGGTAGACAGGAAAAACTGACACATTCAAGATGTGTGTTTGGAAGAAAAGTCATCAAAATTCTTCAGGACTTTCTACTCCTAAAACTGAATTGTAGGAACTATGTAGAGACCCTTCCCTTTCACTGAGAATTAAAGGAAGGAAAGTAATATTTTGTAGTCACTGAGCCTTCTATGTGTTTATTTGGAATATGAGAAATTCCAAATAAATTAGGAGAAAAGCATATTACCAAAGAAATACTAACTAACCTAAGGCAACAACAACAAAGACTATCTAGAAATTTGAACCTGTAATAAAATAATAATGCTTCCAAAATGATGTGTCTGAAGTCTGTGCTTCACAAGGCAAATTTTCTGGGACGGAACCTTAAACATTAACCAAAAAGGTAAGAGGATTCTCTTCCTTCATAGGTTTTCCCCTAACTTAAAGGATGGAAGTCTGTGATTAGGATGCTTGTATGAAACCCCTAAATGATTAATAAAAATATTATGCTGGGGAAAACTGTTAATGTAAATGTAAAAAATCCTTACACTAGACATTCTACTGGAGATTCTGGGTCTCTTCGCTGTGAATACTCTACTTACCATCTTAAGACTGAAGCATGACCAAAGGGTCTGGAAGCAATGGCCTATTTGTAATCCATGTCTTATTTAGGGTTTGTATTGCTGTGATTAATCATCTAAAAGGGATCTGAAGAAGAAAGGGTTTGTTTTAGCTGATTTTTCCACACTACTCAGTCCATCACTGAGGAGAGTCAGGACAGGAACTCAAACAGGAAAGGAACCTAGAAGCAGAAACTGATGTAGAGGTCACTAATGATCACTGGATTTCTCCTGTAGCTTGTTCAGTTTGCTTTCTTATACCATACAGGACCATCTGTGAAGCAATGGCACCACCCACATTTTATAGGGCCCTCCCACATCAATCAACAATCAAGATAATGCTCTATAGATATGCCTACAAGCCAATCCTATAGAGGCATTTTCTCAATTAGAATATTTTCTTCCCAAATGCCCCTGGTTGTGTCAAGTTAAAATAAAGGTAGTCAGCACAAGATACTCAATGCTGGGTTCTTTCAGTATTACTATTAACCATTTACCAAGTGTAAAAAAGTATATCAAGAAACATATTCTCTCTGGACCTCATTTGGCCAGGGGTTGGATAAAGCAGATCATTATAGATCAGGGTAAGGTTAGAAAATACCCATAGACGATAGAAAATTCAAGTGACTAGAGAGACTTCAAATGCAGGGAAGCATTAGGAAGATAGACAACAATATTCTAACACTATGACTCTGACCTCATCAAATCTTATCAGCTCCTTCTGTACATGAGGAAAATAGAAGTGGTTCCTACTTAGAATTTTTATAGTGTTAGAGCAGAATCATGCTCATAGTAACCACAAGTGTCTCTTGGCGTTGTTAGAATTGTATTTCTGTTATTTGGCACGATTCTTTAGAAGTCTGATTTGAACAAGCAGCAATATCCTAACATTTGAGAACAACAGTAGATGCTCAGCACTAGAATTACAGCTCTTGGGTCTTCCATTTGTGTGGATGCAGAGTGTAGCAAGA
Source organism: Grammomys surdaster (assembly GCF_004785775.1). Classification (NCBI taxonomy): domain Eukaryota; kingdom Metazoa; phylum Chordata; class Mammalia; order Rodentia; family Muridae; genus Grammomys; species Grammomys surdaster. Next base: position 152,731 of record NW_021604643.1, on the reverse strand, counting down.
GTTAGCACAGATTTACTAAGCGAATTTCCTAAGCCAAAAGCCAAAGGAGGTCAGAGGGGACCAAGATTTTCTGACCTTACTTCTGTATTAAACAACAATGATTTGATTGACTATGGTCTTTGAATTTTGTATTGTCATTTTGGAAGGAGACCTCAAAGACCCTCTATCTAGGTGCTGACTAAATGTTAAATAAATAAGTAGTAGAGATAAATGAATTTTAAAGATTCTTTTGGGTTTATTTAAAAAACCCAAAATCAAACATGTAAAAGAGTGATTCTCTAAGAGTCAATTGTTTTTGATGGACTCAAATGGTCATTAAAAGAAGATAGTTTGAGTATGTCAATTTGAATCACCCTGTGCAGTGAAACTCCCTATTCTATGTAGCAGAGGGAGATTTTTGTTCACAGTTTTGAAGGCCTAATGTACCTATTTCAGATATCAACTATTTCTAAGAAATTTTTACTTTGGATGGATTGAATTACAGAGATTACATCATACTTTGGCAAGCAAAACAAAATAACCAAAAAATGCTACTGCTAAATACACTTGCCAAAGTCCTTTGAAGACTGAACTGTAGAAACCAACTTCTTTAGAGAGGTTGTACTTTTAACAGGTCATTTTAGTTGACTGTATGTGCTTATAAAGTTTATGACCCGTGCATCTGAGGAACTGGTCTTCACAGCAACATGAAAAAGAAACATGCATGAATCCACTGGTGCATTTTTGGACTTCTATTTCCTAGTAAAACCCAGGGCCCTTGGTCGAGAGACAGACTTTGAAATCTGGGTCCAGGAAGAAGCACAGTGAATTGCCTGAGAGGAATTGTTCTTTATGTTTACACACTATTTGTTTCAAAACTGCTTAAAGCCTATGTGGTGAATTGCTGTTTCTGTGCTGTGAGCTATTGTTGCCTCACATCAGGAAAAAATGAATTTTGACAGTGAGGATACTATACAAACCTTTTTCATAAGCAATCAGAATAGCTTAAAGACATTTTGGATTCACACCCACTTTGGGTTTGATCTTTGATAAAAAGAAAACTTGAAGGAAACTGTCGCTTCAGAAAACATTCAGAAACAATAAGGAAAATACACAAAAGCTGGCCGTGTGGACCTTCCTTGATGTGCTGTCCAGCACATGCCAGTGGCTGTTTGTGCTGTCACAGCATCTAAGAACCGCAGATGAAATAGGAGGTCACTGTAGAAAAACATCACAAATAGTGTCAAACTCAGATCTCCACGGGGCATCTGTTGTTGCCTCAGCTTGAAAGTATCAAAGTATATTATTCACTTGTAAAGTAGAAGCATGTTCCTCAGCCCTTAACTATCCCTGATGTGGTAGAGTCTGCTACCCTGTTAAAGTCCCAGCCATTGTTTGTATGAGACCTAGCTTGTCAGGCAGTGTCACAAATGGGTTTCTCTGTGCTTCCCATTGTATTTTAGAAATGATTTATTGTAATTAATATTAGAACATGCAGACACATTTTAAATGGTAAAATTTTAGGTATAAAACTTAAACGTTTTGGCGTAATCTGTTCACACACATTTTCGACATTCACAAAATGACATATCTCTATCTTTACCTAGCTGGAAAATGTTTCTTATACCTCAAAGTAAATCTCATCTTTGTGTATTTTCTCTTATCCCCTCTCCCCCTTTCCTGATCTACTCCTTTAATGTGACTGTTCTGACAAGTGCCTTTGCTATCCATAACTTCATCAATAACTGTTTTTCTGCTGCCTTATCCAACACCATTAAGTATTCTAGAGCTAAGAACACTGTCTCCCTTCATAGGCACTAAACTGCTAGTGTCTGTCTGCTGCCTTCCTGCTATTTTATCAACCTGAAAGCTTTATCATGTGTGCTCTATCTCTGCAGCTATGAGTGGTATACAATGGCCTTGTACTTCAGATACAGCTATGACGTTGCACTTCTGAGTGTGCTCATATTCTTACACTTCTGTAAGGTAATATGTCTGTCTCTTCCCCTTTTCATTCATCTTATCATGTTGGTAACAAAGATAAATTTAAGTACTCCTTGAATTGCCCTGAGAATGTGAAAAACTGAAAGTTAATTAAGGACTTTTCTCTAATTCCTTTCACCATACTCTGTTGCTACCAGTGTGATTGAAGACAATGTGGAGGAGAGAAGAGGCTGGGTCAGAAGCAAATGGCAGTAGTAAATGTCAGTGGTCAGATTGAACCTTCAGTCTAAGAACTAATGCTTTACCAGACACAAATTTACTTGGTGCTTCTATCTGTATTCACAGAGTTTATTAGCCAATATCTTAAGCCTTCTTGTAAACATGTCCCTGATGAATAACACTAATTTTCTTCAGACACATTCAGAGGTGTCTAAGTACTAAGGGATTTTTATCTTGATTTAGCTTAATTTGAAACTCCAAATAGTAACATAAAATCTTATATTGAAGCAAATAGAATTAACTAATGACTTTTAACACTAAGTTAATCAAGAGAGTCTATGAAAGGGAAAAGGGGGAGGAAATGGTTGTAATCAGGAAACACATTTCCAAACATGAATCTTTTTTTAAAATAAAAATAGTAATAATGGAAGAGAGAAAAATTCAAAATATTAATTGCTATTCACAAGAAAGTGCTTCTTAAAACATGTAAGACTGAAAAACGAAGAAAAGTTATTAAAGCATTGCAGTTTCATGCCCAAGTCAAGTGTTTTTAAATGACTGTGCCTTTTCTTCTCTAATGAAAGAAATAATTTTCATTTTATTCATTATAGCAAGCTAGGTTGAATGAAAATTCAACTCAGACTAGATATTTTACAACTAAAAATGCAACATAAGAGTGATAAATATGCAACTGGCCCAATGGGAAAAGTTGAGAAACCTCCAGAACCCAAGAAGGAACAGAGGGATCTGAAATCTAGACAAAATCAAGCTGTTTCTGCCCTTCAGGGTTGTCAGCCTTAAGGCACCAAGGTTTAAGCTTCTAGGAAAGCAGTCCTGTAAGTCTTAGGAAGGAGGGAGGTCTGAGATCCACAGCTTTCAGTGACCTCTACCCTCTTAAGAATGTAATGGAAAAATACATTCTCTGAATGACTGGATAGGGTTGTGGCCATAGCCTCAGCCAACACTGGAAGGAAACAGACTCTTCCTTTCTTGACATTTGATAAACAAAGACGAATTTCCTTGTCAGTGTTCCTAGTGTTCCAGACAGCACTGTGGAAAATCCCAAACGCCAAGAAAGGAATATCGGGAAAGATGATATTCTTCTTCTTCCTGTGCAGCCAACCAGCAGCAGCTGCAATCCATGTCTTAAATTTCATTCTGATAAAGCGCAAGTTTAGAACACTTAGGAAAGTCTCAGTTCCAATCTCCTTGTCCACATGGGGTTTGTCTGAATCTGTACAGTCCTGTGCAGGTCCTTAAAACATCTCTGGATGTGTTATTTAAACAAATGAGCCTTTTAAAGACATTCAGACTTTAGAAGTTGTCATTGCTGTGTCTTGTGAAACATATCCACTTCCAAATGAGCCTGCATGGGCTTTGCCAAGACCATTGTCTAAACAGATACTTTAGAGTTTTCATTAATGTTGGTCCAGAGGAGAACTTTATACATTCTTTTTTACCATGTATGCATAAAGATATAGTACACCCTATAGTTCTCCTAAATCCTTTAGTTAAACAATGACATTACTTGTTTTATTTAAAAGCAGTAGCAAATATAACATTATAAATAACTGAAAGTCTATAAAAATGTGTAGAAAATCAATGTAATAAAAAATTCAATGGATGATCTAAGCAGCCGGTTGATGAGAACAAAATGGAGATAAGGTAAACTAGACATATGAAAATTTAAGCAGGGAACAGAAAAGGGGCAGGATGACAAGAGGTTTTAAGACAGATTTTTCAATAGATTGAAAGAGTTTAAATTGAAAAGGCCCCACAAATAATGAAAAAAAAACTAAGAAATTTGCAAAACTAGTAAAGTGCATGAAGTCCAGATTTAAGTATCAAGATGAATGCAGAAGAGAAGCACACCCTAGACACTTCATAGTAAAAATATTAATACGTTGAAAAGCATAGTCCAAAAGAACACTTGAAAATCACTGAGAAAAAATCAAGCTAACAATATGAAAGATTATCATTTTACTCAAATCTTTTACTAGATAAAATTTCAGAATAATAGTTTCTGATTCTGAAAATGGCAGAACCAATAGTATGGACTGGTTCCTCCACTGAAGGATGACTATTCAATAGAACACATACATGCACACATCTCTTAGGTCTATAAACTGTGCAAATTAGATAGTGACATATCATTAGGCCAGATTCTACAGCTGCATAGGTCTGTTAAGAGCAGTTTCAGGTTTGGGGCTATAACTCTCAGGACATTTTCTAATAGCAAAAAGTCAAACTGAGTATCTGCCAGGCCACATTGTAAAGTTTACAACCTCCTTGTACTTATTCTACAACTTGCAAATAGTATAGGATAGTCCTGAGGTGTATCCCCTATTTTGATATCAAAACATAAGGACTCACAGCTGTTTGATAAGACTGGAGACACCAAGAGCTTTGGCAGCATCAAATACAGGAAGACCACATCATCTTAGGTCTCTGCTTATTTCTACATACATAGTTTTAAGCTAAATTCCTAATACATTTTTTGGGGGGAAAGTAAGTAGAAAGGAAAACATCAACATAACCTTATGAAAACTACAGAAAATACAAACACATCTGGTTGAGATTATCAGAAACAAACCTTAAAATACAAATGTTAAAAAGATAATGGCAAATTTTAAGACAATTCCTGGGGAATTGAAAATGCACAGCAAAATTTTGTAACTAAAAGTGATAGCTCATAAGAATGTCAGTGAACAAATTTTTTATTAAAATATAAACACTTTAGAAAGTAGAATTGGTAAACTAGTTAGGGCAGAAAAAAAAAAACAAAGAAAAATAGAGAGAACTGGATGAACGACTAATAAAACACCGTGACATATTCTAAGACAAAACCAAAATGCTAGATGGAACTGACACATTGTGCAGAAATTAGAGCCTAGAATGTTTCTCTACAGGAATGAACAAATTCAAGATTCAAATAGTACCGCATTCTTGAAGCAAGGCCCCAAAAAATCTAATTTTAGGGGCATCTGAGTTAAGATTTTTATATTAAAAAAAAAAACATAAGAAAGAGAATAGAGAAAACTCTTAGGAAGGAAAGAACAGAATATACAAAATTCCTTTAAAAGACCAAGCATTGGTTTGGCAGCTGATGCCAGGAGGGCAACAAAGGGCAGCACTGTGATGGTTCCATATAATGTTGCTAAGTAGCTGCTAAGCCAGAATTTATTACTCATAAAGCAAGAGAGATGTGAGAGGGTAGGAGCAGAAAGGGGAGAAAAAAGAGGAAGCTGAAAGGAAGAGAAGGCAAAACAACTCTGGACATAGCCATTGGCCTAGAAAAATTATGTCATTTTGAAATGATACTTAAAAATCCTTAATAAATTTCATCAAACAAATCATTAAAATACAACAAAGGCTATTACTTTATGACAAACTGTAATTTTTCATAGAAGTAAAAGATTAATAGGATTTTGAAGTAGTGTAATGCAGCATAACCTAACTATATGAAAAATAATCAGTTGGACACATTCACAATTAATTCTTGAATGAAATAAGACAGCAGGAGGGAGGGAACTGGATGTGAGAGGGAAGGAGAGGCAGGGTAAAGGGGGAACATGATCAGGTATTGGGGGGAAAGGAATGAAGCCCCAAGAGCCAGCAGAAAGAATTCAAATATACAACCTTGGGAGGTGGGGGGACCCTCTGGAGTGTACGAGAGACCTGGGAGGTGAGAGAATCTCAAGACTCAAAGAGAGGAACCTTAGTTGAAATGGCCAATAGTAGAGAGAGAGGACTTGTAGAGTCCACTTTCAGTATAAAGACAGGGCATCAAGTGGAGGGATGGGGTTGCCACCCCATAGTCAAAAACTCTTACCTAGAATTGTTCCTGTTTAAAAGAACTACAGGGACAAAAAATGAAGAAGAGACTGAGGGAAAGGAGGTCCAGTAACTGGCTGAAATTGGAACCCATCTCATGAGTAGGCTCCAAGGCCTGACACTATTACTGATGCTATGATGTACTTACATGAAGGAACCTAGCATGGCTTCCTTCTGAGAAGCCCAACAAGAGCTGGCTGGGACAGAAGCAAATACTTACACCCAACCAGTAGTCTGAAGTCGGGTTGCCTGTGGTTGAATTAGGGGAAAGCTGGAAGAAGCTGAAGAGGAGGGCAACCCCATACGAAGACCAGTTCTCAATTAACCTGAAACTCTGAGATCTCTCAGACACTGAGTCACCAACCAGGCAGCATACACTAGCTGGTCCGAGGCCCCTGACACACATACAGCAGAGGATGGCTGGTCTGGCCTCATTGAGAGAAGATGCACCTAACCTTGAGAGATTTGAGGACCAAGGGAATGGTGAGGCCTGGCAGGATGTCAGAGTATGGAGACATTCTCTTTGAGATTGGAGAGGAGGAATGGGATGAGGAACTGTTTGAGGGCAGAACAGGAGGGGATAAGTGGACTGTAAAAAAAGATTAAAGATAGTAAAGAAGAAGAAGAAGAAGAAGAAGAAGAAGAAGAAGAAGAAGAAGAAAATTTAAAAAATCTGCAGTCATCATTGCAACAGTGCAAGATTAAAGGCTTTTTCTAGATCAGAAACAACATGATAATTTTAACTTTGGTCAATTCCATTTACTGTTTTACTGAACTTTCTAGACAACGTGATCAGGAAATGAAGTGAAGTAAAAGGACACTTTAATTGGACGGGAAAATGATAGTTTCTATTTATCAGTTGAAGGACATTTAGGTTGTTTCTATTTCCTAACTACTGTGTGTAGGTAGAGCATCAATGAACACAGCTGAGCAAGCATGTGTAGAATGTGAGATATACCATGTAGGTCATTTGGTGAATTTAGTATTTAAGGGTTCTCTAATGAGTTCCAGATAGCTGTGTTGTTTTGCATTTCACCAACAGTGAATTCGGGTTCCTTTTCATCACAGTCTTCCCAGCATTTGTTGTCAGTTGTTTTGTTGACCTTCACCATTTTGGCCTAGAGGAGGTGAAATCTCAAAGTGTTTTCATTTGCATTTTCATAATTGCTAAGAAAGATGAGCACTTTGATTCATTTCTTAGTCATTTCTATTTTTTCTTTTGTGAACTCTCTTTAGTTCTGCAGCCATTTTTAAATTTCGTCATTTGGGTTTTTGTTGTTTGTTTCTTACTGGTTTTGAGTTCTTTACATATTGCAGATATCAAAATATCAATCTTCTGTTATATGGTATAGCTGGGAAAGATTCTTACTTAGCAGACTTCTTTTGCACTTAGTTGATTGTTTTCTTTGTTTTATAGGATCTTTAAGTTTATCATGCCCCACTTTTAGTTGCTGGTCTTAATTCCCAAGCAAATAGAGTTGTATTCAGAAAAACCAAGAGCTGTTTAACTGTGCATTTACAGAAATTTAAAACTAGTCAAAAACAAGGAAAACAGCAAGCAATTGAGGTGCTAACCCATTTGGTTCATTCACAATGGAGTATCTACACTTAAAACGCAGACAACATTGTAGGATACGGTTCAGAAAGATTGAAAAATCTGGAGGACTGGTACATTTTCTGTGTAGATATTACAAGGAATCTCCACCTGTGAAATCTCAACAATATGGTTACCTAAACAAGACCTGCAAAATGACAATATCGGTCAAAATGCCAGAAGGAATGGGAAAATTTTCACAAGGCCCCTCTGCTAGATTAAGAGATAAGGCTCTTAATGACTGCCAAGAGAGGAAGAATTCATTTATTTTCTCCAGCAACAAGCCTCCCTGAGAGTTATCTAATCCCAAGTAGTCAATGGGGACAGGGAGAGAGAAAGAAGGCCATGAATAGGACATAGACATGAAATAGGATCAGTACATGTGGGTCTTCATGGCTGTCTCTCCAATAACCACTCTTTCTGCTATTATTGATAATTCCATGTATATGAGCCTGAAGCTTAAGGACAGTGGGCAGTTTGAGTTTTTCATGTACACATGTTAGTGGGTTCTTGTCAACTAATTCCAAGTTTCAGAAAAGCCTCTAAGCATAGATATTCTTTTTTTGTCATGTTTCTTCCTTTTCCTCTTGATTCTGAATCCAGTAATACTTGACATGATAGGAAAAATTGTAGCAGCCTTTGTTTATCAAGTGGCCAAGAGGCAAATATACCTCAAAAATACTGGAACAGCAAGTTGGAAAAAGCCTATTTATGAATATAATCTGACACTTTGTTCTCAAGGTTCAAGCTCTAACTTGTCTGACAGAGGGAAAAACATCTCCCATTTCCACCTAAAGTGTTTATCACAGGGAATGGGATCTAATCCACTAAGCAAAGACAAACAGAAAGTACAAATTACATCAATAATCACGATAGATCAGAACGTATATTGAATACATATTAACCATAAATTACACATAACTATTCAGTAAATGCAGAAATGCAACTCAAGACTCAAAGCACCCCATTGATGTGTTCTTTAAATCCAGATCTAAAACAGAATGCTGTAGGTTAACATTAACCAGTTCTTTTTCTTTCTATTAAATAAATAACTAGTTTTACAAGAACTCAGCAATGCTGAAGTTTAGTTGGATTGGTTTGGTCATCACCAGAAAGAGGAAAGTCAACAAGAAAGAAAGGCCTGAGGAAAGAAGGATTGTCAGGCATGTGACAATGAAGAGTAAAAGAGATGAGTTAATGTAATGGAAAGCAGACTAAAATAAAGGCCCACGGCAGTGTGGCCTTGCAGTAACTCTCAATCAGAACCCAGAGGAATGCTTGCCACTCTGCAGGTGACTGTGCCCCATCTAGAGATTCTGATGTAGCAGCTTTGTATTGGAAAGATTTCCAGATGATGTGAAGGTGGTTACCATCACTTCACTGACAGTGGCTTGCTGTGCCATAAGGAAATGGACCAAAAGCTGTTTCAGTGGTCTGACATCTGCCACCGCCCCATGACACTTCAGAGGAAGTCTCTACCTGAGCTTAAGCCAGGCCTAACAGATGAAAATCTGTTGTTCTTTATTTGCACAGTGATCCAGATGCTCTAAACAAGCTAAATGTCTCTTCCAGCTTTTCTGACGTTTACAAACTTAAAATCTGTTCTTTTTTTTTCATGTAACTGTCTGTAATGTGTGAGGGGGAGTGTATAAAACATGTAAAACAAATATGTAGCCCACAAGCTTGCAAATGTAGCTGCAAGACTAGGTGTGACATTGTGCTTAGGAACTCAACAAGCTGCTAATGTGTAAAACCACAATCTGGAAGACCATTGGAATTGTGGTCACAGATCTAGCTATGTCTGAAAAATTTCAAACGTGGGAATAAATTGAAGTAAGCAAATGTAAATAGAGTGATTGTTTTGCCAGCTAATAGCTTTCACAAATATCATCTATTGTGTTTTTCTTTTGCAATAAAATAAATATGCATTTATGCTGCAACTGGAACTGCAAGATTTTCAAGAAACCTACCTGATGAAGAGCCTTTTGTTCTAAGGGATAGATAGAAAGCACACCTGTATTTGAACACAAATATTTAGATATTAGCAAATAACTGTGTTGACATGACGCATAACTCTCACCTCCAGTGGAATACAAGAACTACTCTTGAGCCAAATATGCATGCTCCTGGCCCAGGAACACAAATTCACGTTGCCCCAATAACAAACCTCAATGAGAAGATGTATCTTTTGTGTCCTTATAGTTATATAACTGGAGTCATAGGTTAAGGCACTTTTTAGATACCTTGGTGAGGACATCACATAGGTATGATTCACCAAACAGGGAAAATTCTCCTGTGGATCTTTGATGTTATTCTTGCTGATGGCATTCTTAGCTTTTGGGCTGGTGGATGCTATTGGTCTTCTAAGTTAATACATCCTTAAAGATTATATCTGACATTCACAAGAATGTTAGAGCAGATACAGGGGTGGGAGTGAATGACTATTTAAAAACCAAAGCAGAGCAAGATAATTTATCTTTAGGTCTGCAACATTCCAACTCTCTACAATTAGTGAAGTTCTCAGCCTTTGGGTGGCCCTGTAGAATCTTGAATGTAGGTGTGGTTTTAGGAACCTAGTCCACAGTTCTCTCTGTTGGCCAAGCATCATATTTTGAGCATTTGAAGGCCAAATGTTGTGATATGAAGCTCAGTAGGCAAAAGACTTCTTCTTAAGGTCTAAAATTGAGCAGACAGAAAAGCAGTCATAAAGAAATGAATGATTGACAAATAATTGAAGTGAGATTTAACCATGAAACACTGGTCCTTAAGAAATAAATGTCACTGGTGTTGTCATTGGAAGTGTGTTGGTTTTGAATGATTGAGATTTTAAAGAGTAGGAGCTGGATAGATGACTCAGCAGTTTAGAGCACTGACTGCTTTAGAGGTCCTGAGTTCAATTCCCAGAAACCACATGGTGGATCACAACCATTTGTAATGGGATCCGATTCCCTCTTCCGGTATACATGAAGATAGCTACAGTATAATCATATAAAATAAATAAATGAATAAATAAATAAATAAATAAATAAATAAATCTTTTTGCAAAAACAGGAAGGAAGCTCCTTCAAAAAAAAGAAATTTATAGAGTAAAAGAGTATCTACACTTCTAAATGTGACAGGATTTAAAGACCATAAAGGAGAGATAATTAGGATAAATTCTAGTGGAGGACTTTAAGTTCTGTTACTTGAGGTCGTTAGTTGTACCTGAAGATGAGTATCACCCAAATTTTCCAAAGTCTACTTGGTCGGATCCTCTGAAGTTGGCATGAGTTCAGAGGGACAAATTTGGACATAAGGTTTTATCTATTTGAAGAGTCCCAGCACAGAAGGTTCTTTAAGATACTCACCAAGGTTCTTTGCACAGGGGCCAAGAGGAAGCTTTAGTCTAATTTCTCTTCTAATTGCAAAATCAACTGGTTTTAGTATTTATTCCTTTAGCTTTGCTGTCTATTGGTTGGGGGGTTGTTTTATTCTTTTTTTTTTTTTTTGGTTGGGGGATGTTTGTTTGTCCATCTTCCCTGGAGCTCACTATAGAAAAATGCAATAACAATTCTTAATTTTTAATTATCACTTTTTTGAGTGTAATGTTTAGTTATCCTTATTTAAATAATATTTTCTTTTACCAGATAGTGTTCAACAGCCCCTTTCTCAAGTTTCCTTGGATACGCTGTCATTATATGAACATAAATATTTTTTTCTAAAAGGGCCATATCTTAGATTTAGAAAATCTAATGCAACTGTATTTGGCTTAGGAAACAAAAATATTTATTTATTTACTTATGACTTTTAAAAAGTATGTAGTATTTGATTATTTAACCACCAGTCAATAGAATTACAAGGCAGATTTTAAAGTCAGACCTCAAAAATTTGTCTACTCATTTTGCTATACCCATAGATGAGGCCTTATTCATTACTCACCAGAGAAGCTTTGTCTGTAGAAGACTGGACCTATATAGAGATCCATTAAGGAACAACATCCAGACAGTGAGAAATTTTGAGACATTCAGTCCTAAATGAGATGTGTTCATTAAACCCCCTCCCTCTGGAATCAAAGAATTCTACAGAAGAGGAGACAGAAAGACTGTATAATCCAGAAAAAAACTGATGCCAAGGAAACTATCTTCCAGAAACAACAGGACTGACGCACATATGTATTCACAGAGACTGTGGCAGCATGCCCAAGGCCTACAGAGGTTCAAGCAAGATGGGGGTTCCAGTGCTTAGAGAGAGACTGGACATGAACTCTCATCTCTACCAAGAAGCCATCACCAATTCACCACTGCCAGAAAAAAAAAAAATTAGTTTTCTGCAATGGGATCTCAAGGTGTATACAAGAAGACTTCAGGGACGGTCCCATGTCTAGATGGCCAACACAAAATTACCTCAGTAGTACATTTGGAGACAATTTTGTCTCATATCATTTTATTTGGGCTTTTTTACCTACTATTCTGATTTTTTTCATTTTTATGATTTTTTTCCATGTGTGTGTATGTGTGTGTGTGCCTGTGTGTGTGTGTGCCTGTGTGTTTCTTGTGTTCTTGTATCTTTTTTATTTTTTATTTGTCCGTTTATTTTATAAAAAATAAAGGGAAAGAAGAAGTATGGAATTGGGTGATTATGAAGGTTTAGGAAGAAATAGGGCATAGAAAGTTGCAATCAGAACATGTAATATTAAATATTTGTCAATAAAAATATAAAAAATATTTATCTACTAAAATAAGTCTGATGATTACTGTTATATCTTAAGAAATGCCTAAGTAGAAATAATTCTTTCTAATAGAAACTTCCTTACTGGTAAGGAGGTTGCTTTAACCAGAAGCAAATTATAAAGCCTTTGCACCTGGATAAAAGCCAATCGCTGTGGCTTAAATGTCCATTTGGTGAAGAGATGAAACATTAAATCCTAGTTCTTCATGGAAGTTTTTTCTGCAAACATTGCTAAGATCGGATCAGTGCTTTAAGAGTCTTGTTGTAAACAGAGTTGGGCTTCAGTTCTACATCAGTGTGTTGAATTTCGGCCTTAGGAATTTTGAATAACCTTTCATTACATCCAACTCAGTCAATCCACACCATCTTTCTTTCACGTTTAACTTTTGCAAATATTCATATGACATATGTTAACCTTCTAGTTCTGTCCTTATCATCTGTTTCCATTTTGAGACAATCATTTACTTTTAGGACAAAACTAAACTACAACCTAAGTCCTTTCTCATCCAGAAAACTTTCTCTTTTTTCCCCTTTAAAAATCTTTACCAAAAAAATATATGCTGTATTTATAGACATCTATATTTCTTTTTATCATTTTGGGATTCCTTTTGGTCTCATTTTATTCTGACAAAATTTTAGAGAACACTTCTTTAATAAAAAATTAGTATGTAGAATGCACATGCTGGAAAATGCAAATACAAGCAAAACATGTTCATAGTCCCGATGATAATTCTGTTTTCTCTTATCAAAAATGTTCCATTAATTACTCATCAATGACTTAAGTCTTACTATAACAGGCACTCAGAAAATATCTCTTCTAAGGAAAGCACTGATTTCTCATTTGAGTTCCACAAAGCAAGTAAAAGCATGATGAAATCTGAAGTATCTGTTCGTCTCTGCTACTGCTCTTAGTTTTTTGGGTCATCTGTTTACTTCTGTAGTAAACATAATAATCAAAAAGTTCTGTTGCTCAAATTGTCTCACCTTTAAAATTCATGGCATACATATAAGCTATTGCCTCAAATATACTGAAAAGCAGCTAGGAATCTAATTTATACTTACAATGAAATGACACCAGCTAAGGTCAGCTGTCTACCTGCTGCTTTTTGTAACCCTCCAAGCAGGCAAAGCAGGCAACAAAAACTTAAATTGAAAATGACATTTGACATTTTTCCCTTCCTTTTCATTTTTCTTCAGTCACAAATTCTAGAATGAACATTTAAATGTCTATATTTTAGGCTTAACTAATATAAGGACCTTAAAAACAGTTTTTTTTTCAAAAGAAACAGTTACAGGGCAACTACCAGTAGACAGACATTATTCTCTATATATTAATGCCATAGTTACAAATTTAAAAATCACTCTAAAATATTTATATTCACATTAATACATACATGTTAAATCAGGCATAATAATAAAAATAATATTAATATAATAATAGTAATGATTATGATAATAACGAGCCATAGGACATACTCTATTTTGTTTTATTAAACACTGTTGGCTTTATAAAACCAATGTTAGAATACAAAATGTTGCCCACTATTTCCAAGAATTTTCACATTGAATGAACATGACTGTCAAACCTAAAACAAGGTGGAATCCCAAAAGGCAGTTCTTCTCTAAGGTCTTCTCAAAGCCAGCTAACAGAATTTGGGTGGGGAGCATATTTACTTCCTGCTTAAGAAAAATTTCCCTTAGACTTCCCTCCAAAATCCTTCCTCCCACTCTGCCTCAGTTGTACCCCTTGTTCGTGTTTTCCTGGTTCAGTCAACTGATTCCTTCTGACCTAGAAGGCATGCTGCCTTGGGCTTCCCTATGTGGTTACTGTACTTCCTTGGGGAGTACCTATTGGCATCCTCACCCTGTAGAGTTAATGGAAGAAAGAGTCTCTTATCTTTGGCATCTTTATAATCAATAGCTCATATGTATTGCTAGGCTGCAACTTGCAATAAAGGCCACAAGAAAACAATGAATTGGAGAAATAGCAGAGCAGAATGGCAAGATGCTGCAAAGAAATACTCTGAACACAAATGCTTTGAACATAAAGATAAATAAATGAACAAATAAAAGGGTATGCAACAACCTCAGAATAAACTGATAAGCTCTCTGGTAAATCAAGGGATCTCTGAGCCACAGAAAAAATTGTCCCCCCAAGAAAACAATATGCTTGATTAGGAATGCAGGGCTTATGATATCTGGCTACAATCCAGTTGACTGGACAGTTCTAAGTGACTCATATTAAAGAGCAAAATTGGTCAACATGAAACAATTCTTACTTCCAAAACTATATGTCTCTTCTTGAGTTTAAAATGAGTGACGTGGGCCAGAAACATGGATTCAGTTTCCCCAAGTAACAGGTTTTGACGTGAAAGTGGTTTCATAAATTTTATAGTTATAGAACAAAGGAAGTCATAAAGTGTTTTTCAAAGACAACATGGGTGTGTGTATCATGTAGGTAGTTACAGCAAATTGGATATGCACTCTCATGATCTGATAACATTGTAAGATGTGATTTGGTGGCAGATTACTAATTAATATATTCTGAAAGACATTACGTAAAAATTTCATTAGACACAGGAAGTCATCAAGGAATGGCTATACTTACAGGAGCATAAATGAGATAAAGACAGTCTTAGCATCAAAGACCACCAAGCTGGCAGTTAAATAATTTGAAAGTATCCTTTCCAAATGACTGAGTTGCTCTAAATATTTTCCAGGAACTTGGCTGATTTTTGTTTTTTCCAAGCAATTTTTCTTCTATGAGAGTCTTCTTTGTAGCTTGGCTTGTCAAGGAGTGACTCTCAGTACTTTGTATTGTTTACTCTTGGGAGGGAGGGAGCCTGGTGAATCTGGTCAGTTTCAGGTACTTCCTGGACTTTTTTTTTGAATGGCTTACCTTCTGTCATAAGGTGCTTCCCTGAAGGATAGAATGTTTCATTCATGAAGAAAACTGCTACAAAAAATTGATGGGTGCATCATGTAGACAGTTACAGCAAAGTGTGAAGGCTTTCCTATGAGTCTCATGACATTCTGAGGTTGGTGGAATATTTAATACATTTAGAAAGCGTTTACCTGAAAATCTAAAAGCTGTCAGGTCATACAAGACAATTGGCAATGAATAGCAATGAATTTGTTGTTTGTGGGGCAAAAAAAATGCCCAAGATAATTTGACTCTGGCTCAAACATCGGAACTCCAAAACCACAACATTTTAACGTGTCCTATAGAGTATTTAGCATAAGGATTTTGTTTGGGGTTGGGAAAGTTCAGTTATGAGGAGTGACTCATATCATCATTGAGGATAGAAGGTAAATTGGGCATCTCTGAACTTGAGCCTCCGTGTAGTAATGTGTTATTTTCCCATGTCTTTTGTAAGTTTGTCCGACACCAACACGGATGTTTTCTCTTACCGTTTTGATTTTATTGGGGTTATACAAGTGGTATGACCATAGAATTTAAATTTTTCAAAACCAGATCTGAAATAAAATTCAGTGGATGGTAGTAAAGCGATGAGCAGCACTCATTCCCTCCAGAGGAGAGAAACCAAGGCCATAACTTTCCTTCACTACACCTTTTGGATTTCAGCCCTCTCTCTCTTTTGCTCTCGCCCCTTCAACCAGCAGCTTCAACCGAGCAGCACAGCATTTCTTTTCACTGGTCACTTTGCTTTTGTTTGTGATAGTTAAATCTCACATCAAAACCTTTGCAATTGCATTTGGGGCTATGGTAATTTAAATGAGAACAACCCTTGGGTTCATATATGAAAATATCTTATGCCCAGTTGGTAGAAATGATTGGAAAGAGTTAGAATGTTTGGCCATTTGAGGACGGTATATATAACTTGGAATGGGCTTTGAGGTTTCAAAAGTCCATGTCATTTCCAGTTGTTCCAGTTACAACTTGTGGTCTATGAGGGCCATTTCTATTCAAACCACCACAGGAAGACAACTCATACTCAGAGTAGAACAGACATTGAAGCGTAATTTCAACTGTTTGAAAACTAAATAAACCACCAGTCTTAATTATTTTAAACATACCCTTTGGGTTGAATTTAAAATACTCTGCCGTTTCAACACATGCGTTTGGATTGTATATTAGTTATATTCTAGTGGCTCTGTTCTAGTTGTTACTTCTGATATTTGAGTTTAATGATAACAGCTGCCTAAGTTACTTTTCAGGGGTTTGAAACCTGTTTCTGTCTAACTTTTAACTCTTAGGACTCACCTTTTGGTGTCAGAAGGCCCTATGCTCATTAACCCAGCCATTTTCTGAACAGGCAGCCAATAAAGAGCTATAAGGTTTATTATGCATTAACTGATCAATGACTAATTCTTCTCTAGTCACCTTTTCATATGTCCTAATTCATCTGACTCCTTTATTGCTCAAATATTCTGAAACCCTGTTGTATTAGATGTGATTCTCCAGAGGAACAAAATAGAAATAATGAATACATACTGCGAGTAGATTTATTCAATCCATGAGGTTTGATGTCTTAGGCATCCCAATCTGGTGCTGAGGTCCTAGAGGATTTTTAGAGAGTTACGAGCTTTTAATCCATACTGGAAGTCAAGGGAAGCTTGGTACTGGTGTCATCCAAGGATGGGAGAAGCAGGGCTTCTCCAAGACAGATACAGTGTAATCACCAGCAGGAAGTGAAGATGGGCAGGGACCAATAACAACAGAGGCTTTCTTCTCGGGCATCATTGTATTGGGTCCACCACAGAAGTTACATATCTCTCTAGGGAAAGATATTCACCCCCTCCCACAGTTAATTCTTCCAAAAAACATCCTGACACACATAAAGAGGCAAGTTTTAGGTGTAATTGACAACCATCACACACCTATCTTCTGGGAGATGGATTTGAACCTGAGCACCCAAATTCCTCTTCTTGGCTGCCTTGGAAAATTCTCTTTGTTTCACAGTAAATGGATAGGTATTTCTATGTACACATGCATTTGTACTCTTCTAATTTATTAACAAATTTCACACACAGAGAGACACACACAGACACACACACACTCTATGTCCTTTGAAAAATTGTTTTCGTTCTTTTTTCAAAAGTATGACTTGTTAGAACAAGTATCAGTTTTTAAATTTAAAAATGATACTAAATATCCTGAATGGACATTTAGCCTGCACTCTTTTCTAGCAATTACTCTATTAGGGAGTATGAAACAGGAAACACTTGAGTCTGGGACTCTCTCTTCAACTAGGAGAACATGAGAATATTCATACAATAGATAGATAGATAGATAGATAGATAGATAGATAGATAGATAGATAGATAGATAAAAATTGTGATATATGTTCCTAACATACATATATTTGATTGTTCTCATATAGTAAAATTTTTAAACAACAGTATGTGGACCAAGGATCTGAGTGTGTTTACATTTAATTTGTTTTTCCTGTGATATTATTGTCCTCTGGGAAATGGTACAGAACAAGAGTCAGTGCTCTTGAATTTATAAATTCTCTGTGCTCGAGCTTGGAAACTTATTTAACAGAAACATAAACTGTGTGTGCTATGCTTCCATTTGTTGCAGGACAACTTATCCATTTCTGAGTTTGAGGATAGGCTTCTCTACAAAGACAAACAAACAAACAAAAAACGTTTTCTGTGATAAAAATTAACCAACAAAGTAACCTATACCATGTAATTCCCTGGTGCAAATATTTGAATATTTATTTCATTCATGACAAGTTCAAATAATCAGGGATTAAATAATTGCATGCATTTCAAGTTAGAGTAGAGGTAAGCTGAAAGAATAAAAACGGGTTGGTGATACTGAGGGAGGACCCAGAACACAGTGAAGCTCTGACCAGTTTCCATATGCAAGTGGTGGTTATTTTCTTTTTCCATTTTATAGCTACTTGTTGAGCTATATTCTCGTGGGTTTTAAATGTTCTACAAATGCTACATTTAACTGGTAGTGAGTTTGGCAAATCATAAAAGTGGGGAAAGACCACCGTTCCTAACTATTTCTTGAAATCTCAATTCTGATTCAATGCTCTGTTTCCTGGAGCTCAGTGCCTATCCCAGTGAAATGCTCACTATTCCATTCCAATGGCTGAGCCGATGGGACTTAAGTTATGAGGGCAGAGAAGGAGAATTATTTCTAGTAAAAAGATGACAATGTTGTAGGGTCATCTATGCATAACATAAATCTAGCAATCATGGAGCAGCTACAAATACAGTATCCCAGTTCAGATGGCCTGTTCGGTGTGTCCAGTGTTTTATTTTCTCTACCTACTATTATGAAATAAAGTGGAAAGTATAGATAAGACACTGTGTGTTGTGTTGGCAAAGTCATTTTTAAGTGCATGCCAGCCAAGTTCCAGGAGACAGCCTTGGGCCACAGGTTTAGCCAAAAACTTCTTAAGCTCAAATAATTATGTTATAAGGTCTTTAATCCACAGTTAATTTTAGAGACCTTACTATCTAGTAAGTACCCGGGTTGTATCAGATGCCAGACATATGTGCCATAACTTAGTCCCAAGAAACAAAAAGAAAAGCAATGAGAAAATATGTGAAAAGCCAGAGACAAGAGGTGGTGAAGTATAGCTAAATAGAGAATAGTAAGCAAGCAGAAATTAGGCCACAAATGCATAAAATTAGTTTAATATATGTTCAAGCACAAGCAAGAGCTAATTTTTTACGATTTATTAAAGCCTAAACCCTCCATATGAGCAAGAGTTATATTATATTAGACAAAATTATAGTCTTGCAGTGTAAAGGCATATATAACACAGGGTTAACTTAACCATGCTGAAGGAGGCAGGGACTCAAGGGGTGGGGCATGAGGTCTATGAACCATCCCCCTTCCCGAGTGAGACTCTGAGCTCCCATCAGCCATCCAAGATCTTAAAATCATGAAAAAGAAAAAAAAAGTCATCTTAGTCTTTCTGGGATGTTGTAACAAAATTCTAAAACTTACAAACAACAAAAAAAATTCTTTCCCAAAGGTATGGAGGCCAGAAGTCCTCCATCAGAATTCAGCATTGTCAGATGGTAGCAGACTCCAGACTTCAACTTGGATCTTCATGTAAAAGAAACTGGCAGGAGACACTGGGACTGTATGTCACTGGTTGAGTGCTTGTTTAGTGTGCAAAATGTTATGGGATCAATCCCTAGAATCACAAATGGGTTTCCCCTTCACCACCCTCTTCATCCCAAAGACCCCACATCCTCACTCCTTGCCACTGCCCTTAAAAGTTCAGCATGTGTGCTTTAGGGGAAGCAAGTATTTGGCCTGTTGCAGAAAAATTCATTTTCACTTGCGTCAATTTTTGTTAACTAACCTCATTTTAATTTGAATTATTTGAATTATTTGTATTAGTAAGACGCTCGGCTACTCCTGGGAGGAAGAGATTTGTTCCTTGTCAGGGACTTTATCTTGAAAGGATCCATGGACAGAAGTACAGTCTGATGAGGTTGGTTTTGGTGACAGCAGATGTTGTAGTCTCTGCCTTTACTGCTATAAGAACATACTTCATAGGCTAAAGAGATAGCTCATTGGCTAACAGTGAACACTACTGTGGCAAAGGGGCATGATCTCTATGTCTAGCTCCCATGTCAGAGGACTTACATCCACCTGTACGTCTAGCATCAAGAGATCTGACACTCTCTTCTGGTCTCCTCCATGTGCCTATATTCATGAATATATACCTTCTTTTCATACTTGCACATACTTGTTTTTAATTGAAAAACAAATCTACAAACAAGATAGCCATGTGAAGAGTGGGAGGCAATCATGTAACTATCATCTTAATATCATTTTATCTTCTCTCTCTCTCTATATATATATATATGTATATGTATATGATGTATATGTATATGATATATATATATAATTTAGCTTGAAAATGATGAAATATTCTCTACTGAGGACCCCATGTTAAATTACTAGCTCTAGCATACGATGAAAATACCCAACTCTGACTTCAGTCTAGAAGCAGACCTACTTGGTACCCATTATTTTGCCAAAAGCTAGTTTTTCATCTGTAAGGGAAAAAAGAAAAGAAACAGTTTTTTACTTATATAACCATTCCCAGAAACAAACTTTTCTAAAAAACTTAGCATCAAAAATACATTTGTCAGGTTTGTGGTTTCAAGAAAAGAAAAGATCCTCTCACCCAACAAAGTAAATTTGAAGAAGGACTGGTAGACTGGTTGGGAAAGCAAATGGACAGGCATGGTAACTGTCTCCCAAGTTTCCTTTAGCTACATGCATAATGCTTCATTTGAAGAGCACATTATTACATAATTATCCAAAAAAGTTCAATGAATGATGTGCCCATTCAGAGAGTAAGGTGGTATGTCAAGTATGTTGTGCAGCCTGTGCTTTTTTCCTTCTAGACATCAAATGAACCAGTTTTGAATCCACAAACAACTGTGAGTCTGCAAAACACAGCTGTTTGGGAATTGGCCTGAGAAGTACTCCGTGTGTTACGTAACAGCTGTTGAGAAATTGCACATTTAACTCAAAAAGCATCTGTGAAAGAGAAAACAGTTCAATTTTTTCCAAAAGATAAGGGGGTGGGATAAAGAGAGAGAAACACACACACACACACAGAGAGAGAGAGAGAGAGAGAGGCTATTTGAAGAACACAAATGTTCCTATGTGGACTTAGGCAAGATGAGCAGGGTATATAAGGACAATTCAATCTAGAGAAAACAGTCAATGTCATGGATCTGGCTTGCCTGCTATTTTATACATATACAATTCTGATAAAAATGAGCATTCATATACGTGTTGTCTATTGTTCATTTTAATGTCCTGGGAAGATTTCCCTTAAGAAAAAGTTCGCTAAAACTTTTCATAAGAAAAAGTCCGCTATTCCCTGTTCGGATGACTAAAAGGTTAACCATAATTTCCATGTGTGTAACTATTCACTGGAAAACCCCAAACTGAATTTGACCCTATGTGGGGATCATACTATCAATATCAAGGTAGGTCTGGAAAAGAGGAATAATACCTTGGGGTGCTTTGCCTGAGGTAAAATTCCAGCCTTATCCCATGAGGTCTGTGACCATAAGCTGTATTCCTCTTTGTATTTACAAAATGAGAAGCTCAGTTAAGGTGAAAAGAGAAATATATTCCCCAGGTCTCTGTTCCTCCTCCTAGCTAAGTCCCCATGCAGGGCAGGTGACAATTTCACTACAAAGAAGTTATCACTGATTCTTATTAAACAGAGCATCCTAAGAATGTTATCTTGTTCCTTCCATATCTTGTGCTGGAGCTTCAATACAAAGAAGCATTGTATTTAAAATGAAAAATGCTAGCGTTAAAAATTGTCCTTCACCAAGTTCCCAGCTCAAAACATTCAGAATTCAAACTCTTAGGGGGTGATATTTACATTCTTTCCTTCTACACTGCTTAGAGTAAGGATTCACAGGCGCAGGCACTTCCCAAATCAGACATTACTTTCGCTTTAAATGAATTTTCACATTTGACTTCAGCATAATGCTCCTTGAGAGTCTGTGAGTAACAAGGAACTTTGACTGAAAAGTCCCGCACAGTTTGCTGTTCCCACCAAAAAGAACAAAAACAATTTGAATATTCTGATATAACATGAGTTTGGTGGATTTTTTTTTAAGCTGGGGAAGATAGAGTCTAGCAAAAGGACAATTTCTCCCTGATAGCACCCTGATCTGGTGGAATAAGAATGGATTTGCTGGTTGCCATGTCAGGCAGATTTGTGGTCCTCTGCTCCTCAGTGCCTTAGGAGAACAGAGGTCTCTTTAGACTCCTCTTCATTTCAATGTCTTTTTCCGGAGTCTGTTAGAGAAGAAAAAGTTACATAGTAACATAACAAAGCAGGAAAAGGAAAGGGGGTGGGGGGGAGGAGAAAGAATAACTGGCTTCCAGTGTCTGAAGCAGCTGCATACACACCCTTAGCACAGGTTTGGCTTGGTAAATTAATTCATCTGTAAATAGTGAACAGTCTCCAGATGGAACTTAAGGGCTGAGATGCAGGTTCCTTAAAGGATTTAGATTTAAAGGCAAAGGCTCCCAGCCCTAGGTGTTACAAGTGAGTAGTGCCCTTCATGCCCTGCCCTGAGTCTGCCCATCCAATCATATCCCAATATGCAAATTACCCTTAGTGCTTGCTGATAAAAAGAAGCTAGCTAGTGCTCTTTCAGAACCAATTTGCTGAGCCTGTCACCTGTGTTCCAGGAGCCAAACCAGCAATGTCTTCCCCTGCACAACCTGCAGTCCCTGCCCCTCTGGCCGACTTGAAGATTCAACACACCAAGGTGAGTCACTTGAAAGCTGGGCTTTCCCTGGGAGCCTCATTAAAGTCCAGGTCAATTGAAGCCTCGGTAAGAGCTCTTGGTAAACACGAAGACAAAAAGCTTGCAAAGTTAGAAGCCTGACTCTCAGAAGTGAGTTCTAAACCGTATCAGACAATATCTCATAAGTTTATCTCTTGACTTATGTCCAAGTGAAAGGGTTTTTCTTCATATTCAAAGTTCTTGGGCCAGAGTGCAGTGAACCATAGTGAGTGAGCAGTTCTATTAACTCTGTGTAGTGTGCTTTTATGTTAAGGCAGACAAACAGGAGAACTTACTGAAAGGAGACAGACATGTAGGAATGATTTTTTTTCGCTCCTCCATTCTCTTTCTTTCTTCCCTCCTTTCTTCCTTTCTAAAGGAGAAATAGCACACTAAAACTGTGTTATATGACCATCTGTTTGATAACACAGTCTTAAGGTTGGAGGACTTGACTCTATCCCATGGAAGCTATTGCCAAAACCCCCAAATGCACTTGAGTTATTTATTTTGAGATAGAAACTACATTTATTTATTTCTCCAGAAAAATTTGTTGCTTTTGGAGAACACATGTGATTGTTAACTAATAAATATTTAGAGACCCAAGACTTCAAATTTTTCAGGCAGGGAGGGTCAGAAAATGATCAGGCTGGAGTTGTCCTGAGATACTCTCTGAATTTTTCCTCCCCCATAGTTTCATGCCTAGTTTGTCACACGTCCTAGGGTTTGAGATTTAAGAAATCTCTCTCTCTCTCTCTCTCTCTCTCTCTCTCTCTCTCTCTCTCTCTCACACACACACACACACACACACACACACACACTAGAAAAGCCATTTATATTAGCTGGGTGGTATAATACAAAGAGTAAAGTAAGATGAACTTCTCAATGCCGGGGAGAGCTATGTTGATTTCTATATTTGCTAATGAAAACCAAGAGTGTTAACCTAGATGATGAGGGGCCAAATGCCGTCTCTTGTACACTTATTTCCTTCTGCACATACTTGTGTGGCTTTGAAACACTGAAGCCTTTTGCATTTTCCTAAGCACCTGAAGTGAGGGAGGTGCCTGGCTTTGGGCTCTCTCCTTGGGACAAGGTCTACAGAGAGGATTAAGCCTTGGTTCTGGCTGATAAGCAACTAGAAATACAGTAAGCTTGGTTTCCCAAGTTTTGAGAAGAATGAAAATGAAAATGCCTTTTGATTTAGGTTTTGTTTTTTTCTGCTTTCTTTCCTTTTCCTCCCTCCCGTCAAGTTGGTAGCGGCAAACTGCTGGGAATGCACAATCTCACTCCGACAGCTCACAGATGTAAAAAGTATATGCAAACCAAATGTTTTGCAGCCTCACTTCTCATTTGAGAAAGATTTCTGTCAAAATCTGTACACTCAATGTTTCCTGAAGATTGGAATTATTGACACTGCTTACATCATTACATTTTAATCCTCAAGAAGAGTTTCATTTATATGATCCCAGCTGGAAATGGATTCGGGTAGTGGGATGCCCCACCATTCTTTACTTCATTTGTATTTGTTATTTGTATTCTTTATGAATTTTGCCAAGCTTTTGTGCTTGTGTGGACATGAATCTCAAAGAAGTTTTTAAAGTTAGCTATGTACCCACTGAGTCAAGTTTAATTTAATACTTGTTAGGGAAGCATGCAAATGAAAGTACTTGAAAAAAGAAGGTATTCCTTTAAGTCCCATGTACAAATACAGGACCAGTAATCCCTTAACACAGACAGATGTTTGCAGATGGAAACCCCTTCAGTTTCAATGCAAAGACATTAGGTGATGGGCCCAAGTATTTAAGAGCCGAGAATGGATTTGTTTGGTGTTCACATACTTCTCTAGTTAATAATAAGCAATGCTACTTGGTGCATGTTGGTATTCCACCTATCTTCCATATACATCTGCTCTACTTGGTAAGTACTATGCTGTTTGATGTGCTGGCTACAGCATTTTCACACTTGGGAGGACACCAGTTATGTATGCAATTAAATCTCAATAGGGAGCTTTCTCTATGCTAGTGAACGTTTCTTTTACTGTGTCCCACTGATTTGTCCTCCCTAGATGACTTGAAAGCAATTGCTGTAAACTCAGCTCCTGGTTGCAAACCACCAAAGTCAGGGATTCAAAGTGTTTGTCAACTTACATTTTCTGACCACCATCTCAATTTCTGTATTATTTTTTCTACTGATATTTTTAGTTTCATTCTTGTGGAAATCAAGTTGGTGTTTAGAGGTCTAGACAAAATTAAACAATAACTAAAATAAAAAGAATATCAACTATTGCCAAATATCTGCACCTGCATAATCTTATTCAGAGTGTTTCTCTCCAACCAAAGAACTCATTGATGTTATCTTTTTAAGACTTATTCTCTAGTTTAGTTCCTCTTTGATGCCGTAGGTAAATTATCTTGTAAAGCAATGCAAAAGCCCCTATCATATCCCTGTCTTCATTACCCGCTTAGTAGTTCTGAGTAAATGCCACACGTCACCTCCATCCTTGCTAAGGAGATTTTGCAAGAAAAGCGCCTCTGAAAGTTACAGGACCCCTTACCAACTCCATCACCTCCACCTGCCTCTGCCTTTCTCCAATTAATACAGGATAATGAGGAGTCCCATTTACTGAGGAGGTGCAAACATTTAGTTGGTAAGAAGCAGTTAAGGCAGGCCCTGGCTCTTGGGGGGTGTCTAACATTAGCAATCCAGAACCTATGTATTTGAATATTTTCAAAGTTCTGTTCCCACAGGGTCAATCTCCTCTCATTTTCTCATACGTTTTCTGTTACTCTGTCTTAGTAGTATTGCTCCACCTAACCATCAGGGTAAAGTTCCAAGGTTTACCCAGACTTTCCAGGTCCAAAGATTTTTCCCTTGTAGGATTTTTCTCACTCCAATTTTTCTTTCTCCCTTCACACACATTACTTTAAGAATAGGTAATTAAGAAACTCAAGAAGACAAATGTTTCCACAAAGGTTCAGATTGTTAATATTTAGGATAATTATCAAATTTAATTCTTTAATTTAAACTTCTTTCATGCACAGAAGACATTTACATATCCTAGTGATATTTCTTACGCACAGTAAATAATTACAACTAGAGAGCTTTACAATAATTTCATTTATTGACTCACAGCAGCCTTATCGGAGCTCTGCTCACTTTTACATAGGCGAAGGAACAAAGGGGCCGAGTAACATAAACTTGCACAACTTGTCAATGACAAGTCAAGACCTCGAATGCTGGGTGCCTTTCACCGCATGATAACATGGCCCCTACCATGACTTATGGACATAGAATTTGCATGCTGTGTAATTTTCATTGTGATTTTTACTTGCCCATTCCTGAATCCTGGAGGATGGTGACTGAACTGTTTTGAAAGCTTCTCTCAAGCCATAGGAAGATATTGGCCACCAGTTTTGAGAGAAAGGAGAGAATAGAGAGGGCAGATAAAGTTTTGTTCTCTAGACTGAAAAAAAAAACAGGTCTGGGCAATGAGAGACTGCAAGGAAGGAGTTGAGACACAGGTGCACACTTTCCATATAAACTGCGTTACTTCAAGTCCTGTGGGCTAAATTTTAGTTACAGCTGGCGATTATGTTCTTAGATGTCTGGTTTCATTAATCTCTCTCTCTCTCTCTCTCTCTCTCTCTCTCTCTCTCTCTCTCTCTCTCCATGTGTGGTGTGTATACATACCTTTGTATAAAGAATTATAAATAATTGAAATTTCTGTTCTGGATACAAGCTTCAATCTTGAGATATTTTTTAGTTACCCTCACCTTTTCTTTGTCTCTTAAAATTCTTACAGTTTACACACCCAGGGCACTTGAGATTTCAAGTAATACTACCTGCTTTACTTAATTTTTCCTATTCTCTCTTCCTGTCTTCAATTTCCCCTTTTCCTTTGTTTAATGACTTTGTCGTGTGATTGTCCTTCAATATCCAAATATTAGTTATTTCATTAGTTCCACAATATTAGAATATACTATTAAAATGTTAATATAACTATTGTCTCAAGAAATTATATTCTTAATGGATTTATGGAACAGCAAACAAGCAGCTAGAACACATTAAACAGAATCTAAGGGGTGAATGTTGGCTCTGAGGATGTCTTTTGGAACCACATTGGCTAATGAATTCTGGGGGAAATCTTGAAGATGCTTAAAGCAGGACAGAACTACCTTTGAGATAAAGCTATCTATGCCATGGTTGCTTTTTTTGGAGAAATCATTTCTAACTTCCTACTAAAACTATGTTTTCTCAGGGCTTGGAAGCAGTTGAACAAATAGGTAAATTTCTGTGAGATATAGTTGTTTAACTGCACAGACCTGAATTCAATTTCCAGAGTTCATACATATTTCATAACCTCACCTTGGCCAAGCTTCTAATCTGTTTGTATTTAAGTTTTTCTATCTATGAATTAGCATTTAATAAAGATGCTACCTGGAGAAGTGGGTATAAGAATTAAACCCCTAATTTGTGAAAAGCAGATGTGTCTAACATTTGTTGTGTGGTGCCTTCCTGAACTATCCTTTCCAAGATGAATCCTAGAATCCTGAAATTGTTCAGTTTTCAATGCTGCTGAAATCTGTACTTTATTACTCAACACTGTGCAAAACTGATTTCAACTGTTTATCTCATTTGATATTAATAAGTAACTAGTAGAAAGGAACTAGAAAATATTATTTTAGTCCTATTTACAAACTCAGGAAGCTAAACTGAGATAACATGTTGACTTTTTCAAGGTTACCCAGCTCTTAACATACAAAACCAGAGTATAGAGATTATGGATTATACCATTTCAGGTGACAGGTTTCTATATGGCATCCTATTCTCCCTGACAACTAATGATAATGGCATTCCAATCTCATTGAAGAATAACTCCTCAACACAAATCTTAAAGTATATAGCACAAACCATTTGAAAGTTCTTGTCCCCATTTCTTAAAAATCATATGTTCACTTGGCTTTTCAAACATAGACAATACCTATTAAACTTTTCATTTACTCCTTTCAGAATAAGAAGGCTATGTGAAAAGCAATGTGGGGGACTCATTTGAAAATCCAACCCCAATAATATCTCTGTTCTATATCACTGTCTTCTTAGAGGAAAAAGAACCTAATACTATTAAAGAGGAAATATACAAAGTTTTTAATACTTCTATAAATTAATTCTGATTCAGGACATATATGATGCCCCGATGTCATTTTGTCATCTGTTGGACTTAGTGATCATGTACGTCAATGTAGCATCACCTTTTTGTGTCCTTGTCTGGTAGGGTTTTAATACAATGGCAATTGACTATGTAGTTTCATTATTAGTTGAAGAATAATGTAAAGCAAAAAAAAAATCACAAAGTCTGTGTTTCTTCCAATGTGTCACTCTTATTTTGTTTCCACACCCTGGGCTGCAGATAGTTTCCTACCATATATTATTTACTGTTGTATTTCCTCTCCCTTTTCAATTTTAATTCACATTTTGTTTTTCTTCCTCAAGGCTTAGCTTAAGAACAGTTGTGGGAAGTCTACCCTTGATTATTTTTAATGTTTAAAACACCACTTGACAAGTTCCATCTCCTAATGTTTACTCCACCCTGTCTTTCATCTTCTTTTTTCAACCTTTCCCATAGTCTTGGTACATTTTCAGGTTGTTAAAGATGAGAAAATGTACACTTCATAGTATCTGTCCTTCTATGTATGTTATCATTGCCACCTATAAATGTCCAAGCTGTGTCCCTGGCTTTCAGAGATGGCAATGCACACAGGCGATCTGGTGAGAAATGAGTTTAGCCTTTTTCACAGTTAGAATATGTTAAAACACTTTGTGCTTCTAAAATTTAATATGTATACATTTTTGGCAACTTTAAAACTATTGACTTGCATTATAAGGACCTTGAGCTGATAGCTGAGTTGTTGTTGTGTAGAGATAATTTGAATTTAGGACACTTTGTTGGAGGGAGTTGAGAACTGATAGGCTACCAAATTTTTTATCAACAGATAATAAGAAAAGTCATTTCTATGTCTATTGATAAACCTATTTTACTCTAAAACAGAAATATTTTGAAGACATCTCTTATGTAGTAGAAGGAGAAAATTTTATATGATCTGAAGAGAAACCAGAATGTAGAAAAATTCTATTTAGAATCATTTTTCATCAAATATATGAAGACTTAATTAATAACTTTTACACTAGTTACTAAGCAGTAATTGCTGACTGTTATAACAATTATGATCTGGGACACTAACGTATGCCTGGAAAACAGGACAGAAGTATGTACATCATTTTTAATTTGATATATGGAAAGTACGAAACGCAGAAGTCAAGTTTAAGCTCCCTATAAACTCTTATTGTTTTATCAGATGGAAACAATACTAAAATATAAATCTTTGAATTCTAAGATTACAAATGACACCTTTAAAATTCCAGTGGTAATAACTGTACTGTAACTTAGTGTTAATATCTATTGTACATAGTATTCTAAAGCACCCCAAGTGTATTTATAATTAGAATATAGTTAATGGTTTAGTGTGACAAAAATATTTTATTTTAATAGTATCATCCCTGTCCCATAAATTGACAACAGCAAAAGGCAAATGGAATGTATTGTTCTGTCCATGATAGAACATTTAGTAGGTCTTAAATACGTTTAATAATGACTTTAACAAGCACTCATTGCACTAAATTATTCATTTAATATAATTATAGGAAGGGTGGCTTTTCAAATATATTTGTTCTTATAAATATCAAGAAGGTAATAAAAAAAACTTAACTCTAGGAAACTTAAATAGGAGAGAGACAGCAAAAGAGAACAGAGAGAAAAAAAGAGAGAGAAATTAATTCATTATAACTAATAACTAAGAAGAAGGAAAGGATGTCATGTAATCTGTGTTGAGTTCTGTCTTAATCCTGAAGTGTCTGGTGGACAATGTATGTAATTTAGTACTAGAGGACCACTGAGTTGTACTTCTTGGGCTATGCTGCTATTTGCTGTTCTATGACCTTGTGCCTCATTGTTTGGTTGCTGAAGTAGCCTCTGGGAGAATTCTCTAGACCTGATTACTCCAGTTCATGCCAGTATTGGCTGCTTGAGTTATTTCCTAAACAACCTTTTGTGTCTACTCTCTGGGCATCAGAGTCTGCTAGATGCTGACTTCATTTCACTTGATTCTAGTGGAGCCCTTTCTGTGCTGTAAGTATCTTACGATTGGCCCATGCTTTCTTCATGATTTGTCTATAATGTCCCAGTACCACACCCCTCTCTTTCACATGTCATGTCATGAAATCTATTGATGAAAATACTACTTTGGTTATTTGACTCTTCGGTTTAATGGCTGATGTTGATTAGAAATCCACTGTTTTTAGAGTATGAACCTCCAGAATCAGGGCTACATTTAATATACTTTCCAATTTTTTCATGGTATCTTCCATTCATATGTAGTCATTATTTTACAAAATGCTTTTCTGATCAATGTTGTGACCATTTGTACATGGCACAGCCAAAGCAAGTCATGATCCATCAGTGCCTGTACCTTACTCCAATGAGACACCATGAAATTGGGCCTATGAATAGGTCAGGGATCAGGGAGGGACTTACTGGTCACTATGACTCCCTAGTGAACTATTGACTACTAATGGGTTCTGGGGGTGGGGTGTGGGGTAGTCATCATTTTACTTGTATATCCAGTGGTGATCCCACAAGATTTCTGATGGATATTTTCAAACTGTTGGACACACAGTTGATCCTCACTAAATTCACATTTCAAATAAGTAAACAATAAAATACCATGGAAGCCACAAATGTGAGAAAGGGTTCACAGAAGAGCTTGGGAGGATTAATGGACATGGGGAAAGATTAGAGAAGTGAACCATTGCACTAATTGGGGTACATTTTGTACTCATATAAAATTGCCAAAGAAAACAACTCAATAAACAATTTAAAATGGTCATTAAGGATTTGGTTATATAAAACTAAACTAAACAGACACTGGGTTCACAGTTGTCTTTAATATTAAAGGTTAAATCTGAATCATGGAGAGCCCTGGGTACTCACAGCTTGTCTCTCCAGTTTTCTGAAACATACCAGATAAACGTCCATAATTCTAGTTTGACTCATTTCTTGGGCATCTACTACATTTAGCTTGAAGGATCAGTGTTCAGTTTAGATGCATGATTCTAACATCAAAATGACAAGAAATATAACAACTTTTGAACCAAAAGAGATCATGGGCCAGAAGTCACCCATGGCAGGCATATCACTAAGAACTCAATGAGCTAAGGATGTAAACTTAGGCAGGAACTAGTTGGTTAACTTAATGGCATAACAAAATGCAGTTAGTGTTGAGCTATTTCTAAGTGAAGTTACAGTTGTCAAAATAGGGCATGGAATTATGAGTCTATCTACATATTGAGGGCTATTTGATCTCTTAGTTTGCCCATCAAAAATCTGAGGTATAATGCAATCCCCATGGCAGAAAAAAGTAGAATTATTGAAAGTGAGTGAATTCTATGCTAATCTTTAAGGCTGACTATAATGACTGACTGGTTTCAATCTCATAGGTTGTATGTCTCTAACTTTAATACAGAACAGAGCCTACTAATTTTGTAGTAGGTAATTGATGTGTTACTTTGGAACAAAAGAAATTACATTCAGTTGGAGCAGCTGGTGAACAGGTCATGAGAAGATGCTGTAAAACTAGTTTGAAGTATAACAAGAAAATGGTGAGGGTCCAGCTGAGAAACTTATGAAGGAAAGGGAAGCAGAGGGGGACATGTTAACTAAGGAAGTCAATGAGGGAATGTATGGGCTGAGCTCAGGGATTGTGGGACCAAAGGTCAAGGTGAAAAACCACTTGGTACACTTTTTTTTTACTTTAGTATGCATAAATGGGTGTATATGTTTATTATATGATAAATACAGCAAACGGTGGACATTTTGAGACAGGGCAAGATGTGCAAGCTATAGATGTCATATAGTACTTCAACATCAGTTTAAAAATCCTCAAACTTGTGGCATATTTAAGTATTTTTATTTGCTTTCTCTTTATCATCACAGATCTTTATAAACAATGAATGGCATAATTCAGTGAGTGGTAAGAAATTTCCCGTCATTAACCCTGCAACTGAGGAGGTCATCTGCCATGTGGAAGAAGGGGACAAGGTAAGTTTCCCAGCACCTGCAGCTCCACTTTACAACAGGAGTGTTTGTTTCTCACTATTATGAGCTCAAAACCCACCACAAGTTCAGAGAAAAACATGAAAACATGGCTGCTCTGGCATTGGCTAAATCTTCTGTTGTCCAGTGTTTTTCTTATGTCATGGACATGGCTCAATGTATAAAACACTTACTGTACAAGTTTAAGGGTTTGAGTTAGAACTTTACCATCCACACAAAAGCCATTTGTTTATAATATCACTAGCTTATATGTAATAGTCAACAAAAATGGATTAGATGAAATTTCAATTTCTATTTCAATTAAAAACATTCATTTTTAGATTGAGAGGATTCTTTACACATCCTACACCCTCAAAAATATTACACAAATGAAATAATGAATATTTAACATTATAAAGCTCTTAAAAAACACTGCAACTTATTTTATAATAATTGAGTACAAAATGATGCTCTGGTTAATCAATATTCTTTCAATTATCATATTTAATAATAGGGTTCAATTGCAGTGGACAACATTTTGAAGAACAAGTCAGAAGTAAACCTATAATTATAAAGGAGAAGAAATTTTAAAATGTACAATTTCAGAAAAATGAGATTTCATATTCAAGTTATAGGATAATAACATTAATTATATTTGAAAATGATAATGTTTCTAATACTTTTTCAATGTATCCAAAGGAAATTCTATACTTAGATTAATTAATGTATCATCCTTAAAGTAACTTATTTGATATACAAAGATGTATTCACGAAGGAGGACATACCAAAATAATACAGAGAAGTGTTCACTACAAAGATTTATAAACTTTAAAGGAAGTTTTCAAACAATAAACATGATGTAAATTTGCATTAACTATGGAAAAATGTCTGATCAGTAATCTACATTCTAGTAACCCAATAATTATAGCCAAGAAATCCTCTCTTATGAAATCCTGACATAGAAAAACTTACATGAAGAAAGATAATTGTAACACTATAAAAAATAAGTAAAGAATATTTTGAATCACAAACTTATTATAGAATGTCTCATAGCATTTTTGTTTTTAATATTCACAATTATAAATTACAGTATTATTTTATGTAACTAATTTGATGAAATTAAATAAAATAATTTAAAAGATTCAGAAAAAAAAAATGACAGAATTTGTGGCAATGTCTATAAGCCCAGAGTGAGGGCAGTAGAGATATAGGATTCACCAGGCTTACTGAACAGCTGATCTTGCTAATCGGTGAGCACCAGATTCAGAGAGACACTGTATATGAAAGTGTATCATAAAAAGACATTGAAGAAGACACCCAACATGTACACCTAGGCGCCATGTGAATATATACACAAGAATACCAACAGCCAAT
This sequence comes from Grammomys surdaster, assembly GCF_004785775.1. Taxonomy (NCBI): domain Eukaryota; kingdom Metazoa; phylum Chordata; class Mammalia; order Rodentia; family Muridae; genus Grammomys; species Grammomys surdaster. The sequence goes on along the minus strand of NW_021604643.1, from coordinate 119,657 downwards.
GGTACCCTGAACACACAAGTCGTAAAGTTAGTACTTATCAATCATGCTCAAATTGAATGATAGCATGAGTCACCTCACATTGATTACACTGTAGCTAACAAAAGGGGCAAAAGAAGATTCTGTTTTCTGGCTGAATTTCCAGATGATAATAAAGAAGAAGAATAGCAAGGTTAACTAATTCATTCAAGTTGACAGTGTTATTGGCTCTCAAAATCAGCATCATTGTTGTGATAAGTCAAAGCCTATGGCTGCAGGATGAGTGTTGTGGTGGGTTTACTGTTCCACTGTGTCACTATTTATTATAAAAGTAACAGTGAAGTGGCAAATACTGAATAGGAACAAGAACCAGAAAACCCTCAGAATCTTCATCTGAACACACATGTAAAATATATATGTGCCTCCAGGACTACTTTGAAAAAGTTACCCTTCAGTAGCCATTGAGAAAACATTAAACTTTAAATCTCTGTAACATAAGATGAAAAAAGATGGAGTCAGCAAACCTAAGGATTATAACATTCCTGACACTGGGCTTCAGCTAACTGGCAATCACATGACCCTGTCACTGTCTGCCCCTTTATAAGCTCAGTCTCATTCCCTGTGACCACAAATATTAAGATATTTACGAAGCCACACCGCCGTATCTCAGCCACGGATCTTAGGTTCAGAACTTTTGTGGGTTTGTGAAGGCTAAGGGTTCAGATTACAGTAATATGGACACAAAGTTAGATCGGGTCCTTCAAGGACAAGGTCTCCGAATGTAACATCAAACAAAAGATCAGGAAATAAACAGAGAACAAGGATGGCCTCTGTAGTCTGCTCTCTAGATCCATTCTGCACGTGCACTAAAGACTTCACCCTATGGGTCTCTTCCCTGTGCTTCTCAGTGCTTTGGGGGAAGTCCATCATAAAAGACCTTTATAATGCTACACAACCTTTACCTATGAACTCATATTAGGCCACTTCATCAAAAGGAGAATTTCAACTTCTGTCTGCCCAGTGCCCCATTTTTTCCCACAGCTTGACGCCTGTTCACTGCTCTGTGCTTGTCCCCACAGTGGTGCTCCAGAGTGGTTCCTGGCAAGCCACTCCATAGTGAGAGTTCATGGGTTCCCCATTTGTATCACTCTGTTCCATCTCCTATTTCATTTCACGTAAAATAAGGAAAAAGGAAATTCTTGGAGGGCTAAATAAAATATATAAAGATAGGTCAGAGAGAAGTCCTTAATTTCCAGACCAATCATGCATCTTCTTTTATATAATCAAGTACTGGTACACTGTGCATTTCAAGGAAACTCTTCTATTCTGGCAAGCTTTGAATTTTTATATAACCCACACTTCATATCTTGGGAATCTAGTATTTATCTAGCTAGTTACTAACGTAAGTGGAGATTCTGAGAATTGGTGGGCACAAGAATTTCTAGAAAGCCTATAAAAGTGCAGATTTCCTCACTTCTCAAAATACCTTTCCACATTAGAGTGAGCCTGGAAACTGGCACTCCAGAATACTTTTCAGTTGCTGCTAATGTTATTAGCTGGGGATGGAGTAGCAGAGTTTTAGAAACAATGGATATGAAACAAAATAATTTGTGTTTTTTTCTCAAGGGTTATCATTAGCATTTAAATTTGGGACGTATACTTTTAAAGAATAGAACTCAGAAGGCAGAGGCAGGAGGATCTCTATGAGTTTACGGTCAAGTCTGATCTACATAGTGAACTTCAGGACATCCAGTGCTATTTCAAGAGACCTTATTGCTCTCAAAAAAAAATCCAAAACCAAATAATAAAACAACAATTATATGTATTTATGAGACAAAGCATATTAATTTGATATACATATGCTATTTATAATAGTCAGATCAGGGTAATTACATTTACATCTCCTCACCATTCTTCAGTTGTGTATGTTTGGAGCTATGACGAACAATCATTTTCACCCATTATTTACTTTTGATTGTTCTTCACATTATGCTCCAGTAATATAATGGAGTACATTTCGTCTTTGATCTCTACAGTATGAATTTCACTGTGAATTATAACCATGCAGAGTCTTTATATTCTTCACTTGATTCATTTAGCGTAATGTCCTTCAGTGTCATGATTTTGATGCAGAGATAGGATTCCATCTGCGTATATTTCTATCACATTACATCCTTTATTTTTTTATCCCCTAATGGGTACTTGAGTTAGTTTAATATGTTGGTTAATATGAATAATTCCGAACTAATTGTAAGAGTAGAATGTATCTCTTTGGTTAACTTGTTTTGTTTTGTCTCCTTGTATGATCAGAATCAGGATAGATTGCTTGTATAAATTATATATTTTTCATTTTTTGAGGAATCTTTATGCTAGTCTGCATAGCAAAAGTGTGAAATCAGATTTCCAGTAATGTATGTAAAGGTTTATTTCTCCCACGGTCCCAACAGTACATTTTACATTGTCTTTTGTTAACAATCTTTAGGATTAGAATAGGAGACTATATCTGTCAATTATCATTTTGTTTGGAATTCACTTAACAACCAGCAGCGTGAACATAGTTTCATGTTCTTGATGGCTGTAACACATCAAAAGCTATGTTTTATTTTTTAAATAATTTCCACTTAAAGTAGATTAGTTAGAAGATTTTTCCTTATATTAGTCTCTTACAAAATCTGGAAATCAAATATTTATCAGATAAACCATCTAACATTTTTCCTTGCAGGTTACCTGTTTATCCACTTTCTCTGCAAAATTATGTTTTGAAACTACACAGGTTTACTTTGTTTTTTGTTTTAGTTGTTTTACTTTGGAGAATCATTGTCTAGTACGATATCTTGATGTTATTTTTGCCCATTTTTCTTCATAGAATAGTAGTTTTGTGTTTCCATTTGGGTTGCTGGTCCCTTTGAGTTAATTTCTATGTATCATAAAAGAGAAGACTCTACTCAACTCTTCCTCATGTAGTTTCTCAGCTTCTCTTCTCCAGAATGTGTTGTGATGCCCTTGTTGAAATGTCTGAGGGTACATAACAGGAAATGAGGGTTTAGAGGAGTACACAAGTGGATGGCTACAGCTATTGGTTTAGTCACTGGTGAATCTTCATGGACTTCTGGAGAGCCAAACTTAGACAGAGATAATTACCATCGATGGCTCTGTGCCACAAGTGGTTCAGAAGCCTCCAAGCTGATCCTAGAAGGAAGAGAGAATATGTTCACTACATTTAAAAATGGAATAACAAATGCTTTTTACTTATGTGAGATTTCTAGAGATCCACACAGTATCATTTAACTATCTCCAGAAAGAATGGAAAGAAACAGAAAAATAAGCCGCACATACAGTAAGACATAGACATATGTAAACTAAGAGCCCATCCACTGTCTATGACTTCTCTATGTAGGTAAAAATTATACTCAAGGCTATTAATCTGTAGATAGCAGTTAACAAAAACTCACATTCTTGATGCTTTAACATGAAACCTTGAATACTTAGCTCCTATGGGTATCTTTTTTTGAGAATGGGATTGGTGTCATGAGGAAAACAAAATTTTCTGCCTGGGTTCAGTAAAAACTTTGTGAGCCAGGCTGAGACTTTGCTGGGGCCATCAGTGAGGTCTTTCTTCTTCCTAAATTGCATAAGAGAAAGCTGGTGACCATCCCAGCAACCTTGCCAGTGAGCACTGATCTGCTCTGTGCTTTGTGACAACTGCCCCTCCCATAGAAGAGATCAACGAAGTTAATTCATAGCCAGCCAAGCTGCAGGTCATGTCACAGTGCAAGTCTGATTGGCTGGACAAATGGTTCCTTTAAGGTAATTGTCAGTGAAAAGCAAGAGCTTGTTTCATTACCACATTCCTGTATCTGTATCCTGTTTTGGAATTATTAAACAACTTGCATTCTTAGAATAGTTGATGCTGAAACAATTTGTGAGGAATCTAATGAAGAGTGGCTAGCATGGCTTAGTGAAAGGACCTAACCTGGTAAAGTACACAGTCACAAGAAACCTGATAGGCTGGACTGACTCATTACGTCACAGGTTAAAGATTGGTTTTTGAAATTACCTTCACAGCAAAATGGGGCTGCCAATAGGCTACATCCTGTCTTTCATGGTATCACAAGGGTGGGGCAGTAGCCAGAGCAAACGCATGTTAAAAAGTGAAGTGAGCCTATGGGTGGGAAGGGTTTTCTTTTCACTTCAGTGGCTCCTTTAGGAACCACTGACTAATTCTGGGGTGTGAGCTAATTGATAATTAGAGGGATAAAACTAAATGGCCATTAAAGTAAGTGCTGTAGACAGGTGTGAAAGAAAACTAATCTGATTATCACTTTCTCCATCTCTGAGTGAAGTTAATATATGGGTATTGTAAGAGAGATGGAGGGACTTGGACCTTTACCAGTTAGTCTTGGAGGCCCTTGAATTCTGGTTCTCACTAAAACTGCCTGTATGCATTCAGCCTGCAGGCTCTGTCTTAAAACTGGAATATGTTACTTTCCCTAGGCACCAGGATTTGATCATAGAAAATCCCAGTTAATCTTATTGTCTTACTAATTAAAAAAAATCTTAGAAATGTCAGTCCTTGAATTAAAATAAATAAAATGTCTACTTTGAAATAATGAAAACATATTAAAAACTTGTATGAGATTAGTACATTGGGTAATGCAAAAGTTTTGTTATGTAATGAAATCAGTTCAAATATGATTATTATATAAATTTTAATAATCATAAATTACATACAGCATAGTGCACACCTTTATATGATAATAACATAACGTGTTAGATTTATAAGAAGCTAAAAACAATTAAATATAGAATGTGTATTAAATAATAAAGAATAGCAAGAAGTCTTACAATCTGTAATTCAGAGAATAATGAGTCTGATACCTAAAGCAATTAATTGTGTTAGGCTATCTTGCTGAGATAGTAGAGTAGCTATGGAGGTCAGATCTAGAATCAAAGTTTGCCTCTACTTCCTGCTGTGTTTCACAAGCATAAACTACTTACCCACAAAACAAGGAACATGATGTTTAACTGTAACAGTAACGTGGGAGCTGTAAAGAGCTTGCCTTTGTGCCTGGAGACTACAGCCCCTCCCTCGTTCTTAAATCACTTTATTGTGATGAACTCACAAAGAAAAACAATAATGCACAGCTGGAGTAAATCCATCGCTCAAACAAAAACTTCCCAAGCCCCAAAGATGCATCTCAGTGAAGTTCCACACATGTAGAAGGGCAATTCTGAAGCCATGAACTTCACTTCGGGTTTTATACTCTCACAGTCAGCTATACTTTTGTGGATTTATCCAACACAAAAGACCACAACAGAGTTGAAACTAGAAAAAAGAGTTATCTATTGTCCTCCTTTATGACCGCGTGTCCTGTGTCTGGCTTCTCTGCTGCCACATTCACTACCATTACTCTTTCTTAGTCTCCTTTATAAATGTTATTCTATATACACACAACTGTCCACATATAAGCATTTATTTATACTTTATAGGCTGGGATCTGCACATGAAAAAGAACATTCTAATTTTTTCTGAGTTTGAGAGATCTTTGCATAATATTCTACACATTAACTCCATCCCTTTACCTGCAGACTTCTTGATTTTATTTTTCTTTACAACTGCATATTCTATTATTACCATTTATCTATTGATGGACACCTAAGTTGCTTCCACTTCCTTACCATTATAAATAGGAAAGGTTTATGATACTATCTGTAGCAATAATTGTGGCAATAAAGATCTTGCCTTCAAAGGATATTAGTCTGGCATCCATATGGAGATAGAGGCTATGGAAGATAATGAATGGGAGGCTGCTAACAATACCCAACAAAGCCTATGTAGGAGAGAGCAGAAAATACTGGAACGCTGTGCTAGAACAGACTAGGATACTGTAGCCACCTTGACATTGGTTTGTCTTTTAGGATCACAGTTGCCTCCATCTAGTGAGCATTTAGCATGTCTGTCACATAGAATATGTGAGGCTGTTATTCCTGAACAAGAGGAATGGACTTCACACAATGTATTTCACTGTAGAATAGAGTGGTCCATCGGCATGTACAGGTTCCATATTTGTAAATTAAACTCATGGGATCAGAATGGGTAGCTGCTAACATGGATGATGTCATGAGGTCTCTCACAGCTGTGAAGACAGAGTTCACAGGCTTTCTTAGCCATTATTCTCTAAATAATTAAGTATAGCAACTATACCTAGTATTGTTTTATGTACCAGAAGAAAACTAGAGTTAATCTAAAAGGCCTGTGGGTTTTATGAAAATTTTATGTAAATTTAGCATATATGATTCTAGGTTATCTTTATGGGACTTGGGGAGCAGTTCTTCATGAATACCAAGGAAAGCTCATGAATTTATATGATAAAGTGATATTTGGTTGTATGTTACTCCAATTTGATGAATATTTCAGTACAAAATCTTCACCTCACTGTCCTCTCGTTATCTGACTTATAGTTAGAATGCTATATAAACAGATGGATGTTTGGATCTCTCAATTCTTACATGGTTAAAAGGGGGAAATCAGAATTCAAAAAGGGGGGTTGTTTCACTGAAAATTCACCATCCTTACTCTCTTTCTGATACTGAAAGATGAAACACATCTGAAAGAAGAAAAGCCATGGCCAAAAAGAACATAAACATAAAGAAAATAAACATAAGAATACAATTATTTATGAACTTTGTGTAAGAGGGTTTCTCAAATGCCAAGGTTTGTTTCAAAACCATTTTTTTATCCATCTGTCGAAGAAGGCATGAGGCTCAATACAGCTCATATTTGTCAAAGTCCAACGACATAACACTGAGCAGAAATATCCATGCAGGAGCTGTGTCTCATGGGTCTGTCTTAACACAGATGTGTGTGTGTGTGTGTGTGTGTGTGTGTGTGTGTGTGTGTGTGTTTAAAAGCCATAGTATTCATAGATCATAAAGTAAAGCTCTATTAGTTTGAGGGGATTGCTCTTTCTTCACCATAACAGTGATCTCTTAATTTCCTTAGGAAGAGCTTAGGAAATGTGTTTTAAAACAAAACTAAAAAAAAATGTCCAATAACAAGCCAAAATATGATCAACATGATGCCTAAACTATACATTGTTTTCAACAGAACAAAGCAATAACTACATATATAATTACACATATTCACCATTCTTTAGAAAAAAATTGACACTAGTGTGTAAAGAAGCATAGCAAAAGGATAATCTGTGTGTAGTTTTCAACATTGACCTGTTCAAACCAGAATGTACAACTAAAAAAGGTTCTTCCTGTACCATTCATAAACACAGACTGTCATCCTCAATTTATACAGTTTGGACTGATAATTTTACAACTTTTCTAAGACTTGAAAGCAACACACATTCAATAGAAACTGGACATTTTGTTTTGAAATTGAACTGTTTCCAGGCTTATGATTCACAGTACAGTAGTCTCCTGGGATGCTGTTGGGGATCTCCATCAGCCACACAAGCCTATGGGTAAGCCACTACAGCAGATTGAATTCAACATGAAACAAGGCATGAAATACTTGTTAAGTAATACAGTCCATATTAGGCAGTTTAGATTAGGCTCTGATGTTTCATACGTGAAGTGCCTTACATGCATTTAATATATGGAATTTTCAGGCTGTAGCTGTCATAAATGCAGGAGCAATTGTACTATGAAATGAGTTATTTCCAATTCAGTTTGCAGAGATATAAGTCTTGGATGTCTTATGGAATGCTTTCTGAGGAAAAATAATATTAATTTGACCTTCTGTGTCTCTCTAAGGTGAAGGTGAACCTGAGGTTCAACCAAATATAAGCAATTGAAAACTATAGGGGCATTTTCCTTCCAGCTATTCTAATTCTAAAGAAAAATTTAGTCTCCTAAATAAAGATGTGATCCACTGGCATGTAGGATTTATGCAGTTCCAGAAAATACTAGTTTTATAGGCAAAATTTTTAATATTAATTGCATTTAAATATTTATTTACTATGAATGTGCATGCACTCATACATACACACACAAACGTACACACATGTGTATGTACAGGTATCATACCTCCATGTGAAGGTTAAAGACAGTAGGTTGGTGATGGTTCTCTTCTTCTACCATGTGGACCCAGGGATAGAACTCGAGATGTAAGGTCTGGCAGCAAGACCTTTTAGTCGTTCCTTTATCCCACCTTAATTTCAACATATATATATATGATCGTTCTTTCCAAATAATATTACAGGACAAATTTGTTCTTCATTTTATTGGTAGGGAAGGGAACAATCTCATGGAGATTTGGTGAATAATTTGGCTGTGGATGAGATAGGTTGTGCATTCTATTTCATTCCTTTACTGATGCGGAGAAAAGTATTTTGGGGCCAGCTCAGTCAGGATCTCAACTAGCAGTTATCTTCTGTGGCCTGTGGAGACTGTAAAGCATCTCTACTCTCACCAAGTTCGAATTAAAGTGTAAATAATAACTTGGCTGTTACTGTAACTGTGTGCTCATTCCTTTTGTGTGGGAAGAGCAAAAGCAGAATTAGTGGAACTGGTCCCAGAAGGAAGGTGTTGGCAGTGGTGTTCCTCACTACCCACCTCAATGTTCCGGGTTCCTGAATGAAACACACACACACACACACACACACACACACACACACACACCCTTTATATTGGATATGCCTTAAACAGCTCAATGGGTGGACCACTTCCTAACCTCTACATGGATAAAGTACCCTCCTCCCATATTTCTAAGTTATTACTAAAATATATATTCCATCTTTGCTACCCTGGGCCCAGACCTGCAGCCCCCTTGGCTGCAGTCCCTGGTGCCTACATGTCATATATCTCTCTGTCTTCTGCGCCTCTCTGACCTGGTGGCTCTCCTCCTTCCCTGGCATGGCAGCTATCCCTCTCCTTCTTCTCATTCCCTTGCCCAGGAATCCTAAAAGTCCCACCTATGGCTCCTTGTCCAGCCATTAGCTGCTGACAACTTTATTTACCAATCAAAACCAACTTACTGCAGGGTTTCCTCAGTTTCTTACATGCAGATGCAATTTGGGGGACTAGATTAACACAATACAAGCAGCGTTAGACCAAATCCACAAGGGTCTGCATGCCATTTACTTTTCTTATCTGATACAAAATAGTTGACAGAAGCAACTGTAAGGAAGAAGGATGTATGCTGGCTCGCAGTTGGAAAGGGTAAAATTTCTAGTGATGGTGAAAGCAGGGAAGAGAGCACAGTGGAAGGAGTGTGGTGCTAGGATTCCTCATGTCTTACTGGACCAGAAATCACAGATCTCCAGACACCATTGGATCCTGGTTATAACCCATGTGCCATGCCATGCCTATATCTACCCCTCAGTCCCTATGCCCGTAAGGCCTCACTCACACCATCTCAAAACAGTGCTAACACCTGTGTGACAACTGTTAAAACGTTTGAGCCTGTAGTCAGATCTCACATGCAAACCAGTGCAGTATGTATATGATGAGCCCTCATTTTTAATGAGGTACAATGTGAAAGGACATTAATTTGCTACTTTAGTCCTAATTTGGTAAAGGAGACTATCTCCTTTATTTATGAATCAAATAAGCTAATGTGTCTAAATTAACTAGAACATTATTTAAAATAAAATAATGTCCAATTTTATTAGAATAAAGTGACATCTATTAAAATATGGCATATCTAGTCATTTAACTATTTGATAGACAACTGGATCTTCAATATTAATCAAGAGAAACCATGATAACATACTAGATTGTTAATTGTGTAAATGCTCTGGACTTTGGGCTAATGGAGCTTCTGTTTGTAAGAACTGTGACTAAGTTCATAAGGTTGCTGTGTTTGCTCATCTAATATCTTTAATATCCTGAATCAATTGATCTGTAATTTCCAGGCTGATGTTGATAAAGCTGTAAAGGCTGCAAGACAAGCTTTCCAGATTGGCTCCCCATGGCGCACCATGGATGCTTCAGAGAGGGGACGCCTGTTGAACAAGCTGGCTGACTTAATAGAAAGAGATCGTCTGCTGCTGGCTGTGAGTATTAACCAATGCCAACAACAGATGCATGAGATAGCTCTCCAGAGCACTCACTGTTTCAACTGGCCAGATAGTTACTTTGGTTAAGAGAACACATGGTCAATCATCCTGCATTTTCTCTAAAACTTCTCAGAGCCCTTGACATGGTAAATGTTCCTCTAACAATATCATTGATTTCTCAGACTCACTGATCACAATGTCTTTCTAGGGAATATTCATGAATCTCTTGAAAGTGCCAAAATACTACTCTAAATTAAATTGTAGTATATCAAACCAAAATATTTTTACAATGGCTCCTTCTCCTCCCAGATATCTGTTCACAATGTCATGACAAACGGTAGTGATTTTTGTTTTCACTGGGTGTAAAAAAATTCACAAACAGAATCTAGGTTTAATGTTGAATAAAATCGTGGTTCTGTTTTGGGCACTATGCTTCTTTTCATTTCTGTGGATAGATATGTCAGTATAGAATACAGATGAGGACATATTTTCTTGTCTTTTGTGTCCCTGTTTAATGAAGCCAACTGAAAGCATCATGGTTTCCAGTTAGATTTCAAACTAACTTGTGATCTTTATATTACTGGAAGCACTACCAGTTATTTGTAAATAATCATGCTTTTCTCAAACTTGCTGAAATTTTTAAAATTGGGGGGAAAATACAATCAGTAGCTGTTGCAATAAAACCACAGGATCCTCTGTGTTATATAGGAAGAAAGCAGATAACATAGCTTCTCTCACTTGTCTGTGGCATGAAGAGTGTTAACGGCCTCTGTCACCTTGAAACGTTGAAGAGAATAAAAAACAGACACAGAAAATCTCATGGGTATAAATTCTCAGGGAGTGTACAATATAAACTGGAAAAGGAAAGCTTTAGCTATTGGGTGATCACCTCATAGAATGTGGGATTCCAAGGAGACCTGTATAACCAGAGTGAAAAGAGGAGGAAGACAAGATACTACAAAGTCAGAATGTCTGGAAATGTATAGTCTGATTACTCAAATAGTTGTTACCATGTTGACTGCACTTCAGAATTATCATTGAAAACTGCTGAGGAAAATCCATGGAGAAAGCAGTAGGAGCTCCATTTGGATGAATAGAGTTTTCTGTCTGCGTGGAATATGATAATAGTTAAACAGGCATTGAGAAGTTGCAAACACTGAATTGTCTCTAGAGTTTGGTGATAAGTACAATCCTGTTAGAACTCTTGTTAGATGGCAAGGAGACTACGAGTCATTCACAGCTGCGAACCTGTAAAATTGTTCCTAGTGCTTAGACGTTGCCCAGCTGAAAGGGACTCAGAAAGTGATAGAAAGAGCACAAGGGTCAGACAACCAGAATCTTACTACCTCCCCTACCAGGATCTTGATATGTGGCCATAAGAAAAGTTATTTGACTCTGTTTTAAAAATAGGAGTTTAATCAAGATGATTTGAGCTTTCTTATGATTACAAAGGTCTCTTTCATATTTAAATATTGGCTACTGAAAATCTTGACCATATATTTTTAATTTGCTTTCTATTCTTATAATATTCCATACATTTATAAAATATATATGATCATATCCATCCACAACTCTTTCCTCCCAACCCCCTCTCCTCCCACCATGCCACCTACCACCTCTTTTACATTCTTCCTTTATTCTTCTCAGTAAACTTCTTAGTCCAAATGTGCTACTCATATGTACATGAGTATATGGTCATTTTTTTTATTTTATATGATTTCATGTGTAGAGATGTTTGCCTTGCATATGTGTCTATGCATCATATGTGTGATTGCTGCTCTCAGAGGGCAGAAAGGAGGCATAATATCACACATAACTAGAGTTGTACATGATTGTAAGCTATCATGCAGGAAATTAAACTGGCTCTTCTGGAACAGCAGCTCATGATGTCCACAGTGAGGGTGGGGGATCAGCCCACTGAGCCATCTCTATAGCTCCATGGAGCACTTTTATTAATCTAATATTCTGGTTGCAATTATTGACTGTGTTTTGTGTTGGTTTTTTAGACAATGGAGGCAATTAATGGTGGGAAAGTCTTTGCCAGTGCATACTTGTCGGATTTAGAAGGCTGCATAAAAGCATTAAAGTACTGTGCAGGCTGGGCTGACAAGATCCATGGTCAAACAATACCGAGTGGTAAGTAAACTTGGAAAAATAACGGAGATGGTGACAGAGGCCAGGCCACTATCACAATGATACTTCAAATTCTGATAAAGATGTCAAACAGTAAGGCAAACATTATTTTCTTCTTGAGTTTGAATAAACACCTTTCTGAAGAGGGAATTTCTATTAAAAGTCAACATTTTTAAAGTTGTATCCATTAATTATGCAGAAAATAAAACTATGTAGAAAATAGACAGTACTAAGACAATTATCATAGATTCAGTTAAAAATTCAAGGGAGTTGTCAAAGTGCTCAAATTGTCCAAAGCCAACTACTCAAATTAGTGATTTATGCTTCATTTTCATAACAACATTGATACCCTTCCTATAATATAGGGTTTTTTAAAGAAACTATATGGTCCAGAAAGAGGAAGGTATGCTAATCTGTGTCCTTTTAAACTCAGTGTATTTAGAATAAACTAATTTATATTAACATATTTTAAAGACCATAAAGATGAGAGTATTTTTACTAGCTGAGTTAGGAACTGTGCATGGAAGTGATTGTGTAAGCATTACTCAGTGTGTGGGTAGCAGAACAGATGCATGAAAAATATTTCAAGTGAAAAATAATCAATTTGGGAATGGAGTGGAGGCTGAGTTTCATATCTAAAACTGTAAAGACTTCAGGAACTCAAATAATCCACTTCAAGTTCTGTCCCTGATGGGCACTGCCAATCTAACTGGAGGATTCAGTATGGAAGGTGGTCACCAGGAAGTTAGAAGATAAGAATGAGAACATGGAGGAATCATAAAGGGGGCTCTTTTGAGGCTCTTATTCCAGTCTTAGGAAACCGAGAAGAAATTCTTTAAAGTACCTGTGGTTTCTGACATGAAAAGTACTTGCTGTGGTAGTAGTAAGCTACTGTGGAAGCCAGAACAAAACACAGGACAACAAAATTCCCAGGGTAATCACATCAGAGTAAGGCACAGGACTTGGCCAAATCCAGAAAAGAACCATGCCACTTCAAACTTTTTTTTGTTTGTTTTATTTTTCCCTTAGATTAAAAAGCACTGCATTTGCACTTAGTAGGCAACAACAACAACAACAATACACACACACACACACACACGCATACTCACTCAAACACAAACCTAACAATTTCAAGGCAGTAGAAACACTGCTTACATTTTTACTATTTTAAAACTATTCGCCATGTTAAAGGTTCATGACCCTGGGAAATTTGAGACATTGGAAACATTTGCACCTTACGGAGAGATGCCCTCATCTCCCAGCTCCTTTCTGTACCATGAACAAGCTGATGTAGAAGACAACCATTTTGAATACAAGAAATGGAGTTAACTGCTTGTCAGATCTTCTCCCATCTTGGCACACATACCCAAGTTTTTAGGATAAAATTGCCATTTGAGGACTCCATTGTTCATGTTATGAGCCATGTAAATAGAGTCTTTTGTTTCCCTTTTGCTGCTGAGTGTGTGGCTACTCTCACATCGATCTCATATCATCCGGCCATACCTGCACAACACATTTGCCTTTAATGTGTGTCTGCTCTGTTTTCCAGATGGAGACATTTTCACTTATACAAGACGTGAACCTATTGGGGTGTGTGGCCAAATCATCCCTGTAAGTTCTCTTTCATGACTCCCAATGGGGGCAAAGTAATGGCTAACTCCATTGATTTGTTGATGAAGCCCATTCCCATACAAGTGAAGTATATGTGATGGTTATGTGTGATGTAAATTCTACAAGCATGACTGCCTCCCTTGGAGGGCATTTCAATGTTATCACATGAGCCATAAGTGCTGATTGCATGGACTGCTTTGAAAACTGTGCGATGCTCTGGTTTCATGAGCTGTGCTTTATAAGTATATGACAAAGGTTTATCATGGCTCATCTGTGCTGGGACTCCATTTCAGTGAGACATCGCAGTACTTGTCACCTCCAGCACTCTGTCTCCTCCTTGAAACTGCTCACCATGAATAGTAACTACAGCAAGATTGTTAAAATACTAGAAAATATCTTTTAACTGAAGTGGAAATAATGATCATCATAAAATTTGGAAAAATGTGTGGCCTGCAGTCTTTAGAAATCAGGACTGCCAGGTCTTGACTCAGTGAGAGAAGATGCACCTAACCCTGAAAAGACTTGAGGCCGCAGGGAGTGAGGAGGTCTGGTGGGGTGTTAGTGGGAGGAGTGGGGGAGACATCCTCTTGGAGATGGGGTGTGGGGGGAGGTATGGGATGTCTAACAGTCAGAGGTCAGACCTGGAGGGGGATAAAGACTGGACTGTAAAAAGAAAGATTAAAGAATAAAAATAAGAGGAAGAAAGAAATCAGGATTGGGTATTCAAAATTTTTCTGTCAGAAAATCAAATTATGAATGGAACCAGATCTCCTCTGAGCTTGACACTGACTGTATACAGCTGATATAATTTAAAAGACAAAATTAAAACATAGTGAAGCATCCCACTTTTTTTTTTTTTGGAATGACAATGACTCTTGTCTAATGAAACTGAACGTATCAATGTATTTAACAGAAGTGCTCATTACTTCTAAACTCTCAAGCAAATCTACGTCACTCTAAGCGTTAGCTGCCACTGTTTTGTTCTGTAGTTCTGGGGATCTAACCCTGGGTCTCACACAGGCCTGTGCTATCCCCCAGCACTGTTTCTTGATGAATTCAGAAGACATCCATCTAAAGTAGTGAGGACCCTTTTCAGGACTCATGGGTAGTGAATACATAAGCAGGGAAGTGGTTGCCTATCTCACTTCTTACAGCTGGCCAGAGGGTTTATGAGGCTCTAAACTCAAGCACTCACCGTCTGGATGTGAACCTCCTTTGCCTTTAACAATATTGTTTGCCCTGGTCTGAGCCTACCTCTCTGCTGTGCAAAACAATTTGAATATATCCATGGCCTAGTTTCAGTCTCACAAATTCAAAAAGGAAAAATCAAGTCTCCTAACATTAAATATATTAAAAGGTATTATAATTAGGAAAATTCAATAAAGGGACTCTGGGGAAATATAGGGAGAGAGAATGCCATATCTTTTTAACTTCTAATATGCTTATTTATATACAAAAATATAAAGTATTCTTCCTTGTAGAAAAAACATTCAAAATATCAGCACTTGATTAAATTTGGAAGTGTTTGTCTGTTCCCTTTTATGTGGTGAATCTTGAACATTTATCATGTATTAGTTGCTTTTAGCAGTGACCCTAAGTGAGATGTTTCAGATAAGTATGCAGAACTTACAAGTTTTTATTCAACATCTATCAAGGCAGATTGCTCTAGAAACTGTGGTCTGATAAACTGTAAAGTGTCCATTTTTTTTTCAATTTTGCTTTCTAGTGGAATTTTCCAATAGTTATGTTCATTTGGAAGATCGGCCCTGCCCTTAGCTGTGGGAACACCGTGGTTGTCAAGCCAGCAGAGCAAACCCCACTCACGGCTCTTCACATGGCATCTTTAATAAAAGAGGTAAGTTTTCTGAGTCTAGACATGCAGGCAGATTCTGGGTCCCTGGTTTACCTACAGGTGTCATTCACATAGGCCGTGTGCTTTGCTGTTCACACATGGCTCCTGCTCAGTCATGCAGATGACTGAGGAAGGGGAAGTCTGTCAGTCAGCACAAATGTCTCTTCACCTAAAGAATGGCAGGAAGCCCAACTCAGTGGCGTGTAGCAAGTCACTCTGTAATCCGTTACTTATATTGTTCAAGTCTCATGAACATAATTCAGGAGGAAATGAAATGTTCTTTCAAATGCTAAAGAATCTGTTGACAACTGCCGCACTTATAACTGGCCAGGTTGCTCCTGTAAATTTCTTCAGTTATTTTAGTTTTAATGTGGCGGAGGGTTGGAGGCAACTGTAATGGTATACTTGTTGAAATATTGGGCCATATTATTCAAAGAATAGATCCAGTTGTTTGTATCAATTTCTTTTCTGTTCAAACTGCAGAGAACATGAGGCTTTTATGTAATTAACCCAATGTGTGGTTTCACTTCTTTAAAACATTATTGGTTTTCATCCTTAATATTACACCAAAACCTCAAAATGACAACTTAGAATTTCAAAATACAAAACAACATCTTTTAAGGTTTATTGTTATTTCAAACTAAAATGGATAAAAGTTTTGTTAAAATGAGGCTTTTTAATTCAAATACCAAGAACATTAATATGTCCATCAATGCTCTGTCTTTGATGCGGTGGGATATGAATCAGTCTGGCACATTCATACTTTATAGAGAGGCTTTGCCTATGTGATGTTTTACTGATCAAACCATACCATTCGGGATTTGTAACTTAACTGATCTCCTGAAAAGTCAACAGTGGAAAACTGAAAATATGACCTTTACATTTCTAGCCTTGCTGATGATACCAAATGTCTATGTACTTTATCACACTTTTCTGGGTCCTAGGATTTCCCCTTCTGACATTTGGCACAACTAATCATTAGAACTGTGATCCACTGAAAGGATTCAGGGTTTTGGAAGAAATAAAATATCCCCTTTGAGTACATTTTCATGTAGACTAAGAGATAATAATGAGTAAATATTGTAAGTGAAATTTTCTTGAGAGGAAAAACTCATAAAGTTAGACTAAGAACATAGCTTCAGTCATGTACCCACCTCTGTTGTGAATTAAATTCTCGATCTGCTGGCTGCTTATAGGCAGGATTTCCTCCTGGTGTTGTGAACATTGTCCCTGGTTATGGGCCAACTGCAGGGGCAGCCATCTCCTCTCACATGGACATCGACAAGGTGGCCTTCACGGGATCAACACAGGTAGGGCCAGTCTCTGAATATCTCATATGAAAACAAGCATATTTTCTACAACTATTCTCAGCCAACACTTTGTAGAACAGAAGTTACGTCAATGATTTGTTACTTATTAAATCTTTGAAAATATGTTTATCAAGCACAGCTGGTTGAATTTAGGATAAAAGAAGATACCTATTGCTAATTCAGAAAGATTACAGTGTTCAGTTTTTTATTACTATATATCTCTTAGAAATTTAGACCCTGACTCTGTCAGATGACTGGCAATATGTATACTATAAATAATATAAATTAAAGCATAATGATTTATGTGAACGAATTAAATACAACCTGTAGATTAAGAAAATTAAATAGTAGAGTTTCACCTTTAGCATCTTTTTGGGACCGCCTATCCAGCATATCCTAAAAGGGAGAAAAATTCTGCTTCTTTCCATGGCTCTGCTGGAGAGCCTCAGTTATCAGTGTGCCTAGCATCACTATAGATAGATACAAAGTTGAAAAACAGTCAACAGCCCATGAGCACTAATAAAAAGGGGCAGGTGGAGGGAGAGTAAAAGGCTTGGAAGATAGAATTCTGAATATTTCATGAGCTTCTATCATAAACAGAAAGAAAATATAGAACTTAATTCTATTTCCAGCAAAGCCATATTTGAGTTATCCTATATGACCATCACATGATTAGCTATTCAACATGAAAAGATACGGACTGCATGCCTCATTGGCATGTGTGAAAAATAAGCTGCCAATACCTGCAAGAAATAAACAGGATTAAGAAGGTGATTGGATATGTTCAGAAAACCAAGGAAAGGAAAACTCCCCTGAAGCTAGATGGGTGCTAGAAATTGCTGGAGTTGCTGACGAATGGTTTCAACTACTTGAGAACTGAAAAGCAAGAAGAACATTCTCTGTAATAAGTTGAGGTTGATTTGGTTTTTCTTATAATCATAGCTAGTTGCTTCAGTATTTCATCAAATGCCACAGAGAGTTGAGTTGATAAAACATTAAATTCTATCCTTATTCTATTTTTGACCCTCTAGTGTACATTTTCTTTGTTTGTCATGGATAATAGAAAGATAGTACTCGGTGAAAAACAAATCTCTGACTGAAATATGATTAAAAACAAAAACAACAAAAAATCCCTGTACTCAACATTTTTCATGGGGGAAAGGAAGATGGGAGGATGACACACTGATAACTTCTGTTATGATGGTGTTGTAGGTTAATGTCATAGAAGGGAAAGGCAGGCAGATAGAATCCTGGGTTTTCCCACCCTCTGCAATATTTCTGGGTCTAAAACCTATGTTCATTTCTCTTGTCCATCCTTGCTGAAGGCTTCTGGTACTGATCCCAGCAGCAGCATAAGCGCTTAACTGTCTTGACTGACCCCGAGCTATGGACCATTTTGAGGCCACTCTATATGCCTCCCTACCTCCCAATAAAACACAGAAATTAGAAAAACAGGCAACATATGGGCTCAAATTCCAATATAACCCTTTAAGTACTATGCCTTTAAAAGGTAAGTATCTTTGCCAAATTTTAATTTCTTTATTTGAAGATTATAGAGACCCTAACATCTGTTTTACTCAGTTTTACAAAGTAAAAGTGAGAAGCAGTAGAATAAGACATCTAGTACCACTCTGAGAGAGAGCCAGTAAATAAATGTCCTTTGTCACTGTCTCACTTTCCCGGGTTTGGGGTCATCTGTGGACACGAGCTTCTCGAACCTGACCCCCATTGTTCCCAAGCTGCCTTGGTGTTCTTATCTGAAGTTCTCAGAAATCCTGAACTCAACAGTGTTTCCATTTGTGTTCCCACTGCCTGAGATTCGTAATCATGAGCACGTGCATCCTTGAGGATTTATCTCATTCTCAAGGCTCCTTTGTTCAAGGTTAGCCACAGGATGGTGTACAACTACTTCTAAAATAGCAAAATTAAAACATGATTTTAGAAGCCCCAGTGAGGAAAAACAGGATTCGTCCAAACACTGGGTACCTCTGATTCACATGGAATGCAACAGGAAGATGAACAGTTCATATTTTTGCCTTTCTCACAATCCTCTTTGGGAAACTCATGTTTTACCTGTCAGAGTAAGGGAATGAAATTATAGGATAAAAATTATGTGATTGATTTCTGATAAAATTCAAGCAATCTTCAAATTGTCTGAATTTGAAATATATATAAAATCTTTATTCCTCACTCATATTTCTTTTTTATTTTAATATACTATTTATTTGTTTACACTATATATACAAGCATTCTATCTGTATGTATACCTGCATGCCAGAAGAGGTCATCATATCATATTATAGATGATTGTAATCCACCATATGATTGCTAGGACTTCAACTCAAGACCTCTGGAAGCGCAGCCAGTGCTCTTAACCACTGAGTCATCTCTCTAGCTTTCCCACACTCACATTTCTAACCAGCTTTTCCAGCCATGTTTTTGTTGTGTGTAGCTTTAGAAAATGTGTTCTGGTCATACTACATCTACCAGGACAAAAGTTAGCTATGTTAGAAGTTTTCCACTAAACTGACTAGGGAACCCAAAATAATAACATTTTTAATATAGAAAATCAAAATTTCTTAAATGAAAATAGTTACAAAGACTGTACTCTAAAGTCTCAACATGGTGCAACTACACCAACCTGGGAAGAGAAACAGAAGGTTCATAAGGTTGAAGCCAGACTGACTTACAAGGAGATCACTCTCACAAATAAAAGACAGAACAAGAAAGAAGAAAGATGGTAGCATGAAAGAAAAGCAGGGAAGATCAATTTGAGTCAGGGCTTCACTGGGACATTACTGCGTTTTTGATTTATTTCTATTCATCTGCTATCAGGAGTTAAAGTTAGACTCATAAAATTGTTAATAAAAGGTAAACTTTAGTAAAATGATTATCTTTTCCGTAATGTGGTGCAGAATAATAGCAATAATAGCAATGCAGTAACAACATAGATATTATCTCGACACTCTGATGCAAGAGAAACTTTTCATTAAAATCCACCCTCGTAGAGTAGCACAAGCGACCCAGAGGATTAAAAACGCAAAATATGATGGGTACATCTAGTCACCAAGGTAAACATTTTTTTCAATAGAACGTGATCTTAGTGTACAAGTAATTATAAAAGTTGGCTTTAGAGATGGAAAACAAGAAGTGTTATTTAGAAAATAACCTTTAAAGAATCCAAAAGCAGCAAGTAAAATAAAATGAAAGCAATGCCTTATTTTAGATGAAGGGACTAGAATTAAAGAAGATAGTAGAATGGCAGGATTCCAGCTAAGGGCAGGAAGAACATAGAGCTCAGAGCCAGTCTTTTTCTGTGCAGCGAAATGTGTAGGAGAAACAGATGCATAGCACCAAGGAAATAAGAGGGAAAGGTTACTGAAATCCACTAACAGTAGCATACCATGATAAACACACAGGGAAGGAGAAAAGGACAGTCTATTGAGAAAGTTTTTGCAGATATGTAGAATACCATTTGGGGAATTTCAAGTGCGTTTTCATGTCCTTCTTTGGGAGACTAAGGAAAAAGAGTCATCACCACCTAGAGTCATCAGAGAAGAGCTGAAGGAAAATCTGTGCTAAAAGATTTGCCCAAACAAAGGAAATACAGAGTTCTCTGAATGTCACTAAAGGGACAAGAAGTCAATACACGAGGTACTCAGGGTTATTTCTGAACAAACACAGAGAGGAAGTTGTGATAAAAATGAAAAATCATTTTTATCCGTCCTGTCATGAAAGTCAGTTCTCTAGGTAACTGTGTCTGCTCTCTTGACCATGGGCATTTTATGATTTGTCTCATGTTTACATACTTGGTTATGGAAGCTTTTACATCTGAAGATGCCAAATCTTGAATAGCACCATTTAATGTTTCTTCCTAATGGAATGAAATGGTGGTACAAAGTCCTATAAATTGAAAGTATTACATGAATCTATCTACATGGGAAGATGCTAAGCTTCCTTCTTTGCGATGTTTGATTTCAGGTTGGCAAATTAATCAAAGAAGCTGCAGGGAAAAGCAATCTGAAGAGAGTCACCCTGGAGCTTGGGGGAAAGAGCCCTTGCATTGTGTTTGCAGATGCTGACTGTGAGTATAAGTCCTTTGTTAGCATCTTACCTTCCTCTGATGCCTGATACTGTCACACAGTCACCTAGAGTCTTACAAATGACCTTCTCTCAAGGTGAAAGGAATTAACTAGAGTGTGTGGTGACTCTGGGATGCTTTTAAATTGTTCCATAATGTAGATAAATTAAGCACAGATACGATTTCGTCCTGGGTTGGAATAGATTGCTATTTCCCAGTGTCAATCTGTGATAGTACAAATGTTCGGCATCTAAAATTTAGGATCTGTTTTTGATATTTTATATCATTAATTCCGTGGAGTACATGAGATACCTAAGACATTTGGAGCCAGCAGGAGTCTGCCTATCAGAAATTCATTTCATATTTTTCTTTCTGTCTTCACTTAGTATATGAGGATAGCCAAAAGAATATTAGACCTTGCTTAAGTATTTTTTTCATTTCCAACTAATGTTAGTAAGTTGAAATATGTGAAATTATCATTTGGATTTGACTACCATCCATAATATTCCAAATCATTCTGGTTTACTAACAAATGAAATCTTGAGTTACTTCCTAACCAGGCTAATTTCACGGAAATTCATGGTCAGGCACTCCTGTACTTGTTCTTTCAATGAGACTTAGAAAAACAAATGATGCATGGAATTTGCTGTTGTCACTGTTGTGATTGTTACCGAGATTTTAGAGCTTACTTTCTGTTTATCATTCAATACACAGCGAAGTTCATAGTTTATCACTCTGGAAAATCTCCTCACTACTACTGAAGCAGTTATAATTGGCTCACAAATTGACACCCTATTTCTAAAATATTGAATAAAATCTTCCCCATTTATAAAACTGGCATATGCACGCTTCTCACTAGAGTCAACAATATTTCCATAAAAGCCATACACACATTGTACTCTATAAAGTAAGCAATGAGTTTGTAGGTATGTATGACACAAGCTCTAGATATATTTTGGAAGTGTCTTGCCTGGAATAAGGTTCATATGGTCTGTGATAATTCTGAATACTAATGGGTTTTGTTGATATTTTCAGAAAGATACATTTTTTTCATTGATAAAATTATATGAATTTTTGGAATTATTTAGTCAGTGAATAATTCAGATTTCATTTTATATTCAGCTAAAACCTGAATCTAAAAGTAGTCATAAACATCATGATCCTTAGAAAGAGTTATAAAATTATTTGTATTGGTATTTGTTGTTATAATCAAATCTACATTCTTAGTATGGGCTGTGTTAAGCTGTACAAGCACCTCTTTCCAGAATCTTTTCATTGTTAATATTTCTTTGTAAACAAAAAGATCATTAAGATTATCTTAGAAGTCACCTGGCTTCTAAGACTCAGGATATGTCGAATCTGTGATTCTTCTTTTTGCTACATCATTATTTTTCATCTGAAAACAAATGGATTTTAAATTTTTACTTTGATTTAGACATGTGTGAGTGTGTGCACACACATACACATGTATGCTTTAGAAAAGATATCTTCTCTAATGTAAATGTTTTCCCTGCAGTGGACCTTGCTGTTGAGTTTGCACACCAAGGAGTGTTCTACCATCAAGGCCAATGTTGTGTTGCAGCATCCCGGATTTTTGTTGAGGAGTCAATTTATGATGAGTTTGTGAGAAGGAGTGTTGAGCGAGCTAAGAAATATGTTCTTGGAAATCCTCTGACCACAGGAATAAATCAAGGCCCTCAGGCAAGTATACAACAAAAAAACAATTATGTCCAACACAAGAATAAAGAATCCTACTTAAAACTAATAGTTAACTTTATCTCTTAGTTATACACTTTGCTAGAGGATATTACTTTCATCTCATTATATAAAGAGATAATTCCCAATAAAAAAGAAGTCATTCTGTTTTATGTTGATCAAATTGTTTATATGTCTAGATATAGTTTAGGAAGCATACTGAGAATTAAACATGGAAAGGTCTTAGGAGATGTCCCAGTGAATAAAGCACTGGACATGTAAGTGTGAAGTTCAGGGTTCAAATTCCAGATCCCTCATAAAAACTGAATGTGTGTGATAGCCAATATTTAACCCCAAAGTTCAGGAGATAAGGTAGGGATTTCGCAAGGCAAGGTGACCAACCAGAGTCATCAAACTTATAAGTTCTAGGTTCAGAGAGACAGTTTATCAAGATAAATAATACGAGTAGAAAATGATAGTAAAATGTACCTAATGTCAGCCTCTGACTTCTGTACACATTGCACGGTCATGCACACCATATAAAAAGAAAAAGAAAAAGAAAAATTAGCCAATATTATCAATTGTTTGCTTTCTTCAATCTGTATGCTTTTACAATCTGTATGCTATTACAATTCTTAAACCTCCTGGAAATCCATATATAGTTCTCTCATTTCTCCCTCATAATCAATCTTTCACCTCAGCCATCATTCTATAAGTCTAAACAGGAAAGCACGCCTGAGTACTCTGCAGTGTCCTCATTCTCTCTGACATATGATGTTGTAAGTGCTTCTTGAAAGTCCTGTTCTGGCAAACTTCTGACAAGCTTCTTCCTTTAGCTGTGAAAAGCCAAGCATTCCCCAGCAGCTCTGGGTATTCTTCTGTGTCATTAGATCTACTGTAAATAGGAATGTCTTTGTCTTTCCTACTCAAAAGCCACCTTTTCCTCTTGCACAGCTTTTGGTCATGGTTTGTTATGCCCTGTTGTTCAAGATTTTGATCCTGTGATTCTGAGCTTACTCCTGCCTCTGGATCCTGTTCTATAAGAGTGATCCTCAACCTGAGGGACTTCCCCACATCCCCACAGGGGATGTAGACTTTATCTGGAGACAGGTTATTATAACAAGGTGGGGAGCTGTGGGTCTATGTGGCTCTCTAAACAGCAGAAGAACAGACACTGCTGCACACCGCACAGTGAACAGGAAAACTTCCCGGAAAAGAGCTGACTGTCCCAAGTGCTAGTAGAGCCACTCCTGAGTGCTGTTCTCTTGGGACTGAACAATGACCTTGGCTACACTGTACCTCTCTGCTGAGTTAGAACCAAACACCATTGTTGAATTATTTAATAAATATAAATCAAATTCAATTAGCAAAAATTTAGGCAAACTTGCTACCAGGTATATCCTGAGAGAGGCCCTTGACAAAGCCCACATTCTAATTGATTATCACATGGCTTGACTCTCTGTAAGTGAATAATCTTTTAAGAAAGGCTACTCTGAATAAGAACAGGCAGGCATGTTGGAACCTTAGAAGCAAAAGCTTGAGACAAAAAGTTTTTCTTCTCTACCCTTATGGTAAATATTTTTCCTATCATAAAAATGATATTACGAGAAGAGAAACACACTGGCCAACCTTCATCCAGTGCTTCACCCACTGCATGAGATGAGTCACTGCAACTTTTTAAACAGAGTTTGAGATTCATAAATATCACAATAAAAATAATTAAAGGGAAAATTAAAGCCAAATATATTTATTAGAAAAAATCTTTACAATTGTTATTTTTCTCATTTTAGAGATGACAAACAAGACATATCAGTTTTAGAGAATATTGTATTATATAGTATATAATATTTATATATCTTATATGTAATATAACACTTATATTGTGTTATATATGAATATTCATTTCATAGAATATTACATTTTCTACTTATAAAGTAATGTTTATATTTGTCTTTGTGATCTCAGATACATACATAACAGCTTAAAATGATCAGTACTTTCATTTGAAAAAACATATGAACTTCCCTCTGCTCAATTTTTTTGCCAACTATATAGGGAAAGTAGTATCACTCTTGAGGATTCCCTATATAGTGATGTCTGATAAGCTCTGTGACACAAGCAGCACATGCTTACCTCAATCTGTTGTCATAAATACCATTAAGGAATGTACTTTCGAGTATTGCATACTAAAGGTTTGGTAGCAACAGACTGACAATATTAAGCCAAATTTTCTAAAATAGTAACTGATAGCGGTTGTTGTTTATTCTAAATGTAGCAGCTTAGTTGACCACAGTTCAAAGGCACATCATATAAGCTTTTCAAAGCCTTTGAAGACTGTGAAGATTGGCAGAATCCAAGAATATAAGGAATTCCAGTTGTCAATTTAATATAGAAAATAAACAAACCTGAACTGTACCCACTCATTTTAGTTTCTTGGGTTTCCATTGTT
>NW_021604643.1:53097-94527 GCF_004785775.1 Grammomys surdaster | reverse complement strand
TCTCTCTCTCTCTCTCTCTCTCTCTCTCTCTCTCTCTCTCTCTCTCTCTTTCTATCTGTGTGTGTGTGTGCATGCACACATGTGTGTATGCATGTGCACACACTATGCATGTGTGTATGTGTGTGTGTGTGAAACATGTCACACTTCAGGCAAGTTGTATGCAGCAATTATGTGGAATCTAACAGTTACTCAATCATTCACCTCCCCCTACTATGAAAACTGGAGTAATACAAAGCCCATACATCTCATCAAGTGGGTTGATTGTTAAGTGATTCTGATTTGCCAACCAGACATCTGATCTGTATTTCATTCTTTCTTTTTTCTTAGTATAGAATAGAGCTTATTCTGGGCATGGAGAAGGGAGTTGAGGGAGTAGAGGCAGAAAAAAGCAGAGAAAGAGAGAGGGAGGAAGGGAGGGAGGAAGGGAGGGAGGAGGAAGAGTAGAGGATGGCCATGAGCACATGGTGAGAGGGGGAGGGTAAAAGCAAGAGGACAGAGCAAGAGCCTTTTCATTCTTTCTTATGTGAAATACTATTTAAACGTGATAAATCTGTGATAACTATCATATTATTTAGACAATCATTTCTTGTTAGAAGCTAAAATTCAACCTAATGAGTTGAATGGAACAAGAATCAAATGGTGGTCATATGTGGTATGAAAGGGCAACCAGGCCAGTAGACGTGAGAATGGACAGATTCCATCTCTGAAGAATACAGATATGCTACAGTCAAAAGCATATCCAAGGGTCATATCCACTGGACCTGAATCAAAGTCCTCCTTCCCATCGCTCCTTTATTTCAGTAAGGAGTAAAGTTCCTGACATGTGCTCAATCATTAACAAACTTCTTTCAAAGGGAATAAGTGATAAATGAGAGTTGTGTAAAAGCTCCATATATTTCCATGTTGCCAATTTCTGTGTTTATGTAACTGTACTTAGTTTATCAATTCTTAAACTTCCTTCCTAAATATTCACAGGAAAAATCACAGCCAAGAATGATCAGAATGAGCTGAACCTGTGTCCAGTGATTCAAACTGTCAGACTTAACAGAATATCTTGGAGGTTAAAAGCCTTGTCTTCATTATGTGCTTATGGTTTTCATTTCTTTTCCTTTTCCCTGTTGTTTCTTTCAACTAGATTGACAAGGAACAACATGATAAAATTCTTGATCTCATTGAGAGTGGGAAGAAAGAAGGAGCCAAACTGGAGTGTGGTGGAGGACGCTGGGGGAACAAAGGGTTCTTTGTCCAGCCCACAGTTTTCTCCAATGTGACTGATGAAATGCGCATTGCCAAAGAGGAGGTAATGTTTCCACATGGTTCTGTTTATGGGCTTGCAGTGTTCTCTCTGTGTGTGTGAACTGTGTGTCCCTCTAAAATCTTCAGCTCCTTGACCAACATTACCAGTAAGTGCTTGGTGACAAAGTCTTAACTTATTGGTGATCCAAGCTAACCAGTAAGGAATCCAAGTGTCCTGTAAAGAGTTTCTGACAAACACAGACAGAAGATCTTATAGGGGTTTTAATTACTGCTTTAAAGGAATAGAAAATGACCTTTTATGTAGGGAAAAATAATGTCCACAGTTGTAGAGTTCCAGTGGGTTTCCATGCTGCCTCGGGTCCCACATGCAGGAGGAACATCTATGGTTCCAGTGGCCTGAGGCTTTGGCGGCAGCAGGCCCCAATAACATGAGGAAGTCCTTGGTTCCAAAAGGGTTTATTGTCATGGTGGATGGTGGATGAATCTGGAAGTACCCCCATAAAACTCAGGCCAGTCCTGAGTTAAATAGGGAGGGAGAAAGGGGGAGAATCTGGGGAGGCATGCTTAATTTGCTCCGCCCTCTGGCCTTCATTAGTATGTAAATCCCTAGGGCCTGAGACCTATAGTCACACCCTCTACCTGTGCACTTTGGGAGGGGTTGTAATGCGTGACTGAACAATGTAGTTTTATGGAGACTAGACTGCTTTTCAGGACCCTGGGTTCTGGGGGCATGCTGAACTCCTGCCGGTTCTCATGTAGAGTCTTGGGGTTCTAGGCACATGCTCAGCCATGAACCAGGCTACCCTTGCACATTCCCACATTTTTCATTTATAAAAACAGGAATAAACGTAAATATATTGTGTTACATATACCAGACACAGAACAAAATATTCTGAATGTATACTCAGTTACAAAAAGAACATAAAAAACTCAAACTCATATAGACAAACTGGACTAGCTTTGTAGGGGAAGTAAAGATGAGTTCTGGGAAGTGCAATTAAGTAGTATCAATAAAGATGGTACCCAGATAAACAACATATAACTAAAAGGAACTAGTTTGCAATTCACATGACAACTAATATACACCTTGAATCTGAAGACTTTTACTATATGCAGAGATATGAGCACATGCCCTGGACAATGAAAGTGTTATATGGAACACTATGTAAGAAGATACCATAACTAAACTACACAGATTCATAATTTCCTCATTCAGTGAATTTATACTCATGTCCTTGATATAGCAGAGGATTTTCTTTGCCTGCACAATGTCAACAAATAAAGAGACAGGGGGATTACTTATCTTTGCAAGAAGAGGAAATAAGTATAGAGAACAGAATTAAATATTATGTGTGGATCATCCAACATACTTCTCACTCCTCAACTACATTTGCATTTCTGTACCTCTTGGCTGATTCTTCCTTGATTAGAGGTATTGTTCTTGTAGACTATGATTAAGATGCATAGGAAGAACAAGAAAGCAGAAAATAATCTTCTTTCCGGGAAACATTTATTGTGTTACTATAATGTGCTCACTAGAATATCTCATTTGCTGCTTCATAATAAGAATCGGGAGCCTACACAGTGTCAGCTAAGTTGCTGCAACCCTGAGCAAACCCACTGCAGTTCTTTTCTACCTGCTTCCCATTTCCAACGCTCACAATGTTAGGCTTCTCAGTTATGCAGGCATGATGGAGTTTAGAACCCCAGAATCTGCCCTCAGCCTATAGGGAGTGGCCACTAACTGCCTCATAACTCTCAAATTGATTTGGAACCAGCAAACCATATGACAACTCTGAGATTTTTGACAACCCATGTTCACATTTCTCAGGACCCTATACTAAAATCTAAGAAACCCCTCTTTTATTTAATTTTGATAAACATCTTATCAAAGATACAGAGGTAAATATTTACAAGTAAACTCATTTGTTTCCTCTAACCTGTGGGGGTAAGATATAAAGTTGTGTGGGGACTTTTCTGATTAGATTCCCACAAAAGTAAAAACTGACTCATACTGGAATAATCAAGCTATAATAGTCACTGCCAAGGACCTCAGGCTTTGCTTAGTGTGGGGTGGTTCCAGAGTTAGATTTCTAGTAATGAATCATTTGTTTGGTAATGGTGTATAAAATTGGGTGTCAAAAGAAATAAAAATATGTGCTATGTTATACCACATTTATAATTATGAAATGATCCAAATACAGAAGAGTAGCTGATATTTAAATCAATAATATGCATACATTTAAAGAGTACACACTGTTCTCAATCTGTCTATTTGTTACTCTTAGAGCAAAGGACTGCCTTCTTGCTCTTGCTGTCCTGTGTAGAATCTTTCACAATGAAGAAAACTAGGCTTAAAGTTTAAAATGTTTTTACGTATATCATGTACTTAGTGATTTGATGTTTGGTCCTTACATTTTGGGCAGCTCAGTCACAACATCTGTGGAAAAAAGAAAAACACTGTCATAAAGATTGGTATATGCTCCACAGAGAATGTCACTCATGATCCCAGCCTGTTTCCATGTTCACTGTCTGCGGCTATCTGTTCTGATTATTACCAATAGGTCTAACATGAGAGACAGTACCTTGTACAATGTACCAATGTACAATGTTTTCTAGGGAAACATATATAGTATATTTAAAATATACAGTTAACTCATTTTTGGTGTCATTCTGTGTAGATATTTGGACCAGTGCAACAAATCATGAAGTTTAAGTCTTTAGATGATGTGATCAAGAGAGCAAACAATACTACCTATGGTCTAGCAGCAGGACTCTTCACTAAAGACCTGGATAGGGCCATCACTGTGTCCTCTGCTCTGCAGGCTGGAGTGGTGTGGTAAGTACAGCTGCAGTGAGATGTGCCCTTCCTATATCAGCCACATGGGCAAGTGGAGTTAGCCACCTCCAGAGTTGAATATTCATTTGAAATTAACTGACCTACTAGAAAAGTAAGTGTCTAGATTTTTAATTCCAAATTAATTTTATTTTATTTTGTCAAATTACTTGTCTAAAAACAATTTGTGAGTGTTTATTTTGTGCATTGTTAAGAGGTCCAAGGTAATTTCAAGGTACTTAGTACTATTTTTGAACAATGGCAGTAAAAGAAGAATTGTTTTCTTTCAGTTTAATCACTTTAGATAATGGTTTAATGTCTCATGTATGCTGGAAGTTATTATTGTTGTTGATGTCATTATCATTTTCTATGACAAACATTAGACCCATTGACTCTCACATTCTAGGCAAGTGCTCTACCCCTCGCCCCTATCTCCAGCTTTATTATATATTTAAAGTGTTAGACTTGAACTGGTCACCTTCCTGAACCAGGCTCAAGAGTTGTTGGGATCCCAGGCAAGGTGCTATAAAGCTTTTATATTAGATTCTTACTCTAGGATATTTTTTTCTGTTAGAGATCTAATTTCTTTTAGAAGAGCATAACAAATTTTGCAAAGCAATTTTCTCTCACCTTAGACCTAGTTTATTCTTTGACTTTTAAAAGTCTCAGGCTGTGCCTCTCAAAGTGAGGCTTTGTCCAGCCTGCTCCATTCCTGGACTCTTTCTTCAGCTCCCCTGTCTCATCAAGCCTCCCTTGCCTCAGTCCCAGCTACAACACAAGCTATTTTCATTCTCTCACCTAGTCCAGCTAAAGAAAATGAAGCACAGAAAAGCATCCTCAGGGACACAGCCAGGCAGTTCTGGATCCTATTGATAGTCTTAGTTTCCTCCTAGCAAAGTGAGAGTCATCAGTTAATTACTTGTAATGTGTCAATGTATTTCTTATAGTCATCATTTAAGCTTCCTTGAAAACTACTATTGATTAACCCAAACCTTAACTATGATAAAACCAGGAACTTGCTAAGGTTACATAACTTATGGACACCATGCAATGAATAACAGAGTGAGAGCCAGGCCTCCATCACACTTAGTAAGGCCTCTTGCGTACATTCAGACACACAAACATCTTCATTAAAAAATAAATGACTAAAATAAATAAGTAAATTAATTCATAAATATACCTTTTACAAAAGTAGAATGGAGCTGGAGAATTGGCTCATCAGTTTAGAGGACTTGCTGGTCTTTGCAGAAGACCCAAACTCAGTTCTGAGGACTCAGATTGGACAACTCACACCACCTGGAACCAATAACCTGATGGCTTGACTCCAGGTGGCCTAATGTAGTTTTTTGGCTTCTGCAGGTATCCCCTCACAAGTCGTATATATACATACATCCAGAAATATTCACATGCACATAAAAACAATAGAGATATTCAACAAATAATATCTATGCAAATATTCTACAATCTGAAGATATCAAAACTGAAGCACTCATGGTCTTCAGAACTTCAGATAAGAGATACTCAACCTGTATCATCTGAGAGCTTGACAACATGTAACCTGAATCTGGGGTAATGACCCAGCTAGAAAGAGCAAGCTTGGTGAGCAATCATGAAAACCTGCCATCCTATTCCCTGCAGCCATGTAAAAACACTGGTGATGGCTGTAACCCCATTACTGGGAAGACAGAGGCAAGGGTTTCCCAGGAATTTACTGGCCAGCCTATCCAACTGAATTGGTGAATTTCAGTGGGAGACCGTGTTCTTAGAAAATAAGATTGAGGGATGATCTGTTTTTTCCAGGATAAAGCTCTTGATATGTTATCAAAATACAAACAGACACATATACACATACGACAATGCCAAATAGAGTAGATAGGATGTATTTATTTAAAAGGAGGGGTGGAAATGATATTAACACAGTACTCCAATGAAATTCTCAAAGAATTAAAATTGACTTAAAAATAATATGAAAATAAATCATGAATTTTGTGATTTTGTGATCCATGATGAGTACACCAATGAAATAAAAATTTAATTACTAAAATATTAAGGCTGCAATTATGGAAGACATCCAATTTCCCTCTGGCCTCCAAGTACAAACACATGCACAGAAAAACCTATACTTGAATAGATTCCACAAGATAGGTAAATAAATAAGTTAACAAATAAATACATGTAACATGATTTTGAATATAGAGACTGTTACTCAAACATCTTAATAATAATATATCTTGGCATAGATCTTTTATAGTTTTTAAATTTCCATATAATGTTATACAATTGTCATTAAGCACAAGAGTAAAAAATTTCTTGCATCTTGTTTTGATTATGGTTATTTTCTGATACTTATTCAAATTTTTATCATAAAGTAAATATGATTACTGACTAATATAGATCTTTCCTGTAATAACCATACTAGTAAATTCAGATACGCTATATCACATATACCTATCACCTAAAATTACTGAAGCCTTACTATGTATCATGTACTTCAAATAGCATGTTTACTGCATCATCTGACAGAGTTCAACAGCCCCATAAAATACCATTTTCTCTAGTATTAAAATAATTGTTTGCAGCCTGCAAAAGTGCACTGTAGTCAACATCCCCTCTTGCCTTGATCTTTTGTTGAGCCTCTCTTTAATTCTATGCACATTTTAATAATGTATTTCTGTATAAAGCATTTAGTATTTTTAATCTAATTAAAATTGCTAATTAGGCCTAATTTCTGCCAACAGTTTGTGTAAGCAACATATCTACCAATTAATGAAATATGTGGACTGTGTATTATGGTTCTCATTGCAACTGCTAAAGAATATTGATTTTAACCTGGTAAATAGAAAAGGAGAATAATACAGCAGACAAACCCCAGCCTCCAGAAAAATAAACACATCTTGACATGGCACGCTCCCTCTACTGTAATTCATACTGCTTTATGACTGTTCACACTTATAGAGGTCCCATTGATTTATTCCTAGGTAATATATGTTTGCTTTCTGCATGTAAGCTACAGCACTGGCTTTTGTTTTCTTTAATCCCAATGAGTATATTATATTGAATGCTGGAGATTTTAAAGTCACTTCTGGTTCTTTTTAGATCCAGTTTTGGAATTATGAGAGAAGGAAAGTATTATTTACAATAGACCCAGTTTTGGAATTATGAGAGAAGGAAAGTATTATTTACAGCATCCTTCTCTTCTTTATTTAAGGGTAAACTGCTATATGATGTTGTCAGCCCAGTGCCCCTTCGGTGGATTCAAGATGTCTGGAAATGGACGAGAACTGTAAGTCAAACTTCGTATTACAACTATATTTTTGTAAAATAAAAAAAGATTGCTATTACCAGAAGAGTGCTATATATTCAATACCTTACACAAAGTATGCCTGTGTTCTTCCAAGAACTTATCTAACTACATAATGACATTTTAAATTTGGATGTATTTCTAACAGAAGGAATATACTTTATTAATTTGTTACTATCCTTAAAGAACCACACTAACCATCCCACCTTGGTAACTAATTGTTGCCTGCTTTTAAGATTGCCTCTGGTATAAGCGACTAGAATCTAATTGGAAAACATATTCAGAAAGTAAAGGGATAAACTGGTAATCTAGAGATCCATCTAAATAAATATAGAAACACTCTAGGTATTTTAATATAGCACTTAAGTGAATCAAGGTTGCTGTATCCCAAATTAATATGTTTCTAGTGACATCTACCAAAAAATTGGTGCACCTCTGAAACAAGGCACTTGCTATAAAATCTCTCCAGAGAATTACTCAAGTGACTGTTTCTAATAAACCACAAGAATTAGATTGTACTAAAATTAGACTTAACCTTAGTATTTGAGAGACAGAGGCAAGGAGATCTCTGTGATTTCAAAGCCAGCATGGCCTCTGCTGTGAGTTCAGAGAACTCACAATGACATAGTGAGCTAAGATACAGGCCCTCTAGGATTATACAGTGAACTCCTGTTTAAAAAAAAACATATATAAATCAGATGGAAACATGGTCCCCAAGATTAGAGACATGAAATTCCCGATGTGTTCAGTGTAGCCCAGCCTTGAGTTCTGAATCTGTGATCAGTGCTGACACTGGAATAGGTTACATGACCAAAATCAAGCACTTTATAATCTACTCAATTCTCAGTTGATTACTTAATAACATTTGGAAATGTTCCAATTTCAATTACTCTCTGTACTTCACAGGGTATTTTTTCTTCAGCCAAAAGCAAAGCAAAAGCAAAACAAAACAACAGTTTAAAAAAAAAACAGCAAATGAAACAAGGCGATGTTCTTAAACACTTTGTTTTAAACATCTAGTCTAAAACAAGGACTAGAATGAATTTATTTTTTGCTTGACTCTAATTGTCACTTTCAGCAGCTTCCCTGAGACTTTGTTAATTTCTAGCCTCAGAAGGAAAGGTAGACGTGACTTGCTCCTACTTCTCACATATTACATGGTCTGTGATGAGAAGCTTGGGCAGCACACAAACGTTTTAGTGGAAATGCAGTCACAGACCTCATCCAGGGCTGTTGCATGAGAATCAGTAGCACATGAGAAAAGTCCAGTTGATTTGGGCAGTGAAAACTCAAAAGCATGGAACTAGTAAGGCATGGAATTGTTCAGCTAGTGAGAAGTGTAAGCAAATCTATCTGCCTGTGATCTACCTTGGAAACTGCACATGCACAAGATTCCAAAGACTGTCAGCCTTAATGAGACCATAACAACACATGATTCCCCAGTGAATGCCCTTGCAGCTCTAAATACAGTGGAAACCAACTTGATCAAGACCCTAGCTTAATTTATCTACTTCACTGAGATAAAACAGTTCTTAAAATACTATCTTTTAATAAAATTTAGACAACTGAGAAGAAACCTATTAACTACTGTGAAAAAAACATTTTCCTTGAAGTGTTCAAGAAGTATTTTCAACTCTAATAACCCACAGAATAATCAATATGAGGAGATTGTTTGTAGGGAGAATATGACATCTTCTATTACACAGGAGAAGAGCATCAGGAGCAGCATTGTGAAAGACCAAAGTCTTGCTCTCTGCAAGCCTGTATGTACATAGGTGTTTTGATGCTGAGAACAGTCCTATGTGCATGGAACTTTATGTACGCACAAAAACAATGCAGAATATAAATGATCCTACTTGTTAAGTCATCCACAACATGGAAAGAAACCATCATGTTTAAAATTGGTGTGGGACAAACCCCTGATTAAAAGTTACTGTTGTATATGCAGATGAACTTTTCTAAACTGCTGTTCACTTGTGGATGACTTGAAGGTTTTCCTAAGTGTGTTATAACAAATTGCTTACTAGAGAAAGTCAATCCCTGTTAAAATCCCCAAAACTTGAATCAGGACAATCTTTAGTTTCTCTCCTCCCTAAAATTATATACAATCAATCTAAAAGATAGAAAACTCCACCAAGAAAGATTAGGTGGTTGTTTTGCTCAGAATCAAAAGATCCTGCTGAAAGTACAGCTTTGGAACACCATGAATGAAAGTGGATCGTGGTCATTCCCTAACCTGCTTACCACTACCACTTCTGTGACTAGGCAGATGGTACATGCAGACTCCAGTGCAGCTGGTGGCTTATCTCGCTGCTCTTTAGTGACCAGACAGTACAACACGGCCTACATCTCCCTTAGTTATTAGTCTGATAAAATCAGACAAAGTTGAGTCATGATTTGGGTTATTAGTAATATTGTCAACTAGATTGATGTAAATGATACTTTTCTGTGAAAATGAATAGGATACATAATTATTTAAAATAAAATACATGTTTTTAGAAGACTGTTGTCCACTTGGAAGTGTATAATTGGGCATAAAGCAAATGGTCAGCAACAATATATGAACTACTGCGTATTCAGGAAATATTTTACTGTGGACCTGGTCAGATAAGTAAGAAAAATGAGCACCACATCATCAGGGATTATATTTGATTTACACTGCAGTGCACCATCATATTTATTGGCAATTTTCTTCCCTCTTTAGGGGTGAACATGGTCTTTATGAATACACTGAGCTCAAGACAGTTGCAATGAAGATATCTCAGAAGAACTCCTAAAGAAGCCAGCAGAGTAAAGAGAAACTCTCAGCAGACTACATGTCTCCTATAGTAACCAGCATAGCGGTGTTTTACTATAATTTCTTCTTCAGTTGATTTCTTAAACAAAAGGAATTCATCAGTGTTACTGTCACTCATAGAAAACATGTGGCTTAATCTGACAGAATCATTCACCTTCTAATATGTGACCCCAATTCTTATCCAAGAATAAGAGGATAGATTTAGGTACAAGCTCTCTGTAACTCTGTCATGACCAGGTACTTTTCATTGTAGCTACTTAACTAAAGTACTCATTTGGTGAGGAGGACCAGTTGTGATTTAAGTTCTGAGTGACTCCTTGAAGTACTCACCATCCATAATAACTGCAGAGCCAGCTGTTCTGTTCCCCCGGTGTTGTGAAATATTATCTAGAATGTCATGCCTAATTGTCAAATGAAATGCCTAGCTGTAATTAGAACACAAAGCTTAATAAAGGCACCCTTGCATGATTCTGTTGGTCTATAATTATTTGGGAATCACCTAGGTTTATGGTAATAAACTCTATTGGTCACTCAAAAGCACTATTATATTCAGCGAATACATGCATTTCAAGAAAAAATTCCTATCTGCTCCTCCTCAATGAGATTGGAAAAATGTACTTGTAGAGTGATCCTTGAAATAATTGGTGTACATTTGAGTAACTGATACACACTACTGAATGCCTTCAAGGTTCTGCGAAGACATGCTATAAACTGTAACCCTTAATAATTGTTATGTCAAGGTGGTTCACTTCAGGAAAACAAACACATATTTTTAGGTGGAAGTGTTGTTTCCCTAATTGGTTCCTGATTTGGTCAATAAAGAAGGAGGGAGCTTGAGCCGAGCCGTGGTGGCACATGCCTTTAATCCAGCACTTGGAAGGCACATGCAGGTGGATTTCTGAGTTCGAGGCCAGCCTGGTCTACAGAGTGAGTCCCAGGGCTATACTGAGAAACTCTGCCTCGAAAAAAAACAAAACCAAAAAAAACAAAAAACAAAACAAAACAAAAAAAAAAAAAACAAAAACGGTGGGAGCTAATTGCTGGGCAAAAGGGAAAAGGTGGGACTTCCAGGCCCAGGAGGAGGAAAAGCAAACACAGGGAGAGAGGAGGGGGCTCTTCGAGCCGAGCCAGGCTTTGGAATGAGTAGGATGCAACAACCATGTCTTAGGGCAACCAGAACCAGCGGCCTCTGCCTCCAGCCAGTGGTCGATACAGGATAGATGTTAAGTTTAAGGCTAGAGATTTTCTTGCCCAGCAATTGTGTTATCTGCCTTTTTTATTGACTAAATCAAGAACTAATTAGGGGAACAACACCTCCCCCTACACATATCTCTGGTGTGCCAAAAGAATGAAGTGCATAATGGAAATGAGGCTTTTGAAACCCTGTGTTTGGCAGTGTGGAAAGAGATGGAGGTGAAGTTCCAAGGAACTGAGAACAACTTCCTGAAGGAATAAACTAGATATGAACCTTAATAATAAGTCAATCAGTTTTTAGTGCATAAATGAAAGAAATATAATTTTGTTAGAACTATTCATTGTAAAAAAGAGTGTAGACATTGTATACACTATAGTCTTCTGCCCTTACAAGCTTCACACTGAACATTTGTAGACCCAGAGAAATCCTCCTGCTAGGTTTTTGTTGTATGATGACATTTTCCCAAATTTATTTTAGCAATGAGCTTGTCTTTCTGTGTGGCTCAATTAACTCAGAAAGCCTTGCTGGAAGATGCTACCCCTGCAATGGCCACAGTGGTGCTG
Source organism: Grammomys surdaster (assembly GCF_004785775.1). NCBI lineage: Eukaryota > Metazoa > Chordata > Mammalia > Rodentia > Muridae > Grammomys > Grammomys surdaster. Next base: position 82,578 of record NW_021604643.1, on the reverse strand, counting down.
GAGGAGGTGGTGGATGCTCTGAAGATCAGAGGATCCTCTGGGGTGATGTCCTCTGTGTAAAACTCACAGCCCATGCTCCTATTATGTCCCCTTTTTGGCTTGGGCTCCCACAGGGAAAGAAAGATGGGCCCAAATAAAAACAAGAGATATTTGTTTGGCCTACATACTCTAAAATGTTCTTAGTTCAGAGACTTAAAATTTAAGGTTGGAAGTCTCTAGACCAGCGCTATCCAGACTCTAATTACAAATAAAACAGCTTATCATTGTCATGCAGCAGACACCCTGACACTGATGTTATGATGCTAAGATAGCTGCCCTCACATAGCAGCATGAGAATCAACAAAAGTCTGTGGCTCTAGAGGCCTGAAGCAAATGAAACTCCAATTTTGAGATTCTCAGACTTATGTAAACTTAACAGTTTTACCATCGTTAAAATGATGCTATAATATTTGCAACATATTTACTGCTATTTTGAAATCTGGAGAAACAGCAATCTTGGGAAAACTGAAAGACATTTGCTCACTGAAAGCAAAATAATTAGAATTACAAAGGAAGTTTTCATTTTCCTAAATGGAAAAAAAAATCTATCTTCACGAGATGTATTTGAGGCATGTGTCATCAGCAGCCAGGCATGTGAATACAGTGGCAATGTACCTCACCAGACACTTCTCATATATCACAGAGCAGGCTGAGCACAGAACAAGACAAAATCCAGAAGCAGGTTTCAATATTTGAAAATTAAGCCTTCCTTATGTAAATAAGATATTACAGGATTAAACAAAATCTTGCTGCTTTGTACTTGCTTCACCTAAGTGTCTGGACTTTGTGTGCCATTAATTGTATGAAGACTACAGCAGCAATAATTCTTAAAACCTTGAAAAGTTACAGGTTTTCTTATTAACTCATGTGTGAGCAATTTTATAAAGAATTTAGCTTTGCTGTTGGAAGCATGACTTTGTTGTCCATGGAGTCCGTGCAACAAAAAAGATGGTCTTCTCCACACATACCAAGCTAAGAGGCAGAAATTGAAATTTACTATCGAGGTAGTGGAATATCAGACCTCATATACAGGTTATTATATCTTAAGCCCTGGAGAAATTTTTCTCTTTTCCTTTTTGTATCGTTTTTTACCTCTCTCATTGTTTTTAAAAGATAGTGCTCCAGTGGAAAAAGGACAGCATTTTCAACAAATGGTGCTGGTTCAACTGGAGGACAACATGTAGAAGAATGAAAATTGATCCATTCTTATCCCCTTGTACAAAGCTCAAGTCTAAGTGGATAAAGGACCTCCACATAAAACCAGATACACTGAAACTAATAGAAGAGAAGTTGGGGAAGAGCCTCGAATACTTGGGCACAGGAGAAAAGTTCCTGAACAGAACTCCAATGGCATATGCTCTAAGATCGAGAATTGACAAATGGGACTTCATATAATCACAAAGTTTCTGTAAGGCAAAAAACACTGTCAATAGGACAAAACGACAACCAACAAATTGGGAAAAGATCTTTACCAATCCTTCATCTGATAGAGGGCTAATATCCAATATATACAAAGAACTCAAAAAATTAGACTCCAGACAACCAAATTACCCTATTAAAAAATGGGGTATAGAGATTAACAAAGAATTTTCAATGGAAGAAACTCGAATGGCCGAGAAGCACCTAAAGAAATATTCAGCATCCTTAGTCGTCAGGGAAATGCAAATCAAAACAACCCTGAGATTCCATCTCACACCAGTCAGAATGGCTAAGATTAAAAACTCAGGTGATAGTAGATGCTGGTGAAGGTGTGGAGAAAGAGGAACACTCCTCCATTGTTGGTGGGACTGCAAGATGGTGCAACCACTTTGGAAATCAGTCTGGCGGTTCCTCAGAAAATTGGACATAGCATTACCTGAGGATCCAGCTATACCACTCCTAAGCATATACCCAGAAGATGCTCGAACATATAACAAGGACATATGCTCAACTATGTTCATAGCAGCCTTATTTATAATAGCCAGGAGCTGGAAAGAACCCAGATGTCCTTCAACTGAGGAATGGATTCAAAAAATGTGGTATATTTACACAACGGAGTATTACTCAGCTATTAAAAACAATGAATTCGAGAGGTTCCTAGGTAAATGGATGGAACTAGAAATTATCATCCTGAGTGAGGTAAGCCAATCACAAAAGAACACACATGGTATTCACTCACTGATTATTGGATATTAGCCCAGAACCTTGAAATGCCCAAGATGCAACACACAGACCACATGAAGCCCATAAAGAAGGAAGACCAAGTGGGGGTGATTCGGTCCTTCTTAGAAGGAGCAACAAAATACTCAAGGGAGCAAATATGGAGACAAAGTGAGGGACAGAAACTGAAAGAGGGGCCGTCTCAAGACCACTCCACCTGAGTATCTATTCCATGTGCAGTCACCAAAGGTAGATGCTGATGTGGAAGTCAGGAAGTGCATGCTGATAAGAGCCTGATATGGATATCTCCTCAGAGGTCTTCTCAATAGAGGAGTTAGAGTCAAGACTGAAGGAGAGTGGAAAGGATTTGAGGCACCATGAGGAGAGCAACAATACCAACCAACCACAGCTCCCAGGGTCTAAACCACCAGCCTGGGAGCACTTAGGGAGGGATCCAGTGCTTCAGTTGAATATGTAAGAGTGGAGGGCCCTGCTGGGCATAGGTGGAAGAAGAGAACCTTGACCATGAAGGCTGGATGCCCCAGGGGGTGGGAATGTTGAGGGTGGGGAGGTGGGAGGGGGGGTAGATAGAGGTTACATCCACAGAAAAGAAGGAGGAGGGGTGAGGGGATTGGGGGTTCCTGGGTGGGTGGGGGATGGGGTAAGGGGACAACATAGGAAATGTAAATAAAACATCCAATAAAAATTAAAAAACAAAAGGAAAAAAAGATAGTGCTTATGGAACTATTTTTGAAATAGATAGAAATGTATGAAGGTAGTGAACTTATTGTTTCTTAATGTCAACACAAACCAGAATTGACTTAATGTCAAGATCTTAGCTGCTTTTTCTTGTATTTCAGAAAAGAAAAATAAAGCCTTTTTTTTCCTTAGGCAATATGCTTCTTCTCCCCATATTCCATGCCTATTTTATTATTCTTCTTATCTCATGAATCCAGTAGCCTATTTTTCAAGGTGTTGAATATTTTATTGTTGAAATTCATCCATCCCAAAGCAGTTTAGAACTTGCTTTAGGAAAGGGTCTGAACCAATTCTTCAATTCTGGTATATCCCAGAGTGGGAAAAATGGTTCTCAACCATAGCCATGTAGGAAATTTCCAATCACTGGACACTATGTTTTCACCCCATGTTGTATATATCCCCAGGCAAGAGCAGAGCTCTGAACCCTCACCTCTCTTCCGTGTGTTTGGAAGTCTCCTGAGAATGTGCCGCATGAGTCTGATTTTTCACAGAAGGCTGACAGATCCCTCTGAATGTTGTCACCCAAGTATTAGAATTTTTGTTTGACTTCATTTTGCAATGCTATTTACTCAAAGATTCATCAGCCTTAAGAAAATATTGAAAGTCACAGTACTGACTTAAGCTAATAACTAATGTTTTAACTTATTTTAAAACAATTTCAAGCTTGTAAAGGAGAGACCAGAGTGGTGAAAAGAACTCTCCTGTACCATTTACTTACTAATTTTAGCTGTTTTCCAGTCTTGACTCTACCTGTCCCATTCTCTATACAGAGACATATTTCTGTTTAGAAACATTTTGTAGATACCAGAAATTTAGCTCAAATTGCCAATTTGGTCCACAAAATCTAGCTGTCCTTTCAGAAAATCACAACAGAATCTTACACTGACAATAATCGAGTACTAACACCTAATACCTAGGCCTTCATCAATGTTGCATAATTATTCATTATCCTTTATGAAAGACGTATTATAGAAACTGAGGAAGACTATGTATTGCATTTATCTACCATGAGTTACTTTTGTTTCACTCTTCATTCTTGATAGGAACACAACATTAAAGGATACTTAATTCAGTCAGAAGTTGAGTAACTCAGAAGTTACTAAGAGAGAAAAGGCAAAGGTGATGGATGGTTTGAAGATGAAACATGTGTGAGTTAGATGTTTGATTATTTGCTGTTATTCAGACAACAAAATTTCATTAAAATGAAAAAACATGGTTTTTTTCTCCTTGGACTATTATAGAGAAACCTATATTCTGTAGAGGACATCAGTGTCCACACTGTGTATATTTATAATAGAAATCTCTCTTATTTTACTCTTCAGCTTAATCATTTGAACTCTTCAGACACAGGAAACTAGTGATGAAGGACAAAGCTCTCACCTCAAATGAACAAAAGAGATGGTACGTTCTGGGTTGAATGTCATTGACTAGGGCACAGAGACAGCAAATCAGTTCTCTACATAATAGGTTTTAATAATATAGAAATGTCATTAGCTTATTTATTATAGTAAAAGAACAAAGGTAGGCATAAAAAACACACTTTTCAAACATACTGATGGGTACAAAATGTAGGAAGGTTATTGAAATTGAGAAAAACTCTGCTATCTGCTGTTCTTCTTAGATCTTTGGTTAGTGAACGATGAAAGTCTGTTCTTTTCTTTTATTATTATTTTATTTATTTACATTTCAAATGTTATTCCTTCTCAGTTTCCTCTCCTAGACCCTCTACCCCACTTCCCCTCCCCCCTTCTTCTATGAGGGAGCTCCCCCAGCCACCCATCCATTCCTGCCTCACCACCCTAGCATTCCCCTGCACTGGGCCACCAAACCTCCACACCAACCAAGGGCCTCCACTTCCAATGATGCCAGATTAGGTCATCCTCTGCTACATATGTACCTGGAGCCATGGGTCTCTATATATGTACTCCTTGGTTGGTGGTTTACTCCCGTGGAGCCCCAGGGGTCTGGTTAATTGATATTGTTGTTCTTCCTATGGGTTTGCAAACTCCTTCAGCTCCTTCAATCTTTCCTCTAACTCCTCCACTGAGATCCATGTGGTTAGTCTGATGGTTGGCTGCAAACATCCACATCTATATTGGTCAGGCTCTACCAGAGCCTCTCAGGAGATAGCTATACCATGCCCCTGTCGGCAAGCACTTTTTGGCATCAGCAATAGTGTCTGAGTTTGGTGTCTGGAGATGGGATTGATCCCTAGGTGGGTCAGTCTCTGGATGCCCTTTCCTTCAGTCTCTGTTCCACTCATTGACCTTACACTTCCTTTAGACAGGAACAATTTTGTGTTAATATTTTTGAGATAGGTAAGTGGCCCCATCCCTCATATCCCCATCCTCTGGATATGCCAGCCCAGGCTACTATACCCAACAAAACTCTCAATTATCATAGATGGAGAAACCAAGATATTCCATGACAAAACCAAATTTAAACAATATCTTTCTACAAATCCAGTCCTACAAAGAATAATAGATGGAAAACTCCAGTACAAGGAGAGAAACTGCACCCTAGCAAAAGTAAGAAAGTAATCTTCTTACAACAAACCCAAAAGAAGAGCCAAAGAAACATAATTTCACCTCTAACAACAAAACTAACAGGAAGCAACAATCATTGGTCCTTAATATCTCTTAACATCAATGGACTCAATTCTCCAATAAAAAGACATAGACTTACAGACTGGGTACATAAACAGAGCCTAGGATTTTGCTGCATACAAGAAACACTCCTCAGTGACAAAGACAGACATTACCTCAGAGTAAAAGGCTAGAAAAAATTTTCCGAGAAAATGGTCCCAAGAAACTAGCTGGAGTAGCTATTCTAATATCGAGTAAAATTGACTTTCAATGAAAAGTTATCAAAAAAGATGAGGTAGGACACTTCATACTCATCAAAGGAAAAATCTACGAAGATGAACTCTCAATTCTGAACATCTATGTCCCAAATGCAAGGGCACCCAAATTTGTAAAAAAAAAAAAAAAAAAATGATACTAAAGCTCAAAACACACATTGAACCTCACTCAATAATAGAGGGAGACTTCAGCACCACACTCTCACCAATGGACAGATCATGGAAGCAGAAACTAAACAGAGACACAATGAAACTAACAGAAATTATGATAGACCATTTCTCCCTAAAACAAAAGAAAGTCTGTTCCTACATTCCAGAGGACTTACCCAATGTATGCCAGGATGTTAGGTCATGTTCAGAGGAGGGCAAAATTGGCTATTGGGCCTAAAGATCTTCCCAGATAATTTGTCTATGGACTTGAAACATTCCAATTTCTCAATATCTGACATTCTACTCAGTCAGTCAGTCTTTGACTTGGATTCTTTCCAGGAATTCTCCAGATCACTGAATTTTTAGTGATATGTTGGGAGGCTGTCACTTAGCTATAGGAAAATTTTATTGTCCTTTCATAGTTAAGTTACAGATCAGGGCAGCTGTTGATAATCAGGAGGATCTTAGAGCTCAATTGAATGGTTTAAATGAACTCTTCCAAACTCATTGAACATGGGATTAAAGAAACATTTCTCCATATTGCTAAGCTACTATTTATGTTTTATTAAAACAGATTAATGATAACTGCACACTTGGATTATTCTAGTAAATGATAGCTTTTGCATAGCAAGAACTCCAGATTACAAATACTTAATGATTTTTAGTGCATGCACTGATGTACTTAATAAAAAATCTAGACCTAACAGTTACTCAACAGAAGCAATAGTTATTCAGAGATGGCAAACCTTCCTCACAAACTTGGCATTGTATCTTTTTTTTTTTAATTTATTTAACTTGCTCGTTTTCTCAGCCTTCCTTTAAATGGTTAGGCAAATTCACTTAAAACCTACTGGAATTGTGTTTTATTTCCTGGTTCTTTTCAATCGACTTTCTTCTTAATTATTATCCTCACATAAAAGGTCAGATTAACTATCAAAGAAAGAACAGGGTGGAGAGGAATGTGAGTCCCAAAGTTGACTGAGCACACTTTGTTCTAATTAGATGAAGTTCACTACCTTTCACCACAGTCATGGGGATTAATCTTTAAGCTAATAGAGACAAGAGGAGGAAGTCAATAGTCAAAGAGGAGGCTGGTTTCAAGTGCAGCTAGCAGCAGCAGTGATGCTAGTCACCTGTTGTTTAATTCAGACATTCTCTATCAATTCAATGGCAGAGAATTAAAGACTGAAAGACTTAGTATTTTGTCCACTATGATGTCATCACTCATATGATAAGGAACCCTGCATGTTAGACCTGGAAAGAAGCCTGATGTTTTTGTAGCTCAGTAACCAGTAACTTTCCTTTACAGAATCATGGATAAGTCAAGAAACATTCAAGTTACCAAATGATGTGGGGCACAGTTGATAAGACCCCTAGTAGCTCTACTAGTCTCTTTGTCCCATGGAACCCTGGAAATATTTGAATAAATATGCAGATCCATTCATATTTTGTTTGTATTTTATCTTTATACTTTATTCGTTTGTCTAGGAGAGGAAAAAGTTTTATAATGCCCACATTTTTGTCTTACCTCTATGTACTTATTAATTAGTACTTACTGATTTGTGTCTAAAAGAGAAAAGCTTAAGTATAAACATTAGTCAATAAGTAATTCAATTAGGTCCCAGTGTTTCCATGGCACTTCTAATAATTTAGTTATAAAAATTAAAGACACCATTCAATTTATTACATGATTAATAAAGAGTCAAAATAGAGTAAATTCTAAGCATTGCAGCAAATGTTATCCCATGTGAGCTGGGTAGCAAATAACATTCAGTAGTTATTTACTTTGCACAATAATGAAAGGCCCTGCATATCAAAGCTTTTTTCAGTCTATTAGGGAAAAACATGAATGCATATTAAACTGTTTAATCACAAACTGGAAAGCACAAAGTGTCTTGTACTTGATAGTAGAACAATTTACAACTCTTCTCATGGGAGAAAATGGGTTGTTTTGTTGTTGTTATTGTGGATTCTATGGGAGATTAATCATAGCTGGCTTTATATACTGAGTACAATCCAAGTATGTGCAGGTAGAACAAGAAGCAAGCTCTACCCTGGAAGTGAGGAATAAAATTAGGAAGGTACATTTTATAAAATAATTAATGTCCTACGCTTCTGACCTTTAATGCTAGATAGTCAGTTTGGGAAGACCAAAGAAGTCTTGTCTTCAAAGCCAAATCATAAAGTTTAAAAACTTAGGGAACAAACAGCACTTTAAAATCATTGAAATATATTAAAGTCAGATTTTATTATATTATTGCTCTCATGTAATTGTAAATTCACATTTATTTATCTTAAACAATAAAGGGGCAACCACATCACTTTACCTAGTTACCTCAAGTGTAACAACTTGCAGAACTCTGGCAGAATTTTATAAGTGAGTCACTGAAGTCCTCACAGCCTAGGAGCAGAACAGCCCTAGTATCACATGGGTCCCTAGTGTTGGTTTTCAGGGACTCAGCCTGTCCCTCATCTTTACATCTGAATGAGGGCAGCAAAAGTAACCATGTTGTTTTGCACTTGTACTAAAGTTTCCTGAAAAAACACTGGAATTCTTCAGGTTACAGAAGTAAATACTTTTTTTTTTTTGGATTGAGATCTGGGATGGTTTGTATATGCTTGGGCCAGAGAGTGGCGCTATTAGGAGGTATGGCCCTGTTGGAGTAGGTGTATCACTGTGGGTGTGGGCTATAAGACCCTAATCCTAGCTGCCTGGAAGTCAGCCTTCCACTAGCTGCCTTCAGATAAAGATGTAGAGCTCTCAGCTCTTCCTGTACCATGTCTGCCTGGATGCTGACATGTTCCCACCTTGATGATACTGGATTGAACCTCTAAAGTTATAAGCCAGCCCCAATTAAATGTTGTCTTTTATAAGACTTGCATTGGTCATGGTGTCTCTTCACAGCAGTAAAACCCTGACTAAGACAAGATCCAAGACTTTCAAGTAGATCTGCTTAATTATTAATGATTTCTAGTGGTAAAAAGATACTGAAGTACTGGCTGTCATGGCAGGCAACACTGGAGAAATAGGAAAGAAAGCTTTCAGCTTTTTCTAGTGCCCCTTTCCATAAAGGACCACAGTGAGATAGCCATGATCTCCCTTGTCATTGGCCTAAAGAACCAAAGAATCTCTGTGTTCCTTATTTTAAACACTGATCCCCAAGTCTTTCAAAGGCCAAAGAAGTGGCTATAGTGATTGCTATGATTGTCTAAAGTGATTAGATTTCTCTGATGACGTCACAAAGTAAAACTATTTTACTTTGTTGTGCCTCCTGCTACAAAAAAGAGAATGCAATTTTTAAGCAAAGAAATTTGAAGAAAAATGTAAAAAGGATGTGATAAAGTCCATAAGGTTAATAATCATTTTATATAACAATTATGACTAGTTGGAAAAATCAATGATGGTTTTGGGCAAGTAAGGGATCAGGCAGCAGACATTTGCATGCAAGTACTTAAAGGGGAGAAAGAAATGGACTCAATCAGGTATACTGACAGCATTTCCCCACCATTCATTTACTTAACAGAAGTGAGATCATTTGTGAAATTCTTTTTGCAACCATGTTGGTGAGAATTTATGTGTGTAACTTCTGGCATTTCTAGGAGACACAAACTCTCAGCAAACTTCCTGTTTCTTTAGTACTTGCAATCTTTTCTCCTCCTCTTCTGTACTGCTCTCTCAGCCTTAGGTTTGAGAGTTATTTTGTAAATGAATCAGTTGGGACTGGGCTCCAAAACTCTGCATTTTGATCAGTTATGATTGTCCATAATGCTATGCACTTGTTGCAAAGAGAAGTCTCCTTGATGACAGTTGAGAACTACTCTTATCTGTGGGTATAAGAATAAACATTAAGAATGCAGTTAAGGACTGTTCTGGTTTAGTGGTTGTACATTTTCCTCCAAGATCCATGACTTCAGTAAGCCCTGGGTATTTGGCTAGATTTTTACTACCAGGTATTGGTCTTGTTGTTTGAGCCTTAAGTCCAATTAGAGAGCTGTTAATTACTGCCAAAGTATCCATGTCACTAAGGCACACTTAAGATTACGGTGCCAGGCAGAGAATTCTTAATGTCTGAGAGATGTAGTGGCTTATCCAAGTTCACACAGGAATGGAGCAACAGGCAAAGGTTATATTGAAACCTAATTGTATCACCCTGGGGCTGCTAGACAATATTCTCACACCTCTCATAGCCATAGAAAAAGTTGGTGCATGTGATCATGTCTAGAAAAGAATGGTTCATGTCAAGCAACAGGAACTAGGGAGACTGCAGAAAGGAGAATATGGCATTGCTCAGAGTCAGGTGGAAGGTGAGGTTTTAAAGGAGGAGTTCATGGGAAAGTAGCAGCTAATGCTACACCCAGGCTGCTATGAAGGTGTGTCCCTTATTTCCAAAGAGGTGGCCAACTTTTATGTACTCTATTTACTGTTCAGACACTTGAGCTTTGTCCTCCTAATGCCTGGCTTTCTTCCATGTTAATACTAAACACAGTGCAGAGCAGGATGAGAAGAGACAGCACAGGCAAGGAAGGTATAAAATGGAGAGAACAACCTGTACCATTGGGTTCTCGCTTTGTTCATGAACCTAGTCTCAGGTACCTTTGCATCTAATGGAAGGATGAAGGCATCACAAGCACACATTTATAGTGAGAGGATCAAATGCCACACAGATTTCTGAGCAAACAAACATTGGAATTTAAAAGGAAACACTATTATTGAACCAAGAGTGTTTCCCCAATTAAGAATTAACAACTCCCATGTGGGTCCCTCGACAAATCAAACTGGGCTGTCTCTGACTGTTGTGGGTGTTTGAATCTCTTTCCCATAGTTGGGCTGTAATGACTAGCCTCAGTGGAGGAGGATGAGCTTAGTCCTGCTGTGACTTGATGTACCAGGGTCTGTGGGTATCCATGGGTGGAGGCTCCCCTTTTCTGAAAAATGAGAGGGATGAATGGGCAGGGGGAGGGATACAAGAGTGGGACTGGGAGGAGAGGATGGAGGGGGGACTGTGATCAGGCTGTAAAGTGAATAAATAAAAAGATTTTACAACCCTGAACAGCCTGGAGGTAAGAGTTGCAACCTGGCAGATCAGGGAACAGTTGGTGGAGAAGCATGCCCCAACCTGCCTCCTTCAGAAAAGACTAGGGAGAGATAACAATGTTTACTTATGAGCCACCTGTGGAAGGAGTGCATGTTCCAAAGGTCAGAAAGAAAAACAAAAGGCAAAAGTGCTTTGTCACTCTGAGATGCAGAAATTCCTGACTTCTGAGTGGGGCAATCGGTGAAAAGTGACTAGGGAAGACTGGTAAGGGACAGCAGGTCACTCTCTGCAGTGACACATTGTCACTTTTTCTTACTTTAGCTATTGTGAGTCAAATCTGAATAAGGAACAAAATACTAGGTGTGATTTTTTTCCCCATAGATTGATGATGAAAATTAAATGGGCATTTCGGAAACATCCAATTGGACCATGCCTTTATGTCTAAGGTCTCTTAGAAGCACCACAATATAAGCAACTGTGACATCATGGTGCCCAGCAGCTACATGAGATGCACTGAAATCACTCGTATAAGTCATTTGTTTCAATTAAACTCCCAGGGCATATTTTTTCTGTGACAGGCTGTTTGTCATAGTGAGAGGTTAGAATAAACTGACCATGAAGTTTAACTCCTTCCACCAGAAATTGACAAAGCTGTCTATGAAGGCTTAAGTTTATGAATGGGAAGAGAGTTCATATACATTTAGTTCAAAGCTAACATTGTACAGATATAGAGGTTCTTTGAGGTTATGTAGACTGGCAGTTGTTATTTAAGGAGCGAGCATCTATATTGTATTCACATTACATAACATATTATAAATAATCATGACAGGATTTCAAGTGTGGTGGAGGACGTGTCCACATCCTACATGAAAAAAAAAAGCCAATTTCTATAAGTAATTGACCACTGGTTTAATGTATTATCTACAGAGTAAAACTATATAAAATGAGTGACATCTGAGAGTTATGAAAATGGCTATATACTAATTTCATCCACAGAGACTAAAATGTTCTTCATACTCATAAAATTTAATAATTAGTTGTCAAGTGCCATTTTTTTATATAATGGCATACCTTTCTTCAAGGGAATGACTATTTGTTAGGTTGAAATAGGAACTTAAGTCAAGTAAAGACAGGTAAACGCAACTAAACTCATCAGTTAAGTCTGGAATTTTCTTCTCCTCTTTCTCTTTCCCTGACTGAATCTTTACCTCCCCGCAGTTTACTGAGCCTACTTCTTATGTTTTTAGCTTGAAATCTGATAAGGAGATAGTCTTGGTTGAGGGTGGAGAAATAGTTTGCAACTGTAAAATTCTCAGAAGGTTGAGACTAAAGTGATCTGGTTTTATGTACTTAGAGTTCTACTGGGGGTATTTTTTTCTTCAGACATTTCCAATGTTGGAGTTCATGCTGCTCAGTTTGAAATGTCATATTGACATACCGTAGATTTACCTGGAAAGAGTCTTAATGAGGAATTATCTATACAAGAATGCTATGGTTTGAAATATTAGCCTGTGGGTTATATATAAATCCCTGGTCTTCAGCTTATGGTGCTGTTTAAGGATGCTGCTAGACCTGGGTGAGGAAACAGATGCATTGTTACAGGCTAAAGTAGCCAGCCTTCATTCTTGTCCATTTCTCTGATTCCTGATTTGCGAACAAGTAAAGAGCCACCTCGTCATTCCCATCCACAGAGTGAGCAGATACCACTGTCACAGATTTCTAGACATACTGCACTGGAATCTCCTGATGGATCCTTTTTAATTTTTTACTTTTATTTATTTTTTATCTCTCTCTAGCTTCTTTGGCTTTCTAAAAGAAACTAAATACTGGCCAAGGAATATCCTAGACATCCAGCACCAGATTGGAACCTTTGAAACATCCAGCTACATGAGCTAAGTAAGTAACTACCAGATTCTCAGTCTCTCTGACATGCAAACGTCCATTGTTGGACTACCCAGGCTCTATCCTATAGGCCATTCTCACAAATCCTTGCATAATACTTATGCATTGTGTAAGTTATGACATTAGAGAATTTTGCTTAATATGACTGTATGAAGTCTATAAAGTTAAATAACCATATTGATACAGATACATATGTATACAGAAAATTCCTTGTACTGAAACATATGCTAAAATCAAGGCAATTCTTTGGAGGCTGGATTAGAAAGCCCCTATAGGAAACTTTCATTGCTTGATTCTGAATATGTAGACCTTAAGTTTTATTTCTCATTCACAGAGAAATTAAATTTAAGTACATAGATGTTTTTGCTCACTCGGCCATCTTCTCTTTTTTACCAACCCCTGTCTCAATGCAATAATTATTGAGCCCTGACCTGCACCTAGATTCTCACTGTGCCAAGATCCTTTGCTTCTTTGACCCTTGTTCCTCATGGACACTGGGTTTATCATTGCAGACCCTGACTTACAGAACAGAGTTCAATGCTCTGAGAAACATGCTATCTAGTTTATATCTATGAGGTAGAATTACAAGGACTTTGCTTTCTTCTTGTTTATATCTCTGAGATTGTTGCTTCCCCCATGGGGTTGCTAACCCCCTCAGCTCCTTCAGTCCCGTCTCCAACAACTCCATCGGGGACCCTGTGCTCAATCCAATGGTAAGCTGTGAGCATCTGCCTCTGTATTTGTCAGGCTCTGGCAGAGCCTCTCAGGAGACAGCCATATCAGGTTCCTGTCAGAAAGCACTTTATTTTATTTATTTATTTATTTATTTATTTATTTATTTATTTATTTGTGTGACAACTTTAATTATATATTATACACAAATCAGATATCACACGGAGAAGCCAAAATACATAAGCCATTGTTCGAACCAGTAGTTTGAGACAGTTTTATATTAAGAAATGCTTACAACTTAAAAAGTTCTTTCCATTAGATTACTTGTGTATGATCTAGAAAAGACCCATTACTTAATGTTAGCAGAAAAGCACCTAGTTTCAACTTATAAAACCTTTGTTCCACTGTATCTGAACTAATCGTCTTAATGATATGCCATCTGACAAACAATGAGAAATCAACTAAAGTCCAATATTAATGTTTGAGACTTGCAGAATAGTTATCATCATCTCCCAAAAAGGTGAAAGGTTATCATCATCTGAAAAGGTGAAATTTTTAGTTAATTATTTACTTATATAAGTATATAAGGGTCTGTATGAGTACCTGAAGGCCAGAAGATGGCATCTAACAGATCCTATTATACATGGTCATGAGACTTCCTGTAGCTGGGAATTAAACTCAAGACCTCTGAGAGAGCAGTCAGTGCTCTTAAACCCAGAACCATTTTTCTCTTTTTTTCTTTTTTTATTGGATATTTTATTTATTTAAATATCAAGATATTATCCTCTTTCCCCATTACCCCCCTGAAACCTCCTATTCAACCCCCTCTCCCCCTGCTTATATGAGGGTGTGCCCCCAACCACCCACCCACTCCCATCTCCCCGCTCTCGAATTCCCTCACACTGGGGCATCCAGTCTTCATAGGACCAAGGACCTCTTCTCCCACTAGAGGCTGGAATGATGGCTAACTGGTTAGGAGCACTGATTGCTCTTCCAGAGATCCCGAGTTCAATTCCCAGCAACCATATGGTGGCTTACGGCCATCTATAATAAGATATGATACTCTCTTCTGGTGTATTGGTGACTGTATATTGGATGGATCCCTAGTTGGGACAGTCTTCAGATGGCCTTTCCTTCAGTATCTGCTCCACACTTTGTTTCCATATTTCCTCCTCTGCATATTTTGATCCCCTTCTAAGAAGCACTGAAGCATCCAAACTTTGGTCTTCCTTCTTCTTGAACTTCATATGATGTAAATTGTATCTTGGATATTCTGAGCTTCTGGGCTAATAGCCTCTTATCAGTGAGTGCATACCATGTGAGTTCTTATGTGACTAAGTTACAACACTCAGCATGATATTTTCAAGTTCCAGCTTAAGAATTTCATGGAGTCATTGTTTATAATAGCTGAGTAGTACTCCATTGTGTAAATGTACCACATTTTCTGTATCCATTCCTCTGTTGAGGGACATCTGAGTAGTTTCCAGCTTCTGGCTATTATAAATATGGCTGTTATGAACATAGTGCAGCATGTGTCCTTATTACATGTTGGAGCATCTTCTGGGTATATGCCCAGAAGTGGTATAGCTGGGTCCTCAGGTAGTATGATGTCCAATTTTCTGAGAAACCACCAGACAGATTTTCAGAGTGGTTGTACCAGCTTTCAATCCCATGAGTAATGGAGGAGTGTTCCTCTTTCTCCACACCCTTGCCAGCATCTGCTGTCACCTGAGTTTTTGACCTTAGCCGTTCTCACTGGTGTGAGGTAGAATCTCAGGGTTGTTTTGATTTCCTTTTCCCTGATAACAAAGAATGTTGAACATTTCTTTAGGTGCTTTTCAGCCATTTGAGTTTCCTCTGTTGAGAATTCTCTGTTTAGCGCTGTTCCCCATTTTTAATAGGGTTATTTGGTTCTCTGGAGTCTCACTTCTTGTGTTCTTTGTATATATTGGATATTAGCCTCTATCAGACGTAGGATTGATAAAGATCTTTCCCACTCTGTTGGTGGCCATTTTGTCCTATTGACAGTGTCGTTTGCCTTATAGAAACTTTGCAATTTTATGAGGTGCTCTTTGTTGATTCTTGATCTTAGAGCACAAGACATTGGTGTTCTGTTCTGGAAATTTTCCTATGTGCCCATGCGTTCCAGGCTTTTCCTCACTTTCTCTTCTATTAGTTTCAGTGTATCTGGTTTTATGTGGAGGTCCTTGATCCACTTGGACTTGAGCTTTGTACAGGGAGATAAGAATGGATCAATTTGCATTCTTCTACATGCTGCCTGCCAGTTGAACCTGCACCATTTGTTGAAAATGCTGTCTTTTTTGGATGGTTTTAGCTTCTTTGTCAAAGATCAAGTGACCATAGGTTTGTGGGTTCATTTCTGGGTCTCAATTCTATTCCATTGATCTACCTGCCTGTCTGTGTACCAATGCCATGCAGTTTTTATCACTATTGTTCTGTAATAGAGCTTGAGGTCAGGGATGGTGATTCCTCCAGAAGTCTGAGATCTTCTGAGATCTTCTTTGATTTCTTTCTTCTGAGGCTTGAAATTCTTGTCATACAGTTCTTTCACTTATTTGGCTAGAGTCACATCAAGATATTTTATATTGTTTGTGACTATTGTAAAGTGTGGACCAGAAACCCAAGTGAAGGAAATCATAGCCTCTTCTTTTCAGAGTGGCTGCTGGCAGGAGAGCACCCATGCCTTCATATCAGAAAATTTAACATCATCTAGAGGATTGGGAACATCTTAAAGGCTTTGTTTGTCTCCCAATTTGTCTTATTTTCTTTTGCTTTGCTTTTTGGCATTGTGTTTCTAATAAAAGAGACAGGACAAGAAAGTAGAACATGACAGAGAACTTTGTTCTTGACGTTTGCAACTGAAATTTCAAAGTTGCAATAATACTAGTGAATATTTATTAAATTCTGACTAGTTCCGCATGGATTTGCTTAATCTTTTCAGTACGATGCAAGGACAAAATTGATTCCCTTGTATATTGAAGACCTTGGCTGAGGATTTGGCAGAATGGGTCTCTGCCCACTATCACAGATGTTCTGACTTCTGGAGGTGGTAAAAACCAGTCACTTTGATGACATGTGAAGCCTTTTATAATATCCAAAAAGAGAGAGGAATAGTGAAAAATTCAAGACAGAATTCAAGCTGACCTTCTAACTGTAAAGCATGTGCTCTGACTTTTGTACCACAAGCATTCCAGACTTTCTCAGTACAACTGTGCTGAACTTCAGTACAGAATAGTCTCAACACGCACAGTTCTCCAGGACAGCTTTAGTCTTTAACTGTGAAATCCTTGAAAGAATGGTTTAAAACATAATTTTGCATGCACTTTCTTCATCTTTAGACTGGACACCGGAGGCATGGGCATAGTGCTGATGCTTGTGAATTCACCCCTTAGTAAGAGCTCTCAGCCCAGAATGATAGGCGGCTGGTTGAAAACTGAACTAGAAAAAAAATGAGGTCACACCCTTGCACACATGAGACCTATTAGCTTGTAGAGTTAATACTTAAGGCTATTGTGAGTCCTTGGTGAAGTAGAGGCTAGGCATGGCAGGATGTTTATCAGTGTCTCTGATTTCTAGTCACTGCATGCTCTTAACACTTATCTGCTACTATGACAACCAAACTGTCTCTAGGCAGTGATGAGCAATGTCACCTCCAGCTGAGCATCAGTGTCTAGAGGCATAGCTCAGCAAAGTGAAGCAAGCAAGCAAATAGAGCATTAAGGATGAGATGGGATTTTAATAAGGGAATATTTGCAGACCAGTTGCTTTAGAAAACTCATCTTGTTCCAATCTTTATATCTTCAGCTGTACAAAAGGGAATGATTTCAATTTAATAGATATGGTCATTGAGAGGAAAGAGCTGGGCCGAAAAAAGTCCGGGGTACGGACTAGGAGAGCTGACACTTGAATGAATCCTAACTGTCTGCTCAATGGATCAGTCCCTGAGACAGGAAAACTGTTTCTAACAAATTTCTCTGCTTGCTCTTTTTCTCTACAAATCCCTAGGTTGAATCTAGGACTATCAAGAGAAAAAAGAAAGAAAAATTCTATGTTTTATACCGAGTTTCATCCATTCATGAATACTGTGATTAATCTTCATGGGCCTCATTGCTGCAGCTTATTTTTAATGATTTAGTTTGTGAGCCTTGCCTAGGTGCCCAAAAGAAAAATCTATTAAATCTGAAGGTTGAAATAGTGTTTGAAATTTGATTCATCTTGTCTCTGGCAATCAAGTTGCTTTCTATGTACGACCAAATGGAAATCTATAAATTTCTTCATAAGAAAATGGTTCAGTGATGACCAAATACAGCCAATGATTTCTGTTAAGCTATACTCATACAACACATGTAAAAAAAAAAAAAGCAGTGTCAGGGCTATGGGATGTAGAACATAATAGATGTTGTGTTCATTTTTAATAAAAGAAAATACCATCCTTAGTGAGGTAGCCCAATCACAAAAGAACACACATGGCTCCACACTCACTGATAAGTGGATATTAGTCCAAAGGGTCGCAGTACCCATGATACAACTCACAGACCACTTGAAGCTCATGAAGAAGGAAGACCAAGTGGGGGTGCTTCGGTCCTTCTTAGAAGGAGTAACAAAATACTCATGGGAGCAAATATAGAGACAAAGTGTGGGACAGAAACTGAAGGAGGGGTCGTCTGGAGACTGTTCCAACTGGGTTTCCATCCCATGTGCAGTCATCAAAGGTAGACACTGATGTGGATGTCAGGAATTGCGTGCTGACAGGAGCCTGATAAAGCTGTGTCCTTAGAGGTCTGCCAGAGCCCGACATATACAGAGGCAGATGCTCACATCTAACCACTGAACTGATTATGGGGTTCCCAGTGAAGGAGGGAGAGAGAAGACTAGAGGAGCTGAAAGGGTTTGTGACTCCATGGGGAAAGCAATAATACCAATCAACCAGAGCTCCCAGGATCTGAACCATCAGCCTAGAGCACATAGGGAGGGACCCATGGCTCCAGTTGTATATGTAGAGGAGGGAGGCCTTGTCGGGCATAGGTGGGAGAGGAGGTCCTTGGTCCAGGGAAGTCTGGATGTCCCAGTGTGGGGGATTCATGGGTGGGGAGGTGGGAGTGGGCAAGGTGTTGTGGGCACATCCTCATAGAAGCAGGAAGAGGGGGGATGGGATAAGGGGTTTCTGGGTGGGTGGGTGGAAATGGGGAAAGGGGATCACATCTGAAATGTAAATAAAATATCCAATAAAAAGAAGAATGGGGAAATTTAAGGATGAGAAGACTATATTTTTATGTTCAAAGTTCTACAATTTATTCAGAAAACCTCAAGTGGAATGTCTTCTTTATATATAGGGAATGGTGTAACTAGACCATCACTGGGATGACACAGCCCTAATTTTCTATTCACTACACACTACAGAAGACCACAAAATCCTGTTTTGGGTACCATTGTTATCTGTGGTCTTTTGTTTCTGTGCTCTGTTTATACACAGCTCCACAAGTAGAACATGAAGACCAACTGAGTTACTAGAACTATCACTGAGAGTCAATTACATCAGTGGGATTCACTGTGGAGAGTATTTGGAATAAGAAGTGATAATAGCAACTAGATATAGGATCAGAGTGGCTGACACATTAATCCATAATTAGCATGGGACATTTGAAGGGCCAGAGAGAAGCAAGACTGCATGGCAGATTTCTGAGACTCAAATGTAGATCAGCATGTATGGTTATGCCATAGGTGCTCCTTTGAGCTGTGTTATGGTTTCCAGAACTTGTTTTAAGGGTCTCTAATAGGTAGCATACTGTTTACAGACCTAACTTAAGATTTTGTCTTTGTGCCCCTTAAGTGGGAGAGAAAAAACCTGACCTGCTAGTTAATGTCATGGATTGAGAAATTAGCTAACAAAGTGTGAGGCAAGTTCTCTTCATGTTCTTGCAAATGACATTGGGAAGTGGTGTAGGAAACAGTGGCTTGACAACATATTTATTTTGTCAACTTCATTGTACTACATGAAGCAAATATAATGGTCAAATCTCAATTTAACCAAAGTGTATTTTACAGATTTCTACACCATTGCTTCTTAGCCTTTTGGCTATGATCATGTGTAGGTTTCTACAGCAAAGCTACGATTTCTTCCATTTACCACATGCACATACACACACAAATACATATTTAAATCTCTAAATATATATTTACCCCATAGTTTAAAAGCTGTTAAAATAATAGTCCTGGTGGCATTACATGCATATGAAACAGATCAATGATTTCTGGTTCAGCCACCTGCTAAGTAAACAAACCTGTCTGACCAACTCTTGTTCACATTGTTAGGTCTACACTTAATGGTCACTTAAAGACATTTTATTCACTTAATTAAAATTAGGTTCCTGTATCACTCATTCTCTTTTTAAATGTTACCTGTAGCATTTAGAGAATTTATACTGATTATATATATATATATATATATATATATATATATATATATATATATGATATTATTTGTATACTTTCTATCTCTCCCATATGTTCTATTCCATAATTTATTTAACAGATGCAGTGAATTAGTGCAAATAATAGACAGGGATTATATAGAAAACCACTCTTATTCCTGGCTAGCTCTGGATATATTCCACTTATTTGTTTGTTTACCTTCTAGATCTCTATGACATTCATATATATCTTGAATCATCTGGAATAGGTTTTTTTGAAGCAGATGTGTGCATCTTAAGCCATATCCATAAGTGAGGTCTTATTGACACAACAATAAAATATGGTAGTAAACTGACATTATCACATGAACTTCTGAAGTTTAACTCTTTAGTAAACTGGTCTCTGACTCCACCTGGTCAAGACACACTAGTCAGTACAAATAACCAGCAATTAATGAAAACAGAGACAATAAATTTAAAAGTTGGCAAGGAGGGGGATGTCAAGAGATTTGAAGAAAGAAAAGGGAAGTGAGCTAATTATAATCTCAAAAAAGTAAAGTAAACAATTTTATAAAACAAACAAAAAAGCAAAGTTCCCAGAAGCTCTGCAGTAGCGAGATGTTGGATAGTCATTTGCTTATTACACTCAGTCTCCTTTTCACATGTCCATATTAATACATTATAATAATTACAGACGAGGTTATAAATTGAGAAGTTTAGATGAGGAGCTGGGAAGAGTAATGGAGGAGTAAAGTACAGTATTCAGGTATGAAATTTTCAAAAGATATTAAAATGTATGCTAAATAAGACTGCAGACATAGACAGAGCACCATGTAGGAATACAGAACCGAGAAATAAGCTACACAGCTGAGGTAAAGTGACTTTCAACAAGGATTTCAAGACCACTAAAAGCAGACATGGCAGTCTTTGCTCTGCATGGCATCAAGACTGTAGACTATGCCATGATAGTCTTTGCTATACACAACATCAAGAAGACCATTGAAGAGAGACATGATAGTCTACTATACACAGCATCAAGAAGGCCAGTTAGGCTTCTCAGAACAAGAGCGCAAACGCACAAAGGGAAATGAGCAGATGGTTGATGCTGTTTAAAATTTCCATTCCCTAGAAGCAGAAATTAATGGTCTACTACCGTGAGAAGATGAAAAAAGAGAATGTTATCCTCGCTGATTCAGCACCACCTATGAACTACTCTGAAACACAGCCTTTACAGAAAATTCATAGTAAAAGCAACTGAGATGTCCTGACATTCCAGCTAAGGAAAGAATAAGTTGGAGACATTCTTATGATGGGAGTGATATGGAACTGAAAATTCCAATTATTGCTGCTCTTGTATTTCCTTCTACTACTTGTTGCTAATATGTGTAGTTCCTTGCCAGGACATCTCATGGGTGTGAGCTAACCAGAAATCACTTTGTAGAATGAACTATGTAGGGATTTGGACCCTTAAAATATATTGTAAACTGTGTTTAAGAGAGGCAGATTAGTGGACTGAAGGCAACTAACATGAGATTACCTCAAAGTATTGCTTCTACATTCCTTGTGAGGGCTTCATTTTGTTTTATTTTTAGTGTTTCCACTAAGTGGATTCAGAAGACAGATTCTTAAAGGATTAACCTTCCAATGTATGGTTAATGTTTCTTTGTCTTCTTGCAAGCTGAGAATACTGAAATCACCAAAAGTCCTTCTCACCAGTGTTCCCGTTGGGTTGTTGTTGTTTTGGTTTGGTTTTGTTATCAACATTTCTTTTTAATGGTTATATCAATGTGTCCCCATCTGTGATTGTCCCTGAGAATGCATCCACTGTGAATAAGAGGTCTCTCCAGATAGTAGGGAGTAGCTGATGTCCAACACCCCTAACAACCAGGACACCTGTGACTGTGGGCAGCCTTCCACTCTGCCACATTGCCAGCTATGTTTTTATGTGAAAAGTAGAGCTGGAAACTTCTTATGTATTGCTGAAACCATTGAAGAAATAAATAATTTAATAAATATTGGCTACTATTAATACAATAATTACATTTCAGGTGAAAAGAAAAAAAGAAGAGAAGAGAATCTCTGCCTTGTCCTTTTCTCTTATGGTAGCATTTAGTTAACACCAAAGAATGCCAAAAGAAAATAAGTAAAGAGAACAAAAAAGAAAATCAAAAGAAAGCCAGACCCAAACAGAAGCATTTATAAAACATTTTCTGCCATATTCCCATGAGAGTAAAATGAATTTAAGCTTTATTCAGGTGTGGTGCCCTACTCTCATAACCCCCTTGGCAGCAAGAGACATCGATTTCCTTTCATTTTGTTTGGGGCCGGGCTTAATAGTAGTGAATTATCCCAGAAATTTCTTTGTCTTTTCATGGGACAAAGAAAGGAGAAGTGGAAATATCCACTCTTTTCCAGACCATACTTAAAAGAATAGACTCATCAAAATAAAAATACATAATATATTTAAATTTTTAAAATTTGAATTATTTTTAAAGTTACAAAAATGTTACAGCATCATCCTACATAACAAAAGCTTTTGTCTACTTTTTTGATATTTAATTATTAGTATTAAAAGAGTGTATCAGTATAACTAATATTATTAACCAAATAAAAAGCCTTACTTTTAAAAATGAGAAGGACATCATAATTGCTGTCACCTCCTGACTCTGTCCAATTTGTGGGTCATAGATGAAGATGTTCAGCCATGGAGAAGTGACATTTTTCAAGTGCATAGCAACACAATGGCACATAGCAACACAATGATACATAGCACACAATGGCATATAATAATACAATAATGCATAGCAACGCAATGATGCATAGCACACAATGGTACATAGATACACAATGGCACATAGCAACAAAATGGAGAGAAAATAGAATTCAGATTTGGACAGGCTTATAGGTCCACATGTGAAATAGAGGAATAATTTAGGATTCATTATTAACTGAGAGAGAAGGACAGAGGGATGGAAAGAAAGAATATTTATAGGTTTTCAATATTAATACTCAGATATATTAATAAAATTTGAAGGACTTTATTGGCTCATCCACCACTCCCAGCTACTTTGAGTTCTTAAGACTGAATATCAACACCATGTCTAGAGGGTGAAATCTTACATCCATAGCTCTCACTGGATGTGGTCCCCAATTATGACCTTCTTAGCTTTCATTTCCTTTTTGATTCTCTTTCTTCATGCCATTTCTTCAACCACTTACCTCCCTTCCTTTCTTTTCTCCTTTCTTCCCTGATCCTTCCTTCATAATTTTTAAAGTTACAAAAATGTTACAGCATCCTATATAACAAAAGCTTTTGTCTAATTTTTTGCTATTTAATGATTAGTGTTTTCTAGCTCCGTCCATTTGCCTTCAAAATTCATGATGTCCTCATTTTAATAGCTGAATAGCATTCCACTGTGTAAATGAGCCACATTTTCTGTATCCATTACTCTGCAGAGGGATATCTGGCTTGCTTCCAGCTTCTGGCTATTACAAATAAGGCTGCTATGAACATAGTGGAGCCCATGTCCTTGTGGTATGGTGTAATATCTTTTGGCTATATACTCAGGAGTGGTATAGCTGGTCTTCAAGTAGAACTATTCCCAATTTTCTAAGAAACTACCAGATTGATTTCCAGAGTGGCTGTACCATTTGCAACCTCACCAGCAATGGAAGAGTGTTCCTCTTTTTTCACATCCATGCCAGCATATTCTGTCACTTACGCTTTTGATCTTAATCATTTTGACTGGTGTAAGGTAAAATCTCATGGTCATTTTGATTCGCAGTTCCCTGATGACTATAATATTGATATGGGAAAGAATTTTCAAATTACTTCAGGGGTCATCTTAGTTAACTGGCTTTTTGTTCCTGTGATACACACATTGGGTTCAGATTATTTTGTGCAGTGTTTTATTTATGTAGTGTCTGGAAGGATGCCAGTAAGGCTTTTCTTCCATGTTGTTTTTGGAAAAACCAAGAAGAGTATTATGTCATAAGTCCTTTGATGCTTCTACTTTTAAAAGATGCATCTTTTTTTATAAGTTCTAACAGTACTAGTCCAACCCCATCATTTGTAGCTTGTGGAATGCTTATTATGGCCTACAGCTCTCATGATTTCTCTGAATGTCTATTTAATACTCAAAAGTACATTAGTGTGTTTTGACAATTTAAGAAAGACTGTTTTAAGAAGAATGTTGATGATTTGATGTAACAAGTAGTCAATGGTTTACTAAAACCAACTGGTACAGAATAATAAATATTTTCCACATTTATTTTATTCCTGTGATACATACCTTGAGTCATAGGTATGTGATACAGGGAAGAAATAAGAGAAAAAGAGAAGGAAGATCTCAACTCAGAATGAACTATTAAAAAATGCAAATATGCCAGACATGGATTTTAAAACTATCTCTGTGAGGGCAAGGTTGAGAGTTCTAAGCCTGCCTGCTACAGGAAAATCATGAACAAAGTGTAAGAAAGCAAATCTCGAGTTGGGAATTTAGCTCTGGTGTAGAGTGCTTGCCTAGCATACATGAGGCTCAGAGTTCAGTCTCTGGTAAAACAGAGAGAGAGAGAGAGAGAGAGAGAGAGAGAGAGAGAGAGAGAGGGAGTCAATATGATAATGTGTACAAACATTCCTCATAAAAGCCACAGTTCTGTTACCGTTCAGTGAATGCGTGCACTGCCCACTGCTATGAAGCATGCCTTACAGACAGAGCTACCTGCTCTGTTAATTGTCAGCATCAATTAAATCCTTACACTAATTATCTCGTACAATCCTCTGAAGTGTGAGCTACTGATCCTCATTTCACTGATGAGACAAGGAAAAGAAAAACTGTAATTATTCTTTTATCCAAAAAAGCACCCTTTGCCCCAGTAGGAAAAAAAAAATGAAGAAAAAAAAGGGCTGGCTCTGGTAAGAAGTCTTTGTTACCAGAGTCAAGTCTTTTATGTGAGCTGAGTTTATTTTAATGATGTGATACCTCCTTGTGTAATGGTAGTATGCTTCTGATCTGATTCTTCTTGTCTGCCTGCTGTCTCTGCGATGAGTAACCCAAGAGCTGATATTCAGTGGCCTGGATTCTTCCTCAGCTTCTGCTTCCTGATGGCTGGTGTCCACACTTTTGTATTATCCCCAGATTTAGTGAGTTTAGGAAGAGAAAATGGGAAAATGGGGCTCATGGTAATCCCACATGAGAATTTTACATATAAGATATTTTTAGAAATGTCATCCATTGTTTGTAATGTAAATGGTCAGGACATTAAGATATAGATTTACTTGGTATGTTTTGTTTGTTAATGAATTCAGGAGAAGAATTAGGATCTGTGATGCATCTGAGATTGTAAAATTACATATATCTTCATGTCTCAGTCTGTCGTGTGCTTAGTCCAGCATGTGAAAAAGAACAAGGAATAGGATAAAAACTGAGAAAATAGAGGCCTGATAATAGGTTCAGTGAGTAAGCCATAGGGCACATCAAAAATGCATATAACTGGAAGAGGAGAGAAAAGAGACAGACGGGTAGCCTTCTGGGTGAAATTTACTATTGACTTGGATCTTGAAGTCAGAAACAATTCTGCCCCTTTAATTAAGTGCATTTCTTCCTCCACAACCAGTCTGTGCATACAACACCTAGCCTCTCCCTCGACTCTTTATTTCTCCACTGTTTAATTTCACATTGTCTTTTTCTTATTAATCATAATTTCTCTTCTAGAAAGTGTCAACTCTAAAGATGTTTCCCTAGCTTCTCTGCATTTTGTCAAGACCTGTTTTGCTTAAAAATCGACATTGCCTTATTTGTTTGGAGAGATGAACTCAGGATGTATTTTCTTTTTAGAAGTCATCCGAGAACCTTCATGATTTTAAAATGTTACTGAGACTCCATAATCATATGTCTCAGCCTCAGATGAAGCAGTACACTCAGGAAATCATTGTTTTAATAAAGGAACACAGGGACCTTCGGAGTTCTTAGGGGAAAGGATAAGAAAGCTGGTGGTGTACCGTTACTCTCCTTCATGAAAATGTGCTCCAGAAAAAGCTAAAAATATTCTCCCACGGCTCTTTTTTTTTTCATGCCTGATTTCTCTCAGTAGATCTGGTTGCCAGAGAAGATCATTAGGAACAGAATAGACTTACCACTTATCTGAGAGATCAGGTCTTTAACAAATAAAGAGAATGAAAGTTACCATTTCTGTAATCTTAAAAGTGCCACTGACTTTTCAGAAAATACTAATACAAAAGAACCAAATTGTTTTGTTAGCTATGTCTTAAGGATGAGGGCAAGAAAACTGTTTGTTCTCTGGAAGTCAATAGCAGAGACCCATAAGGTGCTGGAAGTGTTCTGTTCCTGGACTGTGAGTATTTCAGTATTTAACTTGTGAAATTCTGCTACAGTTTGGTAAATCATTAGAATTGGAGAAGACAGGTAAAATGTATGTGGTTCTCACTCTATTATTTAAGATAAATACATATGAACCTAAAATTATTTAAGAGTAAAAATAGAATCTATTCAGCCTCAGTAAATCTTTTTTTTTTTTCATTGTTAGGTTCCTCATTGTCTCCCTAGGTTTTATGGCTTGGTTTTAAATATAAGAATCTTACTTCTTTCCTCACAACTTTACATCTAGCATGAGGTGCCAACGAACAGGACATATATCATGTAAAATACACCTTCCCACTTTGATTCCTCATACCTAGGATAGAGCTGGCTTTCTCCTTGTTTCAGATGCTTCAGTTGCACTTGAGGCAAAGACCAGCCCATGTGTTTCCTATGTAATGAAATCAGACAAAATCCCTTTTCATCGACTCAAGTAATTGCAGCTTTTTCTTATAAGCAATCACAAAATATGATGTTCATTCTATATTATAAACAATTAGTTTTATATGCATTTTTCTTCTTTTAAGACATATTGAAGCACTGAGCACACAAGATCTTTATTTTTACGTTAATTGAATAACCTCTCTGAGTATCAATCACTACTAAGCTCACCTAGGACAAGGACTTCACATCCTGCATTTTCTCTTTGGTTCTCAGTAGTCCCTCCATGGCCTTTTGACTCCAAACTGACCATTAAATAAACCCTGGGTCTAGGCAACAAAGAAGGCCCCAGATGAGGAGTAGTTCACTTTGAGGATTGTTCTTCCTAAAAGGACCACCATGATTCTTGATGGCCCCCAAGACCATGTGGGTGTCAGTGGTTGGTGCTGCTGTCTCAGGTCATGATGAAACCCGAGATCCATGTGGATATATGTAGTCTATGCTGCCGACTATCCCCTTGATGACGTGATCAGGTTTTGCTACCTGGGATGGGGATGGGGAATCATGTTGATGTGAATGGCCTGTGGAACCACAGAGTTACTAATGACCATGCTCCATGAGCTCCATAACATAAATTAGACTCTGACTTTTTGTTTGTTTTAGTTTTGGTTTTGGAGGGGAGATCACAATGTGGGGGAAGACATGGAAGAACTGATGGAAGAAATAGAAAGTGTCTGTGATCTGGGTGCGTAATGTGAAATTACCAAAGACTCAATAAAAATATTGTTGAAGGAAGAAAAAAAACAGTTCAAACAAACTTCTAAACTCGAGCAAAATCACTTTAGAGTGATACAACATCAGCCTTTTAGAAACTTCTCTGTAATCAGAAATGAGAATCAGAATGTAAACACTACATTCTCACAGAAACTATGCTAACACATTATGCTAACTGCCTTTTCTTTCTGCTAACTCCTTCACAGAGTGATGCATTGAAATTTGTAGTCATTGAGAAATTCTCATCCATAGCCATGGAAAAGAATAATTTCTCTGGAATAATAAGAATCTAAAGATCAGTTTTTAGGCATAATCTGGAGTTTCCTCCTTTCCCAACATGAACTCTCACTTTATTCTCCTATATGTATTCTCCACAGGCCACAGAATGTCATGCTGGTCATGGAACTGGGCTTATCTCATTAGTGTTAATATAATCAAAATATTACGTCGAATAGTCCCACAGTTCCCAGTTCCACAACAGAAAGTCTTTACACCTTCCTCCAGGCCCTGACTCTTTCTAACGAATTTAGCCACTACCTCTAACTTTCTGCTAGACAGTATTTGACCATTAAAGTGGCAAAGCAGTACTGGATCTCTATGGACAGATTAGAAAGTGAAACCATAACAGAAGATTTTTCACATAAAAATTGTAGCTTGGTTACTTCAGTGTACTGCAAGAATGCAACCCAATAGCAAGCTGGAGGCTGTACTTATACAGCTATAGATTTGGATCAGTACCAATAACAACAACAACAACAACAACAAAATAGAACCAAAGCAAAACAAAACAAACAAACAAAAAACACCATACAGCTGTTGGCTCAGTGGGTAAAGGAGCTGATCTCAGGAGTCCTTTCACCTGAATAGAGAATCAGATCCTCAGAGCCTATTAATACAGGGTAAATGGAGATGTCTGAGTAGCTGGACTAGACAGGTCAGTATACCTTTGATTCAAGTGAGGGACTCTGTTTCAATATATCATAAGAAGAATAAAAGAGGAAGACATGAGATATCAGTTTGTAGGCTCAGAAAGCATACAAAGCATACAAAGCATACAAAGCATACAAAGCATACAAGCAACAAGTGTACAAGCAGTATACACTCGCAAAAGCATGTGTATGTTGTGCACACATAAAGATATGAGCATGCACTTATATGTCCATGAATGCCACACATATATACTTAAGCCATAGCACACTTTCCAAACCATCAAGAGAAGTGCTTCATTTTATTATATCTTTCCTTTAATTATAGAAAGGTATACCTAAACACTATACCTTAAGTTGGATGGATTTTATATTGATAGCAAGAAACAGAGATGGCCTCCCAATTTTTGTCCAACTATTTCGAGATAAATCCACAAATGTGTGCCTTGATAAGTAATGAGGGTAAGAAAAATAAAGAAAAGAAAAAAAACAAAAATATCTCATGAGATTAGCTTTTTGAAAATCTGTATCTTGGTCTGATGTTGCCTCTGTCTGAACAGTATGCTTCAGTTCTGGCAAAGAGTTTAAGCTTCCCAGAGAGAGAAACTATTTTGTCCTGTCATTACGTGTGTATACTGAGATCATATTTATGATTACTAAACTAAGTTTTTACTCAACACTGCTTACCTATGGATTGAGAAGAAATTCTCTAACTTTACAAAGTTTTAAGATTTACTGCTGGTACAGATTTGAAACAAATAATGGAACATAAATAATTTTTAGAGACATCGTATGACACAGTCTGCAGCAGATACTTTCTGTTTAATCCTGTAATGTTTTATTTATATAAGAAAGATTTAATTTCTGAGTGTTCAGACATGCTTCTGGCTCTCGTCTCGCTCTGTGCTCAGCCTTCTCTGTGATATATGAAAAGGTCTAGGTGCAGTTACACTGTGATCTATTCCAGCCTGCTGTGTTACACTGTGACCTATTCCCACATGCTGTGTTACACTGTGATCTATTCCCACATGCTGT
>NW_021604643.1:31012-53087 GCF_004785775.1 Grammomys surdaster | reverse complement strand
AACCTTTTCAGCAGTTAATATACATGTTGAATAACCCAAGGAGTCATTAAGGGACAGATGCTAAAGAGCAACTGGTCCCCTTTATCAGATGAATATTCTGAACAAGTAACTGAAATGGAAAGTACCTGATATCTAAATCTATCTCTATAATCAGACATCAGACTGTGGACACATGTGATTTTCAAGAATAAGATAAGTTTTCCTATGTGTATTATTATTGCTACTGATTTATTTAAGTTTTAGAAGCAAGAAAAATAAGAAGAAAAGCCTATAACTAATCTGCGCTTTACACTGACTATATGTTAATCATTTCATGAGATTCATAGCCATTGAAGAAGGGTACCTCTCCACTCATGTGAATTCCTTATATGTTTTAAAATATCTTCATTGTCCTTGTACTAAGCTCTGTGAATGGACAAAGACAATACTATAGAGACAAGGACCTGCAAACATCACTGCATGCAGCTGTGCTAATGAATGACTGGACTGAATTGTTTGTCTTGCATACCTGGCCAAGGACAATAGAAAGTATTTGCTTACACACAGCCTTTTGTGAAGGATCTAGCTGACTATCTAGCCGCACACAAATCCCCAGGTGGAGACAGCTCTTTAACAATGCTTTCACTATATGCTCTGTTAATTTCCATAGAAATGGTTTGACTTTACCATTATTCTAGTTGACTATGAAAACTTCCCAAAAGACAATCTAATTCAATATTTCAAGAGGGACTCTCAATTGAGTAATTACCTCCATCAGATTGGCCTGTCTTCCCTACCATCATATTATTAGTACATCCTGCTTTATATTCAGGACTTAATAGTGGCATTATCTTCTTGAATACTGGAAGTTGGAAAATTGACTATAAACACACTGAAGATTTGTCTTAGTGCTCTATTTCTGAGATGAGACAGCATGAACAAGGTAATTTATAAAAGAAAGCATTTAATTAGGGGATTGCTTATAGTTTCAGAGACTTAGTCCATTATTATCATTTCAGGAACCATGGTGGCAGACAGGCTTGGTTCTGGAGAAGTAGTTGAAAGATACATCCTGATCTGCCAGCAAACACACACACACACACACACACACACAGGTACAGAGAGAGAATGAGACAGAGATAGAGACAAACAGAGAGACAGAGACAGAGAGACAAAAGACAGAGAGATAGAAAGACAGAGAGGCACAGAGACAGAGATGAGACAGAGATTGAGACAGACAGACAGAGGCTGATCCTTGCATAGCTTTTGAAACCTCAAATCCCATCCACGGTGACACACTTCCTCCAACAAGGCCACAACTCCTAATCCTTGTAATCCTTTCAACCAATTCCACTTCCTGGTGATCAAACACTCGAATATATGAGCCTATAGAGACCATTCTCATTCAAACCACAAGATTGTAAAGAAATTAGTGATGGTTGCCTCCTATGTTCAGTCTTCATATATGCCCTTATGCCTTCATTATAATGTTTGGCAAAACTGAATTCACCAAAATTATAATATATTTTCTATTTTTGTTATCTCCAGGAAAAAAACACATCATCAGGGTCCAGTGAACTAACAGCACTTCAATATATTCTGATTTGTAAAAGCTTTTTACAAAGTAATTAGATCTGTCAAGGACTTCTCTAATACTGGATATAGCAAAGAGAAGATGGCCATTTTGTTCGGAGTCCTCTCTTGGTGATGGCTATTAGACTAGAGGTTAAACATTCCATAGGCCTCTTCACTCCCATAATCACTCAAAGTGGACTGTTGACAATTCTGTTCTAAACTCAAAGAAAATTTCAGCTCAGAAACCAGACCTAGCTCTTGAAACACCATACGGCTACGCATTGTTGGAGTCAGGAGTCAAGCACAGGCTGGTTACATTTGTCACATCTTTTGTATCTATGCATTTTGAAAGTTGGTGTTGGTTTCCATTTGTGGCCTAACAACATTCTAAACATGCACATCCAAGCCAGTTTTTATCACATTCATGACTATACATTCTAGATTCTTTTTTAAGTTTTGAAATTTTTCCCTAACCTTAAATCTATGCCAATTTGCAAACTCTACAAAGAACAAATACTTTAGGCTCATACCATCCCAGTATCTTTTGTCTGTAACTGACCACTGCATGAAACTAAAAATCATGATTAGGATACAGGTCAGCAGGCTGCAGATCTTTGCAGGAGACATAATTTTCTGAGGAATTAGAACAGGAAGAATGAAACTACAATAATTATGTTGAACCTCATTCCAGTTTGTCACTACTTTCTTAGAGAGTCATGTTCCTTGAATTAATTAATATCCCTTTCTTTCCTTAAATTGTATTCAATTAAGAAGTCCTGTCCAGCCAGCCACATGGCTCAGCAGTAGAGGAGCTTACATACAGGCCTAAGGACTGGAGTTGATTCTCAGGATCCTATAGGATGGCAAAAAAGAACAGACTCCCTGTCTTACTTAGGATTTCTATTGCTGTGATAAAGCACCATAACAAAAATTAACTTGGGAAAGAGAGGGTTTATTTTGTTTTGTAGCTTGAAGCTCATTTTTCAGGGAAATCAAGGCAGGAACTAATACAGAAGCCATGGAAGAGTGCTGCTTACCTGCTTGCTCCTCAAGGCTTGGCTCAACCTGATTTCTTATGTGACTCATAACTACCTAGCCAATGTGCATGAATTTTTCTTCTGTTTAATAGATTCACAGAAAAGTACCTATTACACTACATTGAAACCCACATTTAAACTGACTGCATTGTAAAAGCATTATCTCCTCTTTTTATGAGGATTGAGCATGGAGTCTAAGAAATTTTGGTCAAGTCCTTTGTTTCTCAGCCCAGTCTGTAGCTTTTCCATCTTTAAATTTGAATGTTTGAGAACACAATTTAATTTATTAATTTGAAAAGGGTGTGTAACAGCACTCATTAGCGTAGTCATCAGAGATTCATTCAATTGAAGGAGAAGATTGGCTAGTTTTATAGTTGTAATAGCGCAATAGTTCTGGCATAAAGAATTGTTCATGTGACAGGGTGTTTAAGATGGTATAAGAACCTCAACACTGGAAATACCTGAAGTACAAAGGCAAATGCCTCCAGGGGAACTCAAAGTGCTCAAGGAAAATTTCAGTCCACTGTGATTGTTCACAACCTCAAACTATTTAACCTTTCACCCCAGATTATTTCACCTTAGATTTCAATGTAAAGAATGAAAAATGTGTTTAACTTATGGAAGGTGGTCAAGATATGGGTTATCAAAGAAAGGAATAAGAAGAAATACCAGTTTTGACTCTCCCTAACTCAGCTTTTTTGTTTCAGAAGCCCTCATTTAATCATGACAATTAGTGGCTTTGAAGAAAGATGGGCCCCCTTGTAGTAAATGCTCCTTGACATCTTAATATTGTATGAGATATTTCCTGCATAAAGAACAATTAGTGTCTTTGTTTGCTTTTGGTTTTTTCAAGACATGGTTTCTCTATGCAGTCCTGGCTATCCTGGGACTCACTCTATAGATCAGGCTAACCCCAAACTCAGAGATCTGCCTGTCTCTGTGTCCAAATTGCTGGAATTAGAAGTGTATGCCACAACCGCCTGGTTCCACTTGTGTCTCTAAATGACATTAGTATATAGTAACTATAATGCACAGTTAGTTTGGCCTGAAGGTCTGTTAAATGTCTTCCCATTCATAAACGTAAGCCTGTTGGCTGCTAGGAAGGATTTTTGAAATTCTAATGGAAGGAGTTTAAGTTTGTGGCTATTTTATTCTATCTTTGCAGTACCTCTGTGGCAAACAAACCTGCTACAATCAGAATATTCTTGGACCTTAAATGAAATGAATGACTGGTAGATGTGATTCAGCCCTTTTCTGGCAGCTGCTGGGCACCATCAGGTTAGAGTTGCGTGTCCTGTCTTGCTTCTAAAGGGCATTATAGATTGGAGAAAGTCCAAGGGGAGTTTCAAAAGCCCAGGAAAAGCACTCATTTAAATTTCATCATCAACCTATGGGAAACCATACCTAGTATTTTATTTTGTTCCCTCCAAAATATGACTCAAAATGACAAGACAAAAAAAAAGTAACAATGGCCCTTACCATCCTCCACAAGTTCTCTGCCCATTGTAGCACTCTGAGATCTGAGATCTTGGCACCTCAATAGCTCATTAGATTGATAAAGCTGGGCTGTTTTATTTTGTCATTATTCAGAACTTTCATTCACCCCACAGGCTGGTTGTAACTAAGCATTTTCATCTGTCACAGCACTTTCAGCTGGGAGCAGGATAGGACATTCCTCCCAACTAGTGGTTCACTGATCTTCTGGGACATAGATCTTACCTCCAGGGTGTTCACAACTGTGTGTCAGGGAGAACCTGTAGTTCTCTAATAATGATTCTTTAACTTCCAATATTTATCTCTAAGACTCAGAAATCCTTGCAGTATTGCTTCCACCCCTTTACCATGCTATGTGTATTTTCATTCATTTGTTTATCTATTAGATGCAAAGGTACCTGGAGTTAAATTGACAGGCCCATGCACACAGAGGAAATATGGAGTAACAGAGGCTCTTCTCTCTTACATATACCATTGAATCTTAGGCTGTCTGTTCTCACCCTGTTCTATAGTGTCCTTAGTAGTAAAAGAGGAAGAGAACCAGGCATTAGGATGGCAAAATAGTCATTAAAAGGTCAAACAAGAATGTGGGTAAGAAGATGGATAGCAGAAGATCCTTTTAAAAATGAGGTGACACAGCCTTCATTCACAGTCAGGTGTGACATTAGCTACATTACTCTCTCATGAAATCTTCCTTTGGAATGTCACCTTCCAACTGTTGCTAAGCATTGCCTTCCTTTTTCTTTCTAGTAGTAGTCTTTCTTCCTGTCCCTTGACACTTGTTTAGCTCCTGACATTGTAGTCTGAGGAAATACAGCTGCACTTCAGCACAACCTTTGCCTATTATTCCATTTCTTTTTGAACTTGAACAGATTATATCCCTCAGACTTCAATGCAAAGAAAAACAGGATGAGGAAAAGATGTTATTTCTACCATCTGAAAGCTTAACACAACATGTTACAAAATGTAAATATATTCTGAGTCTCAGATGAGGACTGTCAAGCCAGGAGCAATGAGATGAAGTAAGTTGAAGGCCTTCTGGGTTAGAGGGACCACCTGGCAAGTATGTGCAAAATTCAGAACAAAATCCCAATGGTTTGTCACAAAACGTAAATGTAGAAGAACAAAAACACCTTTCTTAAGGCACAGTCCAGAGGTGAGGGTGAGACATGAGTCTAAACTGAAAACCAACACTAGGGACTCCTGAAGCACAGGACCTGTCCTGTCCTGGGTTGTGAAGGCCTCAGTGTCTCACTTATGGAATTCTGTCAGCATTTTGCAAGTTGTTAAAACTAGGAGAAACTAGGCAAAAAGTATATAGTTTCACTGCATTATTTAAAAGAAATGCATGTAAAGTTCAATGTCAACACATTACCAAACCATTTTAGGAGACTTTTTTTCATCTAATTGGTAAGATACTTGACGTTGAATACAGATAGTATTATAATTTCCCAAATTTACCATCTAGCATTAAATGCCAAATGTTTAAGAGATTTACTATATAAAATGCATCTTCTCAATTTCTGTCCTTATTTCCAACCTCCAGCCTGTTTTCTTTGCCTGTTTGGGTTATACTCACTGTTACAAGGGCAGCTATGCTTGCCCTCCGGTGACATCAAGGTAAAACCATTTTTTTTTCAATGAACATAATTAATGAATTTCTTACCATTATTCATAGACACAGTGTATTCTACTTATGGTTATACAATTCTGAATGTATTTCTCACCTGTTCTAGTAGATTTAACCATTGTACATATAGGATCTTTCACTTTTGTGTGAAGCAAATAGCTTCTGGATGTCACCTACAAGCAAAGTCATAAAGGACAAGGATTCTCCCACCTAGAGTGTCCTTTACAGTTCATAGTATTTCCTCTACAACATTTTGACCCATCATTGACCAGTCAGTAAATCTGATGAAATGTTAATTTTTGACTAAATTATCAAGACTTAAAAAAAGTAATAGGGAAAGGAAGCAAACACACACACACACCCAAAATCTCACTAAACCAGACATTTGATGACCTGTATCTGAGGTCTGAAATTTCACTTATTTGCATTTCAATTTTCAATTTCTGTCCCTTAGCTTTCTATTTGTGAAGATGAAAATTCTTCTGTTCTATAGACATTGTAGGCAGTGAAAACATGCTTTTAATTTCAAAACTAAATTCTTCGTAAAATTCCCTACACATAGGCTAGCAATAAATTTTGGAACTTTCCAAAGTTTTAATTATTAATTTTGGTGTGTCTTTCACTTCATCAAAGAAATTCAAAATTCAGAACCACACAATGTAAAGCAGAAATTGTTTGGTTAATCTTGTAATGTCTTATTTAAACAAGGAAGATTTAACTTTCAAATAATCAAACCGCTTCTGGCTTTTGTCTTGTTCTCTGCTCAGTCTTCTCTGTTATATATGAGAAATGACTCTGTGGGCTGCATTGCCACAGTCTTCTGGCTGACATATTTATACATGGCTAAAACACATGGTAAAACCTGAGTAAGAGTATAGACACTCTTTGGGGTTAAGAAAATGCAATCCTCCTCAATATTTGAATAGTTTTCATTCTCAGTGACAAAAAACCTTTCAGATTTTCAGTAACTTCCAATTCTCCTGTTTTTAAAATGGAAGTAATCATGTTCCAAATCTTAAAAGGCAGCCAAATAGAAAAATCTGATGTTTATAAAGTTTAACAAAGTTTGAAGTTGAAGTTACAATTATTTCAGCAACAGGTGACTTTATTGACCCTCTCACTGCTACGCATGACTAGGACAGCATTAGAGTGTTTAAACCTCACTTTTGCACAGTGTCTGCTACAAAATACTGCCTTCTAAACATGACAGGCTTGTTGTACTCATGAACTCATGGTGGTTGTGGTTAGCTACACAAGACCTGCACAAGGAAAGGCCAGTCAACATTTCAGCACAGATGAAGAAACAACATACAAGCCATCTTCCTAAGTGGATCTATTAGCTCCTGATGGGTGCCGGCAGAAGGAAAGCTAGTTTTCTCCAGAGGTATGGCTCCTAATAGATTGATAATGCCCCAGTGAATGGCCTCACACTCATGTGCATGTGGGCAGCCTTAATGGATTCAGTGTGTCAAAATAAATGTAAAAGTACATGAAATTGGGTGCAGATGTACATAGATGCAGATCTTGGAGGAGTCAGAGGGGAGAGTGGAGTTGTATATGATCACAATTTATATACATATATATATGAATGAAATTCTCAAGCTGGACAGACCCTTTGTGGATACAGATGTGGATGCTTGCAGCCAAACATTGGACTGAGCATGGGAACCTCAATAGAGGAGTCGGGAGAAAGACTGAAGGAGTTGAAGGGGTTTGAAACCCCATAGGAGGAACAATATCAACCAACCAGATCCCCCAGAGCTCCCAGGGACTAAACCACCAACCAAAGAATACACATGGTGGGACCCATGACTCCAGCTGTATATGTGGCGGTAGATGGCCTTGTCTAGCATCAATGGGAGAAGTCCTAAGTCCTGTGAAGGCTTGATCCCCCACTCTAGGGAAAATGATAGGATGGTGGGACACAATTGGGTGGGTAGATGGAGTAGCACCATCCTGGAAGTAGGAGAGGGAGTGGAGTGGGGGGTTTGGAGGGAACCGGGAGGGGGGATAACATTTGGAATGTAAATAAACAAAATAATTTAAAAATTCGAGCTGAGCAAAATCATGTGAGATTGCCTTTATTAAGCTTTGTGTTCTAGTTATAGCTAGGCATTTCATTTGACCAGCAGGCATGGCATTCTAGAAAATATTTCACAACACTCAGAAGAATAACCCCGAGGAACAGTGCAGCTGACTTTTCAGTTATCATGCTTGGTGAGTAGTTCAAAGTGGATGAAAAGCACTTGGTCATGACAGAGTTACAGAGAGCTTGCTAAATGTATGCTTTTGTCCTGGGATATGAATTGGAGTCACATATTAGAAGATGAATGATTAGGTTGGGTTAAGCAACATGCTTTCTATGTGTAACAGTAACTTAAGTTTAAGAAATCAACTGAAGACAAAATTATAGTAAAACACTGCTATGCTGGTGACTGTAGGAGACATGTAGTCACTGCTGAGTGTTTCTCTTCACTCTGCCGGCTTCTTTAGGAGTTCTTCTGAGATATCCTCATTGCGACTGTCTTGAGCTCAGTGTATTCATAAAGACCTTGTTCACCCCTAGATAGGGAAGAAAATGCCAATAAATGTGACTGTGTAGTGTAGTATGAGTCTGTAAGTCAATTTAATCCCTGGTAATTTGGTACAAGTTTTTTCTTGCTTATCTGACTAAGGATGGTGTAAAATATTTACTGAATACATAGTTGTTCGTATTGTTCCTAGCTGACCATAAGCTTTATGACCAAGAAAAATATTCTTAAACTTGTCTTTTATTTTAAATAATTATGTACTTGGCTTATTTTCAGAGAAGATATCTATTGTTTATACTATTCTACTTGATCATACATCTAGCTACTGTATAATTCAACCTGATCACATTTTATCAGACCAATAAATAAAGGTAGTGAAGTTCATCTTGCACTATAGAGTCACTGTAGAGAAGCAGAATAAGCCACCAGCTGCACTGGAGCCTGCCTTCACCATCTGCCTGACACTAAATCAGCAGTGATGAGCAGGTAGAGAATGACCAAGGTTTACTTTCATTCAGGGTGTTCTTTTCTTCTAAAGCTGCAATTTTAACAGTGTCTTCTGACTCTGGGACACACAGACACCTGATCTTTGTTGGTGGGAATTTTTTTCTTGTATTCCACTTTAAGAAGAAATAAAACTAAAGATTGGCCTGATTCAGGTTTTTCAGATTTTAGGTCTCTATTACTTAACATTCCACAATACATTTATAAAATTTTCAAGCCAACCCCAACTGAACAGAAATGGAATCAAGTCTGTCTGTGGGTACCACAGCAAATTAATAGGGCTTTACCGGAAACCAATTTTGAAAATTATGATTTTTTTCTGCTTATTGGGTGATTTAGTTTATGGCACTCAGTTCTGTTCTACGTTGCTTGGATACAAGATTAACTTACATGTATATAGGACTATTCTCAAGATCATAAAACCTATACATGCATAGGATTGCAAAGGCACTTCATTGTGGTACTTCCTTCCCAGCTGTTCTCCAGATTCAGTTATATATATATCAAAGATGTCTTCTTCTCCTGAACAATAAGTAATCCCTATATATTGATTGTTTTTTGTTTATAGTTTAAACTTCTTAAAGTATCCCTTGAAAAATCTCAACAGCATGTTTTTCAACATAATTAAGGAGCTTGACTAACTTGTCTAAAGTTTATTAAAACGTAGTGTTTGAATAAGTAGTCTATGTCAAAGAGGCAGGCAAATTAGTACATAACTTTGACTAACTTGATTTCCATTATACTTAGTATTGTTAAGGCACTGGGCACTCTCAGTAGACTTTTAAGTATATTATCACATTGAGGCTGACTTGAGTAATCTTCCTCAGAAATACTGTACATGTATTATTTTAATTCAGACCACAGGAGGATCTATCTGCTTACCTTTCTCCTTAGCTGAGAAAACTCTATACATTACGAGCTCTGGCTTCTAAATCTTTTGTACATAAATCGCCTGGGCTAGTCATCAACTTTTGATTGTAATTCAGTGTATATAGATGAGGTCAAGGTTGCATTTCTAGTAAGCCTGCACACAGCAGCTGAGCTTCTCATGACAGTCCACATGATGTATTTGAGGCTAAGCTGTGTCTGCCTCTACTCAGTGCCAAGAAATAAACCTTAACGAAGGTTCAGACAAATGTTTGCTAAACTGATTTGACCAAGACAGTCAAGAAAGTAAAAATTCATCCAAGTTCACTATAGGAGGCCCTATGGGAACCCTGCTTCCAAATTTGTTAATTCTGCTTGTCTGCCTTTCAGAATGAATCACATTCTAACTCTTGGATGGAGTCATTAGCAGTAATCACCTCAGTAATTCCCTATAGACATTTAACAGCAAATGGCTTATTTAACAGATGCATAATAGCTGTTAGGTAGGTGTCACCAGAAGCATATCAGTTTGAGTTTAGGCAATCCTCATTTATTTAGGAGATACATTTGGACATCTGGAGTGTTTCAATACTTACTTATATACATCTTAAGATCATGTTTGCCCTTTTAGCTACTTTCTGAAAATGTTTTCCAAATAGCTTCTACTCACATGTAGCATAGGCTATTCTAAAAGCAGACAACAATTTAGTTAACATGTTGGGGTGTACTTAGCACAGCCCTTTATGGTTGTAGGAGCTTAATAAATTATATTCCATCTACTATTGCTTTTCTGGAGCTTTTTTGGAGTATTTCCAAAATTTAAAATACCATTTGGTACTAAATATGGATGGAGTTTACCTAAGGTAGTAAAAATGGATCAGTTTCCTGGGAGAAGTACTCCTTTTCACAAACTCAGGTATTTATTTTAATATCAAGTTTAACTTACATTTCTCGCCCATTTCCAGACATCTTGAATCCACCAAATGGGCACTGGACAGGGAGAGACAAATAGCAGTTCACCCTGAAACAGAGAAGAGAAGCCTACTACAGAAAACAATTAACTCATGCTATAATTTCTGAACTGGAAATTTAAATATTCAGAGGTTGCCTTAAGAATTCCTTTGTTTCAACCTAATATGGTCACTGAGATAAAAAGCAGTACTATAATTTATAATACAGAAAGTATCCACATATTACCTAGAAATACATAATACAGCTATAGGTATTAACAGTTATTTTTTTTAAAGTTAGTTTGAATCATCAAAGAGGGAAGTGTTTAAGGCTGGGATTGAATGGTGTTCTCTAATGTCCTGTATGCAGAAAGCTTTGTGTTGACCTTGAAGTTTATACACTTAGCCGTCTAAAATCAACTCTCTTTAGCAATTACAGTATTTGTCAATATTTATTCCCTTTGTTTCATTTATTGATCAATAGATGGTTTATCGAGAAGTGATGGCAGGAATTGGGCTTAATTATTCAATCTGGTAACATATTTAGAAATATTTGTAAAGATGTTTCTACAGAAAAAAATAGTATACAGTGGGAATAGAATTAAAGAGAAGCTTAGAAACAGACCAAGGTAACACGGAGGAGTAGTGAGGGGTACAATTGTGCAGGCCAGGAACAATTATTTTAATGTTAATGCAGACAGGGTGATGTTTTATAATTTATAGTGCTTCTGTTGACCTCTGCCAGATGATTTATAAAAATACATTGTCCACAGCAAATATTTAGGAAATGTAGAATATAAATATATGTGAGTTAGTAACACTGAATTTAGTACTTTTATCATAGGGGAAAATATCTGCTGATCATTAGTTACACTGACTCAATGAGAATTTGATTTATTTCCTTTAAGAAACTTAAGGAGAAGTGCCACTATCAAAAAGATTTTCAGCTATAGTGCCTAATGCTAATTGTATATTAGCATTATACAGAAGTTTTGAAAAGTTTCATTGACTAAAAGACCTATGCCAGAGTAAATCACAGAGATGCTTCAGATGATTGAGACGTTTGAGTCACAACCTTATCCCACATATGTGCACATTCAAGAAACTAGACAGAAGATAGAGTCAAAGTGTTTGTTTTGTTTTAGTTTTTCATTTTTCTCTTCATCTTACCTTATGAGACTACATCTGCCACTGAGCCTGGAGCTAACCAATTTAGCTAAATTGCCTGACTAATAAATTCCAGGCACGCTTCTGCCTCCAGCTATGGCCACAGTGACAGACCCAGAAGCAAAGGCCAGCATGTTTGGCTTTCCATGGATGTTAAAATAAAACTCATTTCTAATGCTTGAACACCAAGAACTTTCCTTGCTGAATCTTCTTTTGCTCAGCCCCACATTGCACGTTTTGAAGCTCTCAGGTGAGGAGTATTCCTTCTCTGAAATGCAGACTGTTCCAGTTTGTGGGAGGGGGAGGTTAGACTATGAACTACTCACATAGATTTTACTGGTTGAAAATCCATATTTGAAAACATCAAATTTAAAATGATCCAAAATATAAACATGACATTGACATATGTCAGAGAATTTTGGATTTTACATTTTAGTGTCACACTGGTTAAACTTGTACATGGCAAAAGTTAAGAAGAAGGGTTGTCTACAGAATGCTGAAGGTCAGCCTCCTGCCCCATACTATTGTTGTATGATCCTGATAAATTTCTTAATCTCAAAAGTCTCCTGGTTTTGTTTTCTATTTTGTTTTTAGCACAGATAAAGTTTTGTATAACAAAGAGTAAGTTGTCAGGTAAGATAAAATGATGAATTAAGAAACACTTTGCATATGTCCTTGTTATATGTTCGAGCATCTTCTGGGTATATGCCTAGGAGTGGTATAGCTGGATCCTCGGGTAATGCTATGTCCAATTTTCTGAGGAACCGCCAGACTGATTTCCAAAGTGGTTGCACCATCTTGCAGTCCCACCAACAATGGAGGAGTGTTCCTCTTTCTCCACACCCTCGCCAGCATCTACTATCACCTGAGTTTTTAATCTTAGCCATTCTGACTGGTGTGAGATGGAATCTCAGGGTTGTTTTGATTTGCATTTCCCTGACGACTAAGGATGCTGAACATTTCTTTAGATGCTTCTCGGCCATTCGAGTTTCTTCCGTTGGAAATTCTTTGTTAAGCTCTATACCCCATTTTTTAATAGGGTAATTTGGTTGTCTGGAGTCTAATTTCTTGAGTTCTTTGTATATATTGGATATTAGCCCTCTATCAGATGAAGGATTGGTAAAGATCTTTTCCCAATTTGTTGGTTGTCGTTTTGTCCTATTGACAGTGTCCTTTGCCTTACAGAAACTTTGCAATTTTATGAAGTCCCATTTGTCAATTCTCGATCTTAGAGCAAGGACATATGCTCAACTATGTTCATAGCAGCCTTATTTATAATAGCCAGGAGCTGGAAAGAACCCAGATGTCCTTCAACTGAGGAATGGATTCAAAAAATGTGGTATATTTACACAATGGAGTATTACTCAGCTATTAAAAACAATGAATTCGAGAGGTTCCTAGGTAAATGGATGGAGCTAGAAATTATCATCCTGAGTGAGGTAAGCCAATCACAAAAGAACACACATGGTATTCACTCACTGATTATTGGATATTAGCCTAGAACCTTGAAATGCCCAAGATGCAACTCACAGGCCACATGAAGCCCATAAAGAAGGAAGACCAACTGAGGGTGATTCGGTCCTTCTTAGAAGGAGCAACAAAATACTCAAGGGAGCAAATATGGAGACAAAGTGAGGGACAGAAACTGAAGGAGGGGCCGTCTCAAGACCACTCCACCTGAGTATCTATCCCATGTGCAATCACCAAAGGTAGATGCTGATGTGGAAGACAGGAAGTGCATGCTGATAAGAGCCTGATATGGATATCTCCTCAGAGGCCTTCAAGAGTCAGACATATTCAGAGGCAGATGCTCACAACTAGCCATTGAACTGATCATGGGGTTCTCAATAGAGGAGTTAGAGTGAAGACTGAAGGAGCTGAAAGGATTTATGGCACCATGAGGAGAGCAACAATACCAACCAACCACAGCTCCCAGAGTCTAAACCACCAGCCTGGGAGCACTTAGGGGGGGATCCAGGGCTTCAGCTGAATATGTAAAAGTGGAGGGCCCTGCTGGGCATAGGTGGAAGAAGAGAACCTTGACCTCATGAAGGCTGGATGCCCCAGGGGGTGGGAATTTTGAGGGTGGGGAGGTGGGAGTGGGGGGGTGTAGATAGAGGTTACATCCACAGAGAAGAAGGAGGAGGTGTGAGGGGATTGGGGGTTCCGAGGGGGTGGTGGGGGATGGGGTAAGGGGACAACATAGGAAATGTAAATAAATCATCCAATAAAAAAAAAAAAAAAAGAAACACTTTGCAACTTTGAGCCAATAGTTGCTGACTATTGACTCTCAATTTGCTAGGGGGAAACCAAGTCTATCAATAGGATCCAGAACTGTCTGCCTGTGTCCCTGAGGATGCTTTTCTGTGCCTGATTTCCCTTAACTGGACTAAGCGAGAGAATGAAAGTAGCTTGTGTTGTAGCTGGGACTAA
Organism: Grammomys surdaster; assembly: GCF_004785775.1. Classification (NCBI taxonomy): domain Eukaryota; kingdom Metazoa; phylum Chordata; class Mammalia; order Rodentia; family Muridae; genus Grammomys; species Grammomys surdaster. The sequence continues at coordinate 38,920 of NW_021604643.1, read as the reverse complement.
AGGAATGGAGGCTTGATGAGACAGGGGAGCTGAGGAAAGAGTCCAGAAGTAGAGCACAGCCTCTGAGAGGCACAACCTTAGAACGTATATTAAAGGTAAATTATAGAAATCAAATAACAAGGGCTCAGTGGGTAAGAATTCTAGTTGTTCTTCCAGAAGTCCTGAGTTCAATTCTCAGCAACCTCATGGTGGCTCACAACCATTTGGAACGTGATCTGATGTCCTCTTCTGCTGTGCATGAAGACAGCTTACTCATAAACAGTAAATAAATAAATAAATCTTAAATTAAAAAAACACAAAGAACAAACTAAGTCAAGAGCTAGAGAAAAGGGTGGAGAGATGATCTAGAGTTAACAGTACTTGTTGCTCTTATGAAGGGCTTGAGTCAGTTCCCAGTACTCACATTCTTGTGGCTTACAACTGTCTATGACTCCATTTCCAGCTAATCTGATGGCCTTTTCTGGCTTCTGCATGCCCTACAAACTCACATGATACACAGATACATGTGCAATCCAAATACCCATATATATATATATATATAAATTCATTTTTGTAAAGAATAGCATCATACCCAGCCCAGCTACTCAGGAGCATGACACACAGGGTAAGAAATCCAACATAAGTATGGGCCACAGAGTGAGTTCAAGGCCTGATTGAGCAACAGAGTGAGTTCCTATCTCTTATTAAGAAGCATAAAGGAGACCAGGACAGAGTATGCTCTCAGCTAATGTAACACATTAGGCTTGATTTTAAGTATGGAAAGTTAATAATAGCAACAATAATAATTTCTATAAGGTGCCAATATAAATTGTCTAATATAAAGTTGACTATGACAGAATTTTTCTGTCGTCTCATATATTCATAGCAGAGTGCCAATTGCCGTGAAATTAAATTATCTAACTATATATGTATGTATGTATGTATGTATGTATGTATGTATGTATGAATGTATGTATATATATATTTATATTTTGTATATATATATATGTATATATTTATTTATATATTTATATATATATATAAAATAAAATGGTCAATGTTCTACAAAATTAATTTGAAAAGCTAGATGATGATAATGTCTTTTGTTTTTATTTACAGAAACTACCTTCATAACAGATCAGATAAGTTCTATGAAAGTCAGTCTGCCTACATGGCTGATACATGAAGGACACATCTTACTTCAGCTGCACTTACCACACTATCCCAGCCTGCAGAGCAGAAGACACAGTGATGGCCTTATCCAGGTCTTTAGTGAAGACTCCTGCTGCTAGACCATAGGTAGTATTGTTTGCTCTCTTGATCACATCATCTAAAGATTTAAATTTCATGATTTGTTGCACTGGTCCAAATATCTACCGAAGGATGACAGAAAAATAGGTTAACAGTATAGACACAACATATGCTTTAAGCACACTACATATGCTTGCCTAGAAACCATTCTTCATTGGCTAAGGTGCTGTCTTTCATCTAAGACCGATGTGTAAGAATTGGAATAGGTGGCGAGGGCCAGTGAACATAAAAAGAGATTGTGACTGTGTGTGACATTCTATGTGGAGCAGACACCAATTGTTACTGCAGCATTTAGTCTTACATCATGCCGTAGAGCTGCCTGAAATGGAAGAACTGAACATCAACTCACAAGTGCATCATTTTCTTATAAACGTCTTAAAACTTAACTCCAGTCTCCTTCATTGTTTAAGTTACTGCACAAGACAACAAGACCAAGAAAGCAGTGCTTTGCTCTAATAGTAACTAATAGACAATGATGGAGAACACTGTTTATGTTTTAAACAGCAATGTATCATTGATTTAAATATCATTATTTTTATACTTGGATACTTATAATTATAAAACTTGGCTAAAATAGTACATATCATGAGTCTACTTATCATATCAGATTCTACTAGTCACCCAACCATATACAGCGTTACCAACAAAAAAACAAACAAACTAAAGAATTATTACTGGAAACCTAGCTCTGAAACCATCCTTTATAACCAAAACCTGTAGTCCGTGGCAGAGGCTAGAGTCACAGAACCGGAAACAAGAGTCACAGCTTGTCTAACCTAATGTGAGCCAACTCATCACTTCTACTGGAGTCTAGTCAGTAAAACCCACATGCAACTCAGTTTATATCTCACCCTCCAGGTAAGAGGAAACACTTGGATTTTCTCTAGACATTAAATTTCCATAATTTAGTAAGTTGGTAATCAAAATTAAATAAAAGAGAGGCTTCTTTGAATGCTAATACAATTTCCTTAGAAATGTGAACATGGATTGGTAAAAACTGGTTCCGAGTCTATTTAAGTGGTAGGAAGGCAGATAGTGATCATTCCCTGAAGGCTGAGGTGAGAACCTGAGATTCTAAACTCTGTCATGACCCCATAACTGGGAAGCGTAACAGTGTGAACACTGGAAATTGGCAGCAGGTGAAACAGGACTGTGGTAGGTTTACACAGAGTTGCAACAATATAGTTGACATGGTATAGACTCTTGGCTCCTACTGTGAAGCAACAAATGAGATATTCTACTAGGTACATTATAGGAGCACAGTAAATGTTTCCTTGAGCGAAGACTACTTTCTGCCTTATTGTCTTTCCTACCCTTATTAATCAAGTTCTAGAAGAACAAAAAAGAGTTGCCCGATAAGTACAGAAATTCACATGCAGTTGAGGAGTGAATTCATGCAGACAACCTAAGTGTGTGGATGATCCACATACATACGATTTTTAATTTCTTTTTATTTCTGTTCTTTATATTTATTTCTTTTTCTTACAAAGCTAAATATTTCCTTTATCTCTTTATTTGTTGATATTCTGGAGGTAATAAAAATAATTTCTCAGATTCTCTGTCACATCAGGGACATGAGTATAAATTCATTGAATAGGAAACTGAGTCCATGTATTTGAGTCATAGTATCTTCTTATTGGGGTGTAGTACATGAAACTTCTATTGTTCAAGAACACATTTCATTGCATCTATCAAAAGCCCTTGTGAAGTATATTAGTTGCCATTTTAATTACAAACTAGTTTTTCTTACTTATATTTTGAATATCTGGGTACAATCTTTATTGATGTTCCTTAGATTGTGCTCCTAGGAGTAACTCTTATTTCTCTTACAAAGCCAGTCCACTCTATATCTGTGAGGTTAGGTTGAATTTTTGTGTTCTTACAACTGAGATCAGTCAATACTTGTCCTTCTGTGTCTGGCATATGTAACATTATATATATATATTTTCCTGTTTTTACAAATGACAGCATCATTTCCCATTCCTTTAAGGCTGTGAATGAAGCACTTATAAAAGCTGTTGTGACTTATTGGGTGTTTGATAACTCTTTGTAGGCCTATTGGATTCCTCAATGCTCAGTCTTATTCTCAAAATATTTAAGACTTTAGTGACAATCATTTCAAGAAAATGATATTTAAGAAGTTGAGTTTTTAGCCAGACATACAGCTTACACACAGAGAGAGCATGGCAAGCCCAGAAACAGATCCATGAGGAAACATTACCTCCTCCTTGGCAATGCGCATCTCATCAGTCACATTGGAAAAGACTGTGGGTTGGACAAAGAAGCCTTTGTTCCCCCAGCGCCCTCCACCACACTCTAGTTTGGCTCCTTCTTTCTTTCCACTCTCAATGAGATCAAGTATTTTATTATGTTGTTCCTTGTCAATCTAGTCGAAAGAAATCACAGACAAAAGAGTAATGATAAATATAACTCCAATAATATATCATTCAAAACAGGTGACATACATTCATCTCATTTCCTAGTATATTTTCTTTCTCATTAATTTTTAGGAAAGAACACTTTAATGTATTTAGTGTAAGAATGTATTTAACTTTAGTACAATCAGGAAAGAATAGAAATTAGTGACATGAGGATACACGAATCTTTCATACAACTGGTTTTTGTTCACATTAGAAGAAAAAAGTTGTCAATTATTGAACACATTGGTTTGGGATCGAATGAATGAAGTGGGACAAAGGACTTTTGACTCTGGTCCACTGGGTATATCACTTGAGAAGCAGATGCTTTTGATGGTCAGAGACCTCTCTTCTCTTCAGGGACAGATCCTGAGCACGCCTAGGTCATGCCTGACCTGGCATTCATAGTGACCAGAGTTTAGGATCATCCTCAATTCAGTTTAGTAGATTGTATCCCAACAGCTAACATGCTCTGCTTATCCTCTTTATATTTCAACAGATGAGCTATGTCTAAGCATATGACAGTTATCATGAATGTTCAATATTTTAACTAATATATTACATAAGAAAGAGAGAAAACGCCGGGCGGTGGTGGCACACGCCCTTAATCCCAGCACTCGGAAGGCAGAGGCAGGCGGATTTCTGAGTTCGAGGCCAGCCTGGTCTACAGAGTGAGTTCCAGGACAGCCAAGGCTATACAGAGAAACCCTGTCTCAAAACACAAAACAACAAAATTTTGCCGAGCAGTGGTGGCACGTGCCTTTAATCCCAGCACTTGGAAGGCAGAGGCAGGCAGTTTTCTGAGTTCGAGGCCAGCCTGGTCTACTGAGTGAATTCCAGGACAGCCAGGGCTACACAGAGAAACCCTGTCTCAAAAAACCAAAAAAAAAAAAAAAAAAGAGAAAGAAAGAAAGAGAGAAAAGGTCAGAGTTCTGTTTGGCGATATCAGAATAATCCACCTCACTCCACAGACATCTGAATGTGGGGTTTTCCCCTTACCTCATCTCTTATGGAAAGAGGTAAATAATTATCTCTTATATCTCACATCATTGTTGAAAACAGACTATCTGAAGCATGACAGGGTAGGGAGGGGACACCCTAAAAACACAGAGATCAAAGCACTAAGAAGAGGATCAGGTTTTTGCCTATTCAACGTGTCTCTTGTCCTGACTTGAAAATGACACTCTTCATATTATTGGGCTCTGTCAATTTCCTCAGTCTTTCAGGAATCAAAAACAGTTCTATGCATTCTCTCTAACTGCCGTTCCCTCAATTCCATCATGCAAGTAGAATAAATGTCTCCACAATAAGTTATAAGTTTACAAACTGTGACACAATATATAGTACCATGTTCCTACAAATTTTCCTGTACTTGTCACTTAAAGGGATAATCTCAAAAAAAGTCTTCATTTCTAGCCTACTATGGAATTCTAGTGGTTGTTTTAAAACAAGGGTCATTGGTATTGCTTCAGTTCAATTCATATAATAGGACTAAGTGGCATTGTTATTAGATATGCTCAATAAGGACATGTAAGCATGATTTGTTTTTTTTTCTATTTTCATTTTTTTATATAATTTATTTTTTTTTCAAATTATAATTTATACTCATTCACACAGGGGTTATAAACACAAAAAGGTAGAACCTGGGGAAGGGGATGACACTGGAGCGTGGGTGTTCAGGGGGAATACAGATATCTTTCAGAACAGGGTATTGGCTGGATGAGGGTTCAGGGGACAGGTCGCTATGGCTCTGCCTATGATTCACTTGTCCTTATCTAAGTTGTTATTATCTGCCAAGGCTACCTATTTACAAGGCCTATGACTACTCAGGCTGGTAAATTGTCACAAAAACTGCCTGTTTACAGTAGCTTATAGCCATCTGTTTCAGTGTTTATCCACAGAGACCCATGACTTGGTGTTAGTATACACGTATGACAGGCCTATTGCTGATTTTAGGCCTATGGCTGATTTTAGGTCTTCAGTATATAAGCAGGGATGCCCCTGACATCTCCTCCCTTCTCGAAGTATAGACGGGCTGTGGTGAATCTAATCTTGTGAAGGCGGGGATAGAGGCCTGACCTCCAGTAATTGATGGGGACCTTGTAGTGGCTCCTGTCCCCCTGTTGTTGTCTTTTGAAGCATGAGGGCCATACCCGTCCCGATGTCTTTTTCCTGGAGAGGGGATACTTTTGACATGAACCCCTATGCAGTCAGGCTTGTCCCTCAGGGAACCCAGAAAGATATTTTTATCTTTTATTTATATTCCCTTGCAGTGTTTAGCCTCGCAGCCTAAGCAAGAATTCAGGTCGCCTGTCAGAGGGAGTTCCGGGTGGCCCCTCTCTGGTTGGTCTAGGGGCAGAAGTTCCCTCTTTTAGTTTGGGTGGAGATGGGTTTTAGGAACACCCTGTATAAAGTAACAACCTCATCTTGTGTCTCGTGGTCCTCCATAGCTAACTTATGATAATGTATCTGAATAGGTTTTGCTACCAAATTATTTATCTGTTGTTTCACAGAGTTAGACTATTTGAGGCCCAGGGACCAGAAGAAATAAGCAAAAAGAACCCAAATAATGGTCCCAAGATGAGAGGAGGTAGGGTTGACAACCTTGGAGAGGCTGAAAACCAATTCTTGTACCAGCTCTCATCTTTCTCTCTCTGACTTTTTTCCGAGCCTTTTCTGACCTTTTTCATGCTCTCTTTAACTATCCCTGTCTTAACTATGTAAAGGCAATACTCTTCTATAAGGGCTGTTCATAGCACCCTTATTTATAATAGCCAGAAGTTGGAAAGAACCCAGATGTCCTTCAACAGAAGAATGGATGCAGAAAATGTGGTACATTTATACAATGGAGTACTACTCAGCTATTAAAAACAATGAGTTCATGAAATTCTTAGGCAAATGGATGGAGCTGGAAATATCATCCTGAGTGAGGTTACCCAATCTCAAAAGAACATACATGCTATGCACTCACTGATGAGTGGATATTAGCCGAAAAGCTCACAATACCTAAGACACAACACATAGACCACAGGAAACTCAAGAAGAAGAAGGAAGACCAAAGTGTGGGTGCTTTGGTCCTTTATAGAAGGAGTTTCAAAAGTTTCAACCAGAGCTCCCAAAGTCTAAACCTCCAGCCTGAGAGCACAAAGGGAGGGACTAATGTCTCCACCTATATAGGTAATTAAGGGTGGCCTTATCAGACATCAGTGGAAGTGGAGGGCCATGGTCCCTGAAAGTTTGGATTCCCTAGTGTTGGGGAATTCGGGAGCAGGGAAATGGGACTGGGAGGCTGTTTGGAGCACACCCTCGTAAACATGATTTGTAAGATTCTAGATTGACTAGTGATAATCTTGGCTTTCTTTCTCAATATTTGGCCCCATTCAATAATTCTTGTGTGTATAAGTGGCTTTATTGTTTTGTGGCCAGTCTAGGAAAAATTAATAGATCATGACATTACTGTAATGGTATAAATATATATCTTTTAATTATTTGAATATAAAATTTTCTGATTCTTTAGATTTGATATGCTAAAAATCAGATAAATAAATAAATAAATAAACACATGTATATCTATGGAAAACATTTGGCAACTGTAGCTCAACAAAAGCATTGAGAATAGATATTAAAATATTTTAATTCAGTTGATACATCTACAATACAACCCCTATGCTATGTCCTGGGAAGTGTTGTAAATCAGGAGCCAAGAAATTTATAAAACCACATTATTATTTAAATAATAAGGAATCCAGATGTCTGCTCTGAGAGAGTGTCTGCTACATATGACCTGGAAGCTTCACTCATAAAATCTCAAAAATGAGCTTAGTTAAACAAGACCCACACAATGACAAAAATCAGCTGACAAGCTGACATGGATGGAGAAAATCTCACAAGAACCTACAGCACAGGAGGAAGCCTATAAATGAAGAAAACTATCCATTTATAAACACTAACAAGTAATATAAAAAACGAACCCAGAAAATTGTAAAATATATTTTTCATACACAAATATATGGCCTAAACTTTCTCCATAATAATTTGTTTGTGACTCAGTATGAATTCCAAAACTCTGTTTAGAAAGACTTGGTAACTCAGCCAGTAGTAAATGATATGCTACGAGATTGGTCAGTGTGTGTCTCTTCCCATAAGCTCCTTTCTATTATGAGAGAGAGAGAGAGAGAGAGAGAGAGAGAGAGAGAGAGAG
>NW_021604643.1:6877-30912 GCF_004785775.1 Grammomys surdaster | reverse complement strand
AGAGGGAGAGGGAGAGGGAGAGGGAGAGAGAGAGAGAGAGAGAGAGAGAGAGAGAGAGAGAGAGGAGGGGGAGGGAGGGAGGGTGGGTGGAGGGAGGGAGGGAGGGAGAGAGAAAGAGAAAAAGAGAGAGAGAAACAAATAAACATATGTAAACCTGGGACTTCCAAAACCTTGTGTTGGTCAAAGTCTACCATTCATCTACTCTCCATATCATCTGCCTTCTCATTTACCTAATGATAAAAGTATTTTATGTTTATGTAGACAGGCCAATAGATAATTAGAACAAGAAACAGTAGTGACAAAACCGTCAGAATTACACATTTTTCTAGACTATGAGACAAACTTAAGTATAAATTTAAAAAATACCAAATCTAATAAAAGTTAGCAATGACACTGAAACAAAACAATAATTGCTTCATTTGACATTTACTTTATTGCTTTGGGTTTTCATTGCTTATCAATGTTTTTGTCCTAAGACTTTTCTATTTGGGTACTTGTGCTAAACAGACAATTCCAAAACATTCTTCCAAATTAATTGCATCCAGATAAACCAGTGACCAAGCCCACTTTGGGTTTTATGGTTTTGTCAGGCTCCTCTCTCAAGGTATAGTTGATAGCAATGTCCTCCAAGATTTTGTTAATTGAACTTAGGTTACACTTATTGTGAAATTCAATGAAGTTTGTCTCAGTAGTGAAACACACTGTAGCATATTTAATGTGAAAGACTGAGGACACCAATGTCAACATCCAGTTCCCAGAGCACAGCTCTCAGAAATGATTCTACTGGCATTTAGGGAAATATGTGTTGTTTCGAGGTTTCCTGTTCACTGTGCAGTGTTCAGCAGTGTCCCTTCCTCTGTTCACTAGACGTGAGTAGACCCCATCACCTTGTTATAACAACTCCAGATAAGGTCAGTGTCCCTGTGGGTATGTGGAAGACTGCCTCCAGTTGAAGATCACTGACTCAGAGGCAGCAGTGAACTCAGAACAACAAGAGCTTGAACAACAGACCAAGAAGAAAAGCTGTACAAGAGGAAAAGGTGACCTTTGAGTGAAACAAGGACATGCACATTTACAGTGGACCTAGCTGTGAAGAAGAAACCCTGAGCCCTGGGAATTCCTGGCTTTTGACAAATAGAGATGCTTGTCAGCAGCCCAGAAACAGGACTTCCAAGAACCATTTATAATAAATATCATTACATCGTAGAAACTGAGGAGCCTGAAGAAGATTCAGGAAGGTTCTACTGCTTAGACCTGTAGAACAGCAACTGAGATGAAAGATATGAGAGTGAATTAGCTGCCATATGTACAATTTTCCAGACTAAGAATTGTCTGTAAGAACTAAGAGTTTTGCCAATCGAACAATGCAGCAGTTAATAACACTTTAAAATTTTCCTTCTTTTTGGTGTGTATATGTGAGTGTTGTGTGTAGGTATGTATATTGGCATGCATGTGAGTACAGATGGGAGCAAATCCTGGTATATCTGTGTGCACCTGCATGTATAAAGGTACATGTACATGTGTGTGGGTGCCAAAGGTTGACACTGGGTGGCCTCCTCAATGGCTTTCAGTTTTATCTACTGAGGCAGGCTCCCTAATTCATAGCTTCAGTCTAACTAGCTAGCTCACCCTCTTGAACACTGGGATTTCAGAAGCTCTCCTACACACATCCAGCTTTTATGTGAGTGTTAGTTCAGAACTCAGGTCCTCAGGGATGTATGACAAATATTTTATGAATTGATCAATTTCCCCAGCCCTTCCTTTGACGCAAAATTCCCACAAGGCTCCCAGAATGTTTCTAAAAATATGGCCAACACAAAACAGCATCATGTCTTTGCTGTTGGAAGTTAGATTCTTTAAATCACAAGATGACAATATCAGCTAACAATGAACATAAATAAGAAGTTAAGCTTTCTCAATTAAAATTAGGCTTAAGAAGACTGGTTTTCCTTCCTAAATGCTGCCTTTCCAACATTTACTCACCTGAGGTCCTTGATTTATTTCTGAATTCAAAGGATTTCCTAGAGTGTATTTCTTAGCCCGCTCAACACTCCTCCTCACAAACTCATCGTAAATTGACTCCTCAACAAAAAGTCTGGACGCTGCGACACAAATCTGACCCTGGTGGAAGAACACTCCTTGGTGTGCAAACTCAACAGCACTATCCACTGCAAAGGAAACATTCAGAGAAGAGAAGGAATATTTTCTAAAGAATACACACACAACTATACTTCTCAGATGCAATATGGTAATAGAGAAAAATGATAAATCATTTGAGTAGACATACTCAATATATGTTACCACTTAGAAGTCAGGTAATAATTAACCTTTATCTTAAAAATAATAACAACAAAGGAAATCTGAAGAGATAGTGTCTGAAGAATGTAGATTTGATAAGATCAAATATCATTGCAAATAATCCCAAATTAATTCCATTTTTAATTCTTTGGGCAGTAGTATTTCTTTTAGGTGCCAGGTTTTAACTAGTTGACACAAGAAATTTGGATTACCTATTGTGTTTAATAATTTCGTAATATTTTTGAATATTTTAGTCAATGGAAAGTGCTATTTTTTGTGAAAATGACACTCAGACAAATAAAACTCACTACATCAGAATAAATCATCCCATCCTTACTCTAGAAAAAAATATTCCAAAATCTAACTCAAGTTTAAATCATTAAAGCATACAAATTTTTCACTCACTTTAGATGGAACAATATGCCTACATTTTTGTAATAGAATACTGTTGATTCTAAACAAAAATAAGTGGTATTGTTTTAATGTATGTGTCAATGTTATAAATGAGGACTACTTGGATAATCATTCCAGATATGTGATGTTAATCTGTGGGTTAAGAGTAGATGTTGAAAGTGTAGTGAGAAGAGATTACACAGTGAAAGACTAGGAATCTTGTTAACCAAGTTGTACATTCTAATATCACCAGTCAAGAGCACAATAGTAATATCAATGAATTCCATGAATAGAAATGACTATGACCTAGAACTATTAAAGACACATCATAGATTCTAGATGCAGTTCATTTATGCTACCTCCAATTGACACTGGGAAGTAACAATCTAGTCCTATCCAGGACAAAATTGTATCTGTGCTTAATTTATCTACATTATGGAACAATTTAAAAGCATCCCAGAGTCACCAGAGACTCTAGTTAATTCTTTTCACCTTGAGGGAAGGTCACCTGTAAGACTCTAGGTGACTGTGCGACAGTATCAGGCATCAAAAGGAAGAAGGTAAGATGCTAACAAAGGACTTATACTCACAGTCAGCATCTGCAAACACAATGCAAGGGCTCTTTCCCCCAAGCTCCAGGGTGACCCTCTTCAGATTGCTTTTCCCTGCAGCTTCCTTGATTAATTTGCCAACCTGAAATCAAACATCAAAAAGAAGGAGACTTAGCATGTTCCCATGTAGATAGATTCATTTAATACTTTCAACTTACAAGACACTTCTGCTACCATTCAATTTCATTTGGAAGAAGCATTAAATGATGTTTTTCAAGGTCTGGCATACTCTGGTGTAAAAGCTTCCATCATCAAGACTAAAAATGCACGATAAATCAGAAAATGCTCATGGGCAGGAGAGCAGACATCTGTGCACAGTGAGATTATGAATTTAAAGAATGCTGCTCTGTTGAGCTTTGATGCTGCAGATAATGCTGATAAAATTATCCATGGCCTGAGGTCAGTATTTCCATTTTGGTCAAACTTCAGGAATGACATATATAGCTTGATCAGGTTAGCCCTTCTTCTCCTAAGAATAATTTTATTCCTGTCCACCATGTTAAAGCTTGTCTCTAACTACATCAACAGGCTGGCAGCCAAAGTACATGACTTGAAACTGATAATGGACCCCCAGATGGAGTTATTAATTTAACTGGCAAGTCAAGGATGGGTAAGATTCTGCACAGAGCCTTACCAACCTAAGACAGAAATGCATTGCTTTTGATAGTGCATATTTCATGACTCGTAAGGAAGTCATTCTTGTCAGAATGACCTAAGACAGGCTCAATCTTATTAATGAAATAAAAAAAAAGGGAGAGGCAGAGAGCTTTGGGGCTGCTTGTCAAGAAGCTGACATGGGCCAAAGACAAGGAAATGGGCTGCTTGGCAGGAATACAACATTGGCTAAGGACAAGGAAATAGGCTTCAGGCAGGAATCTGACATTAGGCTAGAATAAAAAAGTAATTTCAGGTAGGAATCTAAATCTTAGGCTGTAACAAAAAAGTAATCTAAGGCAGGAATCTAAATATTAGGCTAGAACAAAGAAGTAATTTCAGACAGGAATCTAAATTTTAGGCCAGAACAAGGAAGTAGGCTTCAGAAATGAAAATGACCTTGGGCTAGGATAGGGAAGTAGGCTCAGATACTTTGGTCATCCTGATAACCCTTTAGAAACAGTGATCATGGGAGTTTTCACGTAATTAGGTTTAATGCCTTGCTTTTTCTTTGACTATTTGTTGTTTATTGTATTGCTTGTTCCTTGACTCTTTGCATCTATTGCATCGCTACACCCTCAACCTAGAACTGACCTTAATACATGCATGTAATCAAAATGGTAGAAAAGCATAAAGGAAGAAGATGTATAGGATGGGGGTTTTAGGGAGAAAATAGGGAAAGGAGATGACATCTGTATGGTAAATAAATAAAATATCCAATAAAAAATCAAGTTAAAAAAAAAGAGGTGACTTCATGTGTGGGCAGGCATCAAGTCTGTGAGAGCTGATTTCATGTGTGGGCAGACAAGAGATTATTTTTCATTTTCATCAGAACTCCGTCTTTGTATTTGATCAAGAATAATCAGCAACTCATCAGGTACTGACATCTCATCCCTCTAGTGACCTTCAGAGAACTCTGTCCATCCAAACTAGCATTCTTTCAGATCTGGACTGCCTCCACATTGGTCCTGTATTTGGGATCAGCTCCTAGCACAGATCCTTCTTAAGTCCTTTTCTGATTGTTCTAGATGGACATGATTTTTTTCCTCTGATTGCCTGAAGAAGCACATGGAGAGGTACCTAAGTCAGTCTCAAATGGTGTCATGTGTATCTGTATAAAAATCCCAGATGCTTATTTGCTTATTTACAAGAGTGGGCTCACTGCTAATCCTCCCTCCATCCCCACAACTCTGCCTCTCTCTTCCTTCCTTCCTACTCTTCTCCTTCTCAAACACACAGCAATTTGCACAGGAGAAAGAGAGAGAGAGAGAGAGAGAGAGAGAGAGAGAGAGAGAGAGAGAGAGAGAGAGAGATTGAGATGGACAGAAAGAAAGAAAGAGAGAAAGAGATAGAGACAGAGAGAGAAACTGGCTCAGAGCTCTGTGTGTTACTATATTTAGCCAGAATTTTATGATTCTCATTTCTTCTTTAATTCTAATTGCTTCTTTCAAGAAAATACATGTCTTTTGCTTTATTTCATTTTGTTTTTATATCCTGCCCTGCCTAGAGTATTACCTATGATTATTTTTGTTTTTGACTTCTGAGTCCTGGTTTAACTATTATTGATTCTTCATTTTATGTATATTGAGAGCACAATAGGCTGAAATGGTCTTTATGTTCTTTGTTAGAGGTAACCTTTTTTTTTATCGTCTGGCTTTCTTTTCCTACTCCACATACTGGAATGTAATGAAAGGTTTCATCAGAACAATAAGACAATATTTAGGTCCATATGGATACTGAACTGATACTGTATATTAGGCAACAGAGAATTTGCTAAGATTTTCAGTCTAAAAGAACTGCAGAGGCAAAAAAGGAGAAGAGACTGAGGGAAAGGAGGTCCAATGACTGGTCCAACTTGGGATTCATCTCAAGGTGAGGCTCCAAGGCCTGACACTATTACTAATGCTATGGGGTACCCACAGACAGGAGCTTAGCATGTCTATTCTTCAAGAGGTCCTACAAGCACATGACTGAGACAGATATAGATACTTATACCCAACCATTGGACTGAAGTTGGGGATTCCTGTGGTTGAATTAGGGAAACACTGGAAGAGGCTCAGAAGGCAGAAGACCCCAAAGGAGGACCAGCAGTGTCAACTAACTTGGACCCCTGAGATCTCACAGACACTGAACCACCAACCAGGCAGCATACACAAGCTGACACAACTGCAGATACTGCCACTCAACCACTGGACTGAAGTTGGGGACCCCTGTGGTTGAATTAGGGAAAGGCTGAAAGAAGCTGAGGAGGAAGGTAAACCATAGGAAGACCAGCAGTCTCAATTAGCCTGGACCCCTGAGATCTCTCAGACACTGGACCACCAACCAGGCAGCATACACTAGCTGGTCTGAGGCCTGGGACACATATATATCAGAGAACTGCCTGGTCTGACCCCAGTGAGAGAAACTGCACCTAACCCTCTAGAGACTTGAGGATCCAGGGAGTGGGAGAAACAGCTGCAGAGAGCATGCATCTGCTCGTTAGACATGGTCCTACCTCTGTTGATCCCGTGAAGGACACTTTGTCAATGTCCATGTGAGAGGAGATGGCTGCCCCTGCAGTTGGTCCATAACCAGGGATAATGTTCACCACACCGGGAGGAAACCCTGCCTATAGGTTAAGAAACAAGCAATTAACAGATCAATAATTTAATTCACAAAAGACCTAAGTGAGTCATCGTGTTGTTTTATATATTCACCTTGGGAGTTCTTCTATCAAAAAACTCATCTAGGTGCATTTGTTGTTTCTTCATTACTGTTTTTAATTTCTCATCCATAAGAACATACCTCCAAAGGTCATGATCCTGAGGGATACTATGCTTTAAGGACAAGTCTGTCATAACTTGTATTAGTTGTTACACATTTACTATGATAACACATTGGCCAAAACAAACTTGGGAAAGAAGGGGTTTATTTGGTTAATAGGATATAGTCCATCATTAAGGAAGCCAAAGCAGGAACCTGGAGCCAGGAACTAAAGCACAGACAATAACAGATTGCTACAGACTGCTTTAAATTATCTGGCTGGCTCAGCAACTTTTCTTATACAGCCAATGCACACCTACCTAGGGATAGCAGTGTCCACGATGAGCTGGGCCTTGCTACATCAATAAACAAACAAAATTCCCCCAGAGACATGCCACAGGCCAATATAATAAAGACAATTTCTCAACTGAGATACTCTCTTCTTAGATGTGTCATGCTGGCAACAACATTGTGACAACTGAACATCACTCAAAGGAGTAACTGTGTCAGATTTTATAAAAGGAAATTCATTAGAAGGATATAGAAATGTATATTAAATTACCTATACAGAAAGGTAGAATTCATTGTCTCCACCAACAAAACTAGAAACATATTGGCATAGTAGCCTTCAACTCTTAGAGATATTAATACTAATATAACCTTTAAATAGTTAACAGAAGCAGCCAAGCCAGTTATATCCTGGAGGTGAAGATACAGCTCACCATTTCAGCATTTAAAAATAAGGTTGTAATTCCTTGTGAACTTAAGTTCATGAGAGTTAAGCAACATAAGTTACAGTTTACAAGGGGACTGGCTATAAGACTCTGATTTGTGTGGAGAGACATTTGTGCCCACTGAAAGGCAGACTTCCCAGCCCTTAGCTCTGCTGCATTTATCTGCATGACTGAGCAGGATCCACATGTAAACAGCGAAGCTCACGGGAAATGACACCTGTAGGTAAACCGGGGACCCAGAATCTGCCTGCATGTCTAGACTCAGAAAACTCACCTCTTTTATTAAAGATGCCATGTGAAGAGCCGTGAGTGGAGTTTGCTCTGCTGGCTTGACAACCACGGTGTTCCCACAGCTAAGGGCAGGGCCGATCTTCCAAGTGAATATAATCAACGGACCATTCCACTGAAAATCAAAATTGAACAATGGGTTCTTTGCATCACTCAAAATCACCTTTGTTGAGAATGCCACCCTGATAGAAGTTGAATAATACTTCAGAAGTTGTGTGCAATTATTTAGTTTATTTTATATAACTTCATAAAAGAAACTAGTAAATGATAAAAAGCTTAAAACCATCCATAGAGGAGAAGGGAACAGGGAAGAACTACAGAATTTAATCAAGTCCTGTTACTTTGAATTCTCAAGAAAATACAAAAAAAATTTTTTACTGCATGATTTCACATATAGTTAAGCACGTTGTAAGTTACTTGTGCTTTACACGTATAAAATCATCTTCCTATTTCTCCCTGGAAGACACTTAGTATATTTTATCCAATATTATAATCTAAAAAAATTAGATGGATATCCTCAGAATTAATCCAGAAATTTAGATCTGGGGCATAGTACATTCCTGGCTAACATGTATGAAGCTCAGGATAAGATTCCCCCAAACAAAAGAAAACAGGAGACACTAATGTCTAGACTTATCTAATGCTAATGGCTGGTAGAGTGATGTAGATGTATTTGAGTGTTTTTAAGCTTTTGAAATAATGAGAATTTCCATTAAATACATTAATATGTGCAGTCTCATTAAGCAAAAGTGACTATCATTCCAAAAAACATTAGGAAACTTCACACTATTTTAATTTAGCCTTTTAAATTATGTCAGCTATATCTAGCCAGTCTAGCCAGTGTCTTATGTGTTATGCTTAGAGGAAATCTAGTTCTATCCAGAATATGATTTTCTGGCAGAAAAATTTTGAGTACTCAATCCTGCTACCTAAAGGTACAGTATAGACCATACATTTTTCCAGTTGTCATGGACATTGTTCATTTTTTAAGAAAGGTATTTTCTAGGATTTAAACAATCTTACTGCAGCTACTATCAATAATGAGAAGTCTCAAAGAGGATACAGAAGTGCTGGGAGCAGTGAGTTCTGCTGTATCCTACTGAAATGGAGTCCCAGCACAGATGAGCCATGATAAACCTTTGTCATATACTTATAAAGCACAGCTCATGGAAACCAGAACAGCGCACAATTTCCAAAGCAAACCATGTAGCCAACACTTAGGGCCCATGTAATAACAATGAAATGCCCTCCAAGGGCACAGCAGTATATCAAAGAGTTTCTGGACCAGCTAACTCATATCCAAGAAGCTCAGTTACAGGACAATAAGCTTCAGGCAGTCATGCTTGTTGAATTTACTTCACACATAACCATCACATAAGCTACACTTGTGTGGGAATGGGCTTAATCACCAGATCAATAGAATTGAACGTTCCCCCACCCCCATTGTGAGTAATGAAAAAGAACTTACAGGGAGGATTTGGCCACACACCCCAATAGGTTCACGTCTTGTGTAAGTGAATAGGTTTCCATCTGAAAAACAAAGCATACACTTACATTAAAGGCAAATGTCCTGTGTAGGCATGGCATGGAGATGTGAGGTTGGGGTGAGTAGCAAAAGAAAAACAAAAGTTCCTATTTACAAGGTTAAAAACATAAACAATGGAGCCCTCAAAGAGAAATGTGAATCTAAAGACTGAGGTCCATGAACCTAAGTGTAAAGATGGGAAAATATCAGACAGTTATACCAATATGGCTGCCTTCAGATTACCTTCACACACAAAGTGGTACAGAAATGAGCTAGGAATGATATCCTCTCCAGGTAAGGGCTAAGCCCCATGAAAATGTTTCCAACATCGCGAGTTTCCCAGGAGCATGAACTTTTAAAAGAAAAATTATTTAAAATAGTAAAAATGTAAGCAGTTTTCCTACTGACTTGGAATTGCTGGTTTTGTGTCTTTTGCCTATGGAGCACAATTGCAATGCCTTTTAATCTATGGGGAAAATAAAAACAAAAAAACAAAACATGTCTTAAATGAAACATGGTTCTTTTCCTTCTGGATTTGGCCAAGACTTGTGCCTTACTCTGATGTGGTTACCCTGGAAATTTTGTTGTTCTGTTTTGTTCTGGTTTTCACAGGAGCTTACTGCTACCACAGCAAGTACTTTTCATGTCAGAAACCACAGGTACTCTAAAGAGTTTCTTCTATGTTTCCTAAGAGTGGAGTAAGAGCCATGAAAGAGCCCCCTTCATGGTACCTCTGTGTTCTCATCCTTATCTTCTAACTTCCTGGTGACCACCTTCCATACTGAATCCTCCAGTTAGATTGGCAGTGCCCATCAGGGACAGAATTGGAAGTGGATTATTTGAGTTCCTAAAGTCATTACAATTCAGATGTGAAACTACTCCATCCCAAACTGGTTCTTTCTTCACACGGAATATTTGTCATGCCTATGCTACTAAGAAATACTTATACAACATTTCCACAGAAATATTGATGACTCAGCTAGTAGTCATAGTCTCATCTTTCTGTAAAGCTTTTGAAACACATTGGTGTAAACTGGATTGTTGAATTGATTGCAATGGTCTAAGTACACTGGGCTTAAAGGGCACAGATAGACACAGTTTACTCTTTCTTGATGAAGAATGTCTTAAGTAATAATATTGCAGAAAAGATACAAATGTCTTTATAAGAATGAAGCTCAAATAACTAATTACGGCAGCCATCTTTGAAAAGTTTCAACCCTGAAATATCTCACCCAAATTAGCAATTGAATCTATGATAATGTTCTTATTTCAGTACTATCTAAACTATGCACATGTTGACTTTTAACAGACCTTCCAGCATCAAAACTGTGTTGGATTAAAATGAAGAGTAAAGTAATTATTTACCTAATTGATTGACACCTCTATCAGAGAGAATTTGAAGATACTCAGGTCTGCATCAGTGTCCTCTCCTCCACCATCAAGTTGCTAAGTTTCCCAAATATACTTACCACTTGGTATTGTTTGACCATGGATCTTGTCAGCCCAGCCTGCAAAGTACTTTAATCCTTTTATGCTGATGTCTACATCGAACAGGTATGCATAACTAAAGACTTTCCCAGCATTCATTGATTCCATTGTCTGAAAAAATAAAAGAATATCAAAGTCTAAACTAAACTTTCAACAATAAAAATTATATCAAGAATATACAGTGGATGTTTTTTAGTACGTACCTACTAAAGAGCTTTGGGAATGTAAGGAATCTTAAACCTAGTGCTTTTCTTATTGAACACTTTGAGAAAAAAATCAAATGACTTATTTGTGGTCACATAGCAAGATCCTGGTGAGACAGATGGTAAGATTCTGATGGTCTGATTCTGGTCCCATTTCTGTCAGGTTCTAAATGTGTCCTGGTTAAGCAGTGTCTAAGACCTGGTCACATAAGTACTCAGCTGTGAAAATGACTCTTAGTCTCTTTGTTCTATCAAAGTTTCAAGTAGATTGTGTGTGATATCTGACTGTGGCAACAGCTTGGTGTTTGCTACTATTCACAATACCACAGTCATTATCATATTCTCATAGAAACAGTCGGTTCACACAATTTTAATGCACGTTTATGTCTATTCACACAATTGTAGCACTGGCATTTTTTACTAGGGCTTTACCATATTCAACTATAAACCTGTTTGGGAAACTGTGTCATAGTTATTTCAACAATTCCTCCCCTCAGAACTCAGGAAACCATACAGTAGACAAGACAGAAATAATGCAAGAGGCAAATGAATGGGGATTCCAGGAGAACATGGTCTTCTAAATCATCTAGGTAAGGTGCATATAAACTCATAGACACTGAAGCAGCAGACCCAGTACCTTGATTGGTCTGCATCAGGTCCTTGGTATATATTATAACTTTTAGCTTAGTATTTTCATCGGAATTTCTCTGAGAACAAGTGGGTCTCTGACTCTTGTGTCTGCCTTTCAGACTTGTTTCCTCCTGTTGGGTTGCCATGAACAGCTGTGATATGATATTTTTTGTTTCATCTTATTAGCTATACTTTATCATGTTTGATTGTTATATCTTAGAAGCCTGTTCTTTTCTACTAAGACAAAGAAAGGGGATAGATCCAGAGGGGAGGAAGGAGGAACTGGGAGAAATAGGGGGAGAAGAAACTATAATCAGGACATATAGTATGAGAAAAGAACCTATTTTCAGAAGAAGGGGGGAAGATTGTGAAGTTGCATATCTTCTAATCTAGCAGTATTTTCTTATCCTCCCCCATTTTGTGCAGATTATACAGGATGCTTTGAAATCACACATTTCAGTGGGTGGTCACATGGCAAGATGTACAAGTTTGATACTGCCCACCACTACCCTAAAATTAAATGAAATGAGACTTTCTTTATATGTCTGTTCTGCACTCACTGTGGTTCTCATGCTGTCAGAGGAAGTAAGACTTTTCACTCTACAACTAAGACAAATGAAAACTAAGACAAATGAAAACAGCTAAGCTCTGGGAAATTCTCATTTCTTCCAGTGGAATATTTCAGTTGTATGGATTCATTACAGAGCTATGGATTCTATTTTTACATGTTTTGAGCAATGAGAATCCTTGAAGAATAAATGATTATTAAAAATTGGTGAATTGCTGATATTTTCTAATAAAATTAAGGTTTGAATCTCATTGTCATTTAAGAGTCTAAAGCTAATGCAATTTATTCGGAATTGTAACCTGGATACCACTTTGTTTTCAATTGGCTTTACTAAAATTCAAAGCTGAAAAGACTAGTAAATTTGCCCTCCATCCATGTTCTATAATGACTTCTCTAACTATTAAAATGGAAATATATGCCCCCTGAGACCATTCAAAAGGTTTGATGAATATAGTAACACAGGATTCTAAACTCTGAGAAGTTTTAGAGAAAAGCAGGAGGAAATTTGTCTTCATACTCTTTAAACCAGACTGATTGGTCAGTTCAAACTGTGGGTGCCCTTGGGAGCTCTCCCATATTTCACATTGACATTGGTTAATACTCACAGCCAGCAGTAGCCTATCTCTCTCCATTAACTCAGCCAGCTTGTTCAGCAGGCGTCCCCTCTCCGAAGCATCCATGGTGCGCCATGGGGAGCCAATCTGGAAAGCTTGTCTTGCAGCCTTCACAGCTTTGTCAATATCAGCCTGGAAATCACAGATCAATCCATTCAGGATATTAAAAATACTAGATGAGCAAACACAACATCATAACCTAATAAAATACAACACAGTCCTCACAAACAAAGGTCAATCTCCACAATTCACCATAAGATGTTGAAGTGGTTTCTCTTGAAATATTTAGAATATATTACAGTTGTCTATCAAATAGTTAAACTTTTAAAAAAGAGATTATATGTTCTAGTAATTTTCACTTTATCTTATTGTAATAGGACACTTTATTTTAATTGAAATAATGTTCTAGTTAATTTACACACATTAGGTCATTTGTTCCAGAAAATGCAATGGGACACATTTATTCCTCCTATTACAAATGGAGAAATTGAAGCAAAAAGAGACAGGAGATCTCAGGACTAATAGATTGATGGTAAGCCACATGCCCTGACTCATGGTGCTACATCTGTCACTTAGAACTTCCTATCCACAATGTTGCACAGCCTTTTATAACAGTTACAGAACTTGTGTGACAGCTGTTTAAATATATGAGCTTTGTGTTGGATGTCTCACGTTCAAATCTAAGCACGGTGTGTCTGATAAGCCCCTTATTTCCCAATTGTGTACAAAGTGATCCACTCTAGGCATTCTATGCCCTGAGTAAGTAGAGAAGACAGTTGCTTTTATTAATCATATTCTGATTAATAGAATAAAGTCCCACTCACACCACTTAGCTTCCTTAGTTTTGCTCATGTACTTTTATGACTACTGCATTTCTCCTTTAAGAAAAGCCACCATCCTGCTAAGCTCTTCCATGGTCCCTCCATTCCTTGGTAGATCGCTATTCAGACCACTTCTAGTCTCTTCCAGTATATCTGCTGAAAGCATCTCTCTGCTTCTTCTGTTACTGTTTCAGGTGCTTTTTTCTTCATCAAATCCATAGCAAGTAGCATGTACAGAAAGACTACTCTACAACTTTTTGTCTATGGGATTCCCTGATTCATGGAACCCCGTAAATCAAGATGATCAAGGGAGCAGTCGGCTTCATCTTTTTGTAATGTACCTTGAAAATAATATTACTGTGATGTTTAAAAGGACATAGTTTAAACTAGTGTGGCAGAAGCTGTGCATGGATCCTTCTGTTCAGAGTTTCGTCATTGGACTTTGCTTAATTAGGGCTCTCTTGAGCCTTCTGGTCTCTCCAAGAACTGGTGAAATGAATGCTTTGAGACATGTAACCTCACATGTAGAAAACCAAAGACCAAACCAAACCAGACAAACAAACAAACAAGAAATCCTGCTATAAAAAAAGCTGCTATAAATAAATCCATTCTCACGGTTTCATCATTTTGGCTGTGAGTCCCTTTCCTCAAATAAGATGTTTAATCTTGGCTGGGCGGTGGTGGCGCATGCCTTTAATCCCAGCACTTGGGAGGCAGAGGCAGGTGGATTTCTGAGTTCAAGGCCAGCCTGGTCTACAGAGTGAGTTCCAGGACAGCCAGGGCTACACAGAGAAACCCTGTATCGAAAAACAAAAACAAACAAACAAACAAACAAAAAAAGATGTTTAATCTTGCAGGGAGAATAAATCTTGAATTTTAAAAAGTAGATTCTTATTTCTTCCTTTTAGTTTTGATGCATCTGAATATACATCCACCTTATGGCACTCTATCATTTGGCTGACGCTAGGACAATGAGGGAGGAACAAACAACCAAGCATCCCACTATGGAATTACAACACAGGCCTCCCTTAGTGTCCCAGAGAACATTTCCCCAAGTCACTGAAAAACACAACCTGAAATTCTGAATTCAAAATGTATGTAGTATTTACAAATAACGCACAGACATCCTTTGGATAACTGTACTTCTGATGCTGAGTACAAACGCTAGGTAAGTAGTTGGTAAACAGTACTGTTTAGAGAATAATGGCCAAAATAGTCTGTGCACTCAGTGTGCACACAACTGAGATAGACCTCTTGATACCCTCTATGTCAACAGCTACCGATTTCAGATCCCAGGGTTGAACTCACCAGTGTAAAATCTGTGGATGCAGCAGATACTCAACTCTATTCTAAACTGAAATATGTTGGGCCACAGCTTGTTTGTGGCATTTTTTTTCTTATCTTTAAACTCATAGCAAGCTGTCCTGTCTCACATCTTCTATGTGGCAGCCATGCTAAATGCTTACAAGACGGAATTAACTGTGGTCCTAGAAGATGACTCAGTGTGAAAATGGCTATAGCATCCTAGTCTACTCTAGCTCATCTATCAGGTTTTCTATTCTCGACTACACAGGCCTTTACTGTTGTACATTGTAAACAGCCTCTCATTCGTTCTCCTCCCTTCTCACTGTCTCTATACAGCTGCCAGGCTTAATCTTCATGCCATTTATCTTATCGTGTTCCCTTGTGCATTTGCAACTGCTGGCTTCATCCACAGTCCTAAGGGCAAAGGTCTCTGTTTGGTTCTCAAGGTCCAACATTTTCTGGCCTGACTTTTCTTGTATAGACTTCCTGCTTACATTTCTCCTGCTCTCTCTCTCTCTCTCTCTCTCTCCCCCCCCACACTTCTTCTCACCTTTGCTCCTAAAATTCTCTTTGAATAGACAATGCTCTACCAACATGTCCGCTAAATGTTAGTTTTAAGATCTTCCCCAAAGTCTGGCTCAATGTAACAGTCTGCTTCAATAATCACCAGACTCCCACCTCAAAGGCAGATGATAATCAAGAGCTGTTCCAAGAACAAAGACAAGTTCTCTTTGACACAAGTTACTACTGTACTTATGGATTGTGTGCCCTGTTACAACTTACAAGGGAGGAGAATTTATGCTAGTAAAACACAGCAGAATTTGAACCAATACCTTATACTACATCTGACCTATGCATTCAGTTATGTTGGCAGGGATGATCAATAGGGCTGCTTTGTTAAATAGTCATTGCTATTCAGTTGTTCCATATTATGTACAATAGTGGTTTTTCAGCCTTTGCATTGGTTTATAGGAGTACATTTTAGTAGTGGCTTTTGATTCCATTTTGAGGGAGAAGGATAACTGTAGCCCCTAGGTGGACCCAGAAACCCCACCATCTATCACCTATCCACCACAAACTGAGACATTCTTTACTCCTGGGAATAGAATGTGAGTCATCCTATAAGTGTACTGGGGAGAATTAAAATTATGTGGGCATGTTGATATAATAAAAATCGAATCATAGAAAGTATGCCCAAGAACATATCAGACACCCAGGAAAGAGTGAACTCCCTTTCTTGGACCCCATAAAGTGATGAACACAAAAGACTGAAATGGCATGGCCTCTGAATGAGCTACCATCTGAAACCTGGGATGTGTGTCAAGGACCAAGGACTATTTGACTCAGCTGGATCACTGCTGTTGAAACAGCCTACTGGACTGCCAGCTCTTGCACACGTTCACCTCTGAAGTGCCATTTCCAGTGATAGATTCAACTTGCCAAGCTTTGCAGCTTCTCTCTCACCCCTGACTCCAGCTGTTCCCTAGAAGTTCCCCCAGACACTGGTATGGTCCCTTATTATTACAGATTCTTCTAACCCACTTCTGAACCTCTTGAACTATACTGATGACTTTCTAACTTGTATTCACTAGCAACTCATATATTCATATACAGAAGCACAAAGACATTTGCTGTGTTATATATGATATGAAAGTTAATGTTAGAAATTAATACTGGAATAAAAAATTGGCATTCCCCTCTTGCAGGCTGCTAAGATGAATGGCTTTTACACCAAATTGCTATAATTTAAATGGCTAAATCTTGTGAATTTATTGCTATTCAATATAGTTTGACAGTGTGGGATGACACAAATATGTGAACCCGTGTTTTGGATATGACACATAACCACATATGACTTGTTCTTATTGATATGTTTAAAAATAATCATACTTTAAACAATTGTATTCCATTTTGTGACAACATTTTTTGCTTTATTCAAACCACTAGTCTCAAAATGTTTTTTTTTTAATTGTTTGTAGTACTTTTTAACTTCAACATGCATAACTTGTAGATTTTTGTTTAGGGGCTGGCATTTTAAAGATATTTTGGAATTAAACAGAAAACAGTGTATAGGTTAACATTGACTTGCTAGAATCAAATCATGTGGCCTAGATGAAAGCAAAATATTCCAATTTTGAAGTCAGAGTGTGTAGGCTGAATGTATATAGGTACTTTGAATGAAAGTGGGAAGTCAACTGACTCTTAACCTAGTTTGGGAAGTCTGAATGATTCTCTCTCTCCTGGAATGTATACCCTCATATTAACTTCACTCAGAGATAGAGAAAATAGTAATCAGACCAGTTTTCTTTCACACCTGTCTGGAGCACTTATTTTAATAGTTTTATCCCTCCAGTTCTCGATTAGCTCACACCCCAGCATTCCTTAGGAATCACTGAAATGAGAAGAAAGCCCTTCCCACCCACAGGCACCTTCACTCTCTAACAAGCATTTGCTCTGGCTCCTTGTGATACCATAAAAGACAGGATATGGTCCATTGGCAGCCCCATTCTGTGGTGAATAGAATTTCCAAAACCAACCTTTAACCTGTGACCAGTCCAGCCTATCAGGTTTCTTGTGACTGTGCGCTTTACCAGGTTAGGACCTTTCACTAAGCCATGCTAGCCACTCTTCATTAGATTCCTCACAAATTGCTTCAGCATCAACTATTCTAAGAATGCAAGTTGTTTAATAATTCCAAAACAGGATACAGATAAAGGAATGTGGTAATGAAACAAGCTCTTGCTTTTCACTGACAATTTCCTTAGAGGAACCATTTGTCCTGCCAACCAGACTGGCACTGTGACAATACTTGCAGCTTGGTTGGTTATGAATTTGTCTCTTTGATCTCTCTTCTATAGGAGGGGCAGTTGTCCCTAATCACAGAACAAATCAGTGCTTATTGGCAAGATTGCTGGGATGGTCACCAGCTTTCCCTTCTGCACCTAAGGAAGAAGGTAGATCTCACTGACTGCCCCAGCCAAGTCTCAAAGTTTCTACTGAACCCAGGCAAAGACTTTTGTTTTTCTGGTGAGATCAATACCATTGCCAAAGCAAGATGTCTCCTAGGAGCTACATATTCAAGGCATCACCATTAAAGAATCAAGAACATGACTTTTTGTTTACTGGCATCAAATAGCAATCACCAGTTTTCTTTCACACTTGTCTGAAACACTTACTTTAATAGATATTTAGGGTTTTGTCCTTCTAATTATAAATTAGCTCATTCACAGTCTTCCTCAGAGTTGTTTTTTATCTACATGGAGAAAGAATGAGCAGCTGAAAGGCTTAGTCTATGCACCCTAAGTATATTACTATTTCAAAACTCCATGCCCCATATTAAATGATAATGCTAACCCTTAAAAAAATAGATAAGTTGTTTAATAGTGCATGCTTCATTGTACTACTGCAGCCTCAAACCACTGACATTTTGGATGCTATCACCCTATTCTCAATAACCAGGTTACATTAGAAATGCTAGCATCAAATCTATAGCCTGAGGTTTATGGGTTTTTTTTTAATTAAGTTTCTTTTTCTCTTAGTTTTAGTTTCTTTGAGTTCTGTGTATTTACTCTCTACTAGATGTGAATGTGGCAAGTTTTCTTATGACAAGGACAAAAGAAAATGTACCCAACTGCCTGAGCAATCACCTCTTCATGTCTTTCATTGACCTTTCAGTGGTTTTTGAGCTCAAAGTGGTGGGAAATAAGGACTCTTTGTGTAAAGTGTAGCTGCAGGTACTGGAAAACTTACCTTGTCCCCTTCTTCCACATGGCAGATGACTTCCTCAGTTGCAGGGTTAATGACGGGAAATTTCTTACCACTCACTGAATTATGCCATTCATTGTTTATAAAGATCTGTAGAAATGCAGCAAAAGCATATAAAAAGCATTTAAATATATTGTAGGTTTGAGATTTCTATAGATTAAACTTGAGGTATTAAATGTTGCTTAGATGTGTGTCTTTCCCCATCTCAAAAATGTTCATGTTGTGCAATTTAACATCTAAAGAAACACAGAGGTTAGACACTTGTGAATTGTCTTACTATTGTGTCACTAAGTCAGTATCTACGAGAGATTCCCTTAGATCATTTGGAAAAGTCTAGATTTCAAAATCTGCACCTTGAACTTCAGTTGCATTAAGAATTATTTTTATATGCATTTAACTCCACTCCATTTGTAAAGAAAAGCTTAGTTCTGTAATAGGGCCACTGTTAAAAAGTTGAAAGAAACACTGTAGTCTATTTCTGTGTGCACAAAAATTGTTATTTGCCAATGAAACATTTTTGAGCACGAAAAGTATCATCACTTGGTGAGATAATATTTCTTTAAAAATATGTGCATTTTTATTTATTCATATGTAGATGCCTGTGTTCATTTTGTGTACCTCATGCCTTGCAGGTGCCCATGGAGGCCAGAGAAGATTGACTGTCCTGCCACTGGAATTACAGACAGTTTCTAGTCATCTAATATTTAAGAAGTGTGCAATGAGAAAAGTCAGGTTACCACATCCCAGGGAACAAAATTCTTCACCCATGAATTCCTTTGGGAAAAAATAAACACTCAGAGCTTTTCTCTGATGAAGTCTTTGTCAGACAGAACATGATTGTGCAAGACATATTGACAGAAAATTAGGATAAAATAAGAAGAGAATGACATAGTGGGATACAAATTTGGAAAAATCAGGTAAGAACATTCTAGAAGTTGGAAACTATGCAGAAAAAAAATACATCATCCTAAGATAGCTAATATTAGTCATTCTTCATGAGCCAAACCCTGCCTCAACTGTTTCTTACCAATTGTGGTGGTTTAAATATGCTTGGGCCAGGTTGTGGCACTATTAGGAGGTATGGCCTTGTTGAAGGAAGTATGTCACTGTAGGGGTGGCCTTTGTGAGCTTCCTCCTAGTTTTCTCATCATTGTCATTGGAGCAAGATGTAGAACTCTCAGCTCCTCCAAGGCGATACCTGACTGGATGCTGCCTTGATGATAATGGATTGAACTTCTGAACCTCTTCATTAGCCCCAATTAAATGTTGTCCTTTAGAAAAGTTGCCCTGGTCCTGGTGTTTCTTCAGAGTAATGAAAACCCCAACTAAGAAACCAATTAAATATGGAGACTGTTTACATCTCCTCAGGAAATGGGGCTCTTTATCATTCTATATCAACTGTAATGAAGCAGAGGCAGGTAGAGGTAAGAGAGTGGACCAGGGGTCCTGTAACTTCCAAAGGAGCTGCTCATTCAAGAGTGTGGTAGCAGGGATGAAGGGCACCTATAGTACTTACTCTCAACCCCTAAGGGGAAGGACGGGGATTACCAGGTGTACTTGGATTTATGAAGTTATAGAGGCTTCAAGTACAAAAGCTTTTGTATTTTATTTTTAAAAACTGGTTCTTAAACTCCATTTCATCTACCCCATCAAAGAGGAAATGAAGTAGAAAATGAGCCCTGAAAAGATGATGCTTCAGTGGCTTGCTTTGTTTGGAGACAAAACACTCTTAAGGATAAGATTATACCACTCTCTGACTATAGGTGTTTTTCTTTTCTTTCTTTTTTTTTTGTTATTAATCTGCTTATTTGTTCCTTTCCCAGTACACCAAACACTGTTAGAGTAGGGAAAAAAAAAAAAACTTCTGGTCAAGAGAATAGATTCCTTGCACTGGATGGAGACTTAACATTACAGTTGGATTGGTTCAATCACTTTGGACAAGGGACCACCCCTAGGAAACTGGGCTCATCTTAAGCCAAACTACAGTGATAAGTGGAACAAATAGTCCTTTAATGAGATGCTGCACTTTCCCTTCCCCCAAATTCCCACTCCTAAAGCAGAAGTTTAGACCATGTTTTTTAGGGTGCTAAGTCTGATTACTTTTTGAGTTTTTCAAAAAAAGAATAACTTTCTTATCTTTTCTTTTTTTTCTGAGCAGGCTTTTCTTAACAGATGTTTTGTTTTGTTTTGTTTTGTTTTTGGTGTTTTGTTTTGTTTCTCCCAACATTTTGGACTTTGTAATTCCTTCCCTGAAAAGTTCACTGCCCATCACACAGCTCCTTGTTGGCCATGCGTTCCACTTCACGCCAGCTTGAGCAGCATGGGTGCTCCCCTCCCTTCCTTTGGGCAGGTGCTAAGGTTCTAAAGCTGGCATGCCCTGGAGTTTTCCTTCTAAGTGCCAATCAATTCCATTTGATCTTATTCTTAAAGTATTCCACTAAAGAGACTGAGACCCACCCTTCCAAGAGATGACCCTAAATTTTTCCATTATGGAGATGGATATGGTTCTTTCTATAATAAAGAAGAAAAGCAAAACAGTAGGAAAAATAATTCAGAAATTGAGACACTGGTCAGGCTAAGTAATTTCACAAGTACTTCTAACCCTTGCCTTCCATGCTTTGCAACCAGGAGCTGAGTTAAGTCATTGTCTAAACCCGTTTGAGGAGTATAAATCTGATACAGGTCTCCAGCAGGACTCGGTAAAGGGAACATGCACAGGCATACAGAAAGCCCCTTAGGGATTTAATTGCATACACAACTGGTGTACCACAAAGTATAAAAATGCTATAACCAGCACATCAAATATAAATAGTTACTGAATAGACCAGATTTATATAGAAGATACATAGAGAAGATATATAGAAAATAAAAGCTCACTGAGTAGTGTTGCCTATTATTAACTAGAGAAGTACTTGAACATCATTCAGACATACAGTTGGGTCTTAAATACTTAGGTTTGTCATCCTCCCTAGGATGTCCTTATGCAATGCCTTTGCAGTAAAGAGGTTTTGATTTGGAAACTCCGTCTGTGTTAAGGAGTTAGTGGCTCTGTGCTTGTACATGAGACATTAAGGAACTCCTCATTTTTCTAGTAATTTTACCTTGATCTTAATTAATAACTGCTAAATGAAACAATTTATAGAAAAGATAGTTCACTTTAAAACTTTCTTGAGATACACACACACACACAAAATCTTAGCAAAATTCATAAAGGACAAATTAAACAAAGGGGGAGGGGTATCCTGATACAAAAACACTTCCCGTTGGAACATGCAAACCAAATTCTTCTTAGTGATTACAACACAACAATATAAGCAGGGCTGACAATCCTGATCTTCTTGAGACAGTTCAAATGTATACATTTTGACAAGAATTTCTTCCATATGAGAAAGATGGCGGGAAGGAGACTGGCGTCTGTGGTGTGCACAAACCTTTGACAACTGTGAGCTGTTGGAGACTGTGGACAAACCACAGTTTTCATATTCTCATTTGTCAATATCTAAATTGAAAAGCATTTTTCTCTCCAGGGAAACCTGGTGAAGTCGTGCCTCAGGGAAGTTCTTTTTTTTTTTTTAAATTTCAGTGAAATCTATTTATTACTAATTACTTAGAAAGTGATTGTACCTCCAGGGACATGCTCAAATATGTAAAGACAATGATTTTCTCATAAGTTGAAAATACGTTTTATGTAAAGACTTTTTATTATATGATTAATACTTTCTAAGTGATAAACTTGTAGATAATCACAGACGATTAGTTGTATGTATTTTAATACCACATGTACATGTTGCTACTTATCTCTGGCTTATGACATAGATTATAAACAGGAGACATGACTCAATAAATTATGTTGATTACTCCATTGTAAAGAATACAAAGTCACCAGCTTGAGTGAGACCGTATGTTTTCCCCAGAACCAGTAACATATAAAAATATCAAATGATACTCAGTCCCCACTGGGACATTTAAAACTGTTAATTGGCAAGATAAGTATCATTCTATAAAAGATCATTGTTCAGATTAAAAAGACAATAGACATAATACATAGCAGCTTAGCATGGGGCTAGGTAAATTTTTATGTGATTTCTCCAATTCCCAAATAATAACCTAGTTAACAAAGCTGAAAGTGCCTTTCAGAAAGCCCAACTTAACTTTAACTTTAAATTCACCATCTCTTTCTTGAGAATATTCAGGAATGTAGTCATTTCCCCTTAAAAGAAAATATATCTGGGAACTTAATCATTTCTTTATAAAATCAAAATGTGTCTGATTGGTATACATGTTATAATATAAATTTTAAATTCTCATATAAATATTGTCAGCATGATGATGTCTGCTAATTTGAAACTCTCCCTATGAAAATAATAGCAAAGCTGAAACAATTTTTATAAGCCATCATATTGCCAGCTTAGATGAACAATTCTTATGCTCTGAGAAATGGGCCCTTCATCATCAAAATGACTTCTACTCAGTCCAATCTTTTCTCCCTCACCTGACCAGTCAAGAAAGCCTACAACACAACAGGCCATCTACAACATAATTACTCTGTTTTTCCTTCTCTGAAAAGTTCTAACTACTTGCTAGCCATGGCCAAGACTCACTTCTCTCTGTAGTCTTCATCCTACGAAAAGAGCCCAAAAGCCAGGCAAGTCCCTCAATTTGGGTGCTTTGTAAATTGCATAATGCTTCAAAGTTTCAAGGCCACCTACATTTGCTTTATGAAAAAAAGAAATAACTGAGAGAGACCATAAGGTTCTTCTCCTTAACTTTAACACTCTCAGCTTTTATTGTTTAGTTCAGAAGTCAAAATGACTGTTCCCAGAGTTGAACAATTAGTCTCTCACTTTGTAATCTTCATACCATGACATGGCTAATTTTAAGTGACTGTCCTAATAACATGCATGGGGGTATATATAATACTAGTTTCTTAGTTTTGGAATCCAAGGATCTGTGACTAAAGTAGGCATTTAACTATTCAGTAGGCAAAATTAAGATAGCCTCTCAGGCCAACCCAGCTTGATCATTTGCATTCCCTGGCTGCAGATTTAAAAGCCTGGGTCAGGCTACTGCTTTTGTATCTTTAAATATCTATCAATTAACAATGACATGTGTTCTCCAACAACAGCAACATTGTATGGAGAAATAAACAAGTACAGTTTATATCTCAAAGAAATAAAAGTAACTCAAGTCTGTTTGAGAGTTTTGGCAACAGCCTCGATTCGATGTTCAGAGCTAAGTCCTCCAACCTTAACTCTGTGCCCTCAAACATATGGTTATATTAACCTGGTTAAGTGTGTGTGTGTGTGTGTGTGTGTGTGTGTGTGTGTGTGTGTGAGAGAGAGAGAGAGAGAGAGAGAGAGAGAGAGAGAGAGAGAGAGAGAGAGAGAGAGAGA
>NW_021604643.1:0-6867 GCF_004785775.1 Grammomys surdaster | reverse complement strand
AGAGAGAGAGAGAGAGAGAGAGAGAGAGAGAGAGAGAGAGAGAGAGATCCTTCACAGATGCCTGGCCCCTTCTAGTATGTTCCCCTGTTTGTCTGCCTTACCATAAATGCCAACTGCACAGAGTTAATAGAACTCCTCACTATGATTCACTGGTTCACTGCACTCTGGCACAAGAACCTTGAATACAGAAGAAAATCCTTCCCTTGGACAATGCCAAGAGATAAACTTATGAGAAGTTCTCTGATACGGTTTAAAATTCACTGCTTAATCAGGCCACTAACTTTGCAAGCCTTTTGTCTTCCTGTTTGCAAAGAGCTCTTATAGAGGCTTCAACCAACCTGTTCTTTAACCAGGCCCCTGGAGAAAGTTCAGCTGACAAGTGACTTACCTTGGTATGTTGAATCTTCAAGTTGGCCAGTGGGGCAGGGACTGCAGGTTGTGCAGGGGAAGACATTGCTGGTTTGGCTCCTGGAACACGGGTGGAAGGCTCAGCAAATTAGTTCTTAAAGAGCACTTGCTCTTTTTTATCTGCATGCTCTAAGGGTCATTTGCATATTGGGATATGATTGGATGGGCAGACACAGGGCAGGGCAGAAAGGGCACCACTCCATCACGAGGCTCTTATAAACTATTGGCAGATGAATTTAATATACCAAGCCAAATCTGTGTTAAGGGTGTGTATGCAACTGCTGTGGACACTCAAAGCCAGTTATTATTTCCTGGACTTTTTAATACATTTTATATTACTATGTAACTTTCCCTTCCTGTAATAGACTGGGAAACAGGAAATTGGTGAAATGAAAAAAGAAAAAAAAGACTCTTGTCCTCAGTAGGAGCTAGGGGTAGAGGACCATGAATCTTTAGGTCAAAGCTGCCAGAATGTACATTCGTACATGTACATGGATGGTCAGGATGCTGCTGGGGAGAAAGGCCCTCTCTCTAGGCTCTGTTTTTGGTCACGTTTAAAATTTTAGCCAATCAGGTCTATTTTCAGTCTGGCTAAGCAGACTTAGTGTCAAATTGAATCCTCAAATTGTCTTTTTCCTTTTGGTAGGAACAGAAAACTGTACATTACTCTTTCGTCATATCTTTCGTCATATCTTTTTGTACATATCTTTCGTCAGATATCCTCGTCACTCAGAGACCCTTGGCATTATGGAAATTCTCTTAAAGTGAAAGTAATGTCAGGTTTTGGGAGGGTCTGCACCTGTGAACGCTTACGCAAGGGTAGCAGTTCTCAACCTGTGGGTCACGACCCCCTGGGGGATTGAATATCGTAACAATGAAATAATTTTATGGCTGGAGGTCACTACAACATGAGGAACTGTATTAAAGGGTCTCAGCATTAAGAAGATTGAGAACCACTGAGTTCTACTAGAGTCCAGGACCTAGAGTCTAGGCAATGTACAAAGAAAGACTAAATAGCACTCCCAAGGACTTTGAATTCTGAATGTTCTGGGAACTTTAGAAAGGACAACTTTTAACTCAAGCATTTTCCATTTGAATTCAATGCTTCTCTGTGTTGAAGCTCCAGCACAAGATATGGAAAGAACAAGATAACATTCTTTGGATGCTCTGGTTAATAAGAATTAGTGATAACTTCTTCACAGTGAAATTGTTACCTCCCCTGCAAGGGGACAGGAACAGGGGCTTGGGGAACCTGTTTCTCTTTCTGTCTTGGTCCTAGCTTCTCATTTTATAAACACAGAGAATAATACATCTTATGATCACTGACCTTGCAGTATAAGGCTGAAATCTTACTCCAGACAAAGCATCCCCTGAATGTTATTCCTGTTTTCCAGCTCCACCTTAATATCCCTAAGATGATTCCCCCACATAGGTACAAGCTTATTGTAGGCTCTTGCAGTGGGTAGTTATACCCATGGAAATTATGGAAAACTTTTTGTTCATCCTAGCAGGGAATGGTGAACTTTTTCTTGTGAAACAGATATGAAATGTTTTCATCTTCCTGGGACTCATCAATTCTGTTGTAACTTTGTCTATGCTGATTAAATGGAACAAGAGACAAGAAAAGAATGAATGAGTGGTTATGTTTTTAAAATATTACGTTTGGTAAAAATTAGAGGCAGGTCAGGTCTAGAGTACAGATCGTTCCTCTAGGTTCTCAAACAGTACCTTTATAGATGTCCTTGAGTATCTTGCACTTCTGATTTGAATTATCTGGCTAGAAACTTCTGTTCTTCCTACATAAATCTTATCTACCAGTCTATTAGTCTATTATCCTATCTAACTACCATCTATCTATCTATCTATCTATCTATCTATCTATCTATCTATCTATCAGTTATCTCTATCTCTCCTTGTCATTTTGGAAACTTCCTTTTTCTTTTACAAATGCCTCTTGAGTTAAATGCACAATTACTCAACAGCTGTTATATAACATGCAAAGTAACGCTCTGGCCAATACCCAAACAGCTGCATTTAGTTATTTGTGGATTCAAAACTTGTTGCCTAGGAGGTAAAAAACAAACTACAAAAACATTCCTGGCATCTTACTCTCTGAATAGACACATCATTCATCATCTTTCAATAGATAATTATGTAATAATGCAGTTCTTAAACCAAGTATTGCTGCATAGAGCTAAAGGAAAGTTTAGAGACAATTAACACACCTGTCTATTACTTTTTCAACAAATATTTGCTAAGCATTATGTTTGCACCAATCATTCCTGAGCTTTTGCTTCCCTTGCCCAGCTGTTTTTTTCTGCTTATACCTGCCAAGCTATGACTGGTATTTCCGAGGTAACTGTTACCAAGCCTGAAACTTACTTTGTAGAAAAGTACATTTCTAGGGATGGTTACAAAAACCAAGAACTTTTTCCCATTCTTCCCCCTTAAAGAGAAAAAATAAGGCTTCAATATAATTAGCAGTTATCAACCTGTGGGTTCACAACCTCTTGAGGTTTGCATATGGGATATTATGCCTATCAAATATTTATATTATGATTCATAACAATAGCAAAACTACAGTAATGAAGTAACAAAATAAATCTGTGGTTGGTGGTCACTACATGAGGAACTATATTAAGGGGTCATATTATTATAAAGATTGAAAATCACTAAGTGAAATGATAGGAGCCAGGTAGGACCTCCTCAAGATTAGACCCAGAGGTACATACTTTCATTTGATGGCTAAGCTGGTACTTCATTTAACATGGGATCCTGGACAAAGAATATTTAATCATTTTCTTCTCAGTTGAAATCAAAATTGCCTACACACACACACACACACACACACATACACACAGGATTATACTTAAGCAATGGCTTCCAACTTTTGTCAATGTTGTACTTACCCCAAGAAATGTATAAACCATGACTTCTCCATCACTGAAACCAGCTCAGCAGCCAACACATTTGTACATTCCATTGAAGAAGCAGTTTCTGATGAGATCAAAGTTTTTCTTTATATGGTTACTTGAACTTTCCACTAATATAAATACTAGCAAATGGATATTTGAACCTCCTACTAATATAAATAATAGAAATTAAAGATTAGGTAACAAAACATAACTGAATAATATAAATAGTGAAATGAACTTTTCTGCAATGGGCCAAATATTTGCTTCCTCTCAAAGTGAATGTACTAAAATCATGACACTCAATTGTGAGATTAGTGACCATATAAGAAAGATACCAGAAATCCTCTTGTTAAATTTGTTTTTTTCCCTCACTTCACTTTCCATCTCATTGCTTTGTATGTTCCCTTCTCTTTCTTTGCTGGTACAATTGTTAGAACCCACAGCCTCATGCATGATAGGCAAGCATTCTAACATCTGTGTCACCAGCTTCTCCTGCCAATGTCTTCAATGTAAAAATTCATGAAAAAAATCATGAGTCTGATACCAAGAAATGGGTTCCCACACAAACTGATCATGCTAGGACTCTGGTGTTTGGCTTTTAGCTCCAGACCTTGTAGAAATAAATATGTCTTCTTTAAAAGTTATCCAGTCTCTGATAATACGTTGGAGGATCCTGGATGGTTCATGGAACTCAGAATCTTGCTCTGATTTATACCATACCCCTAAAACACTTCTTTCAGTGTGGATGATTTTTCCCATGATGAATATGACTTTATATTTCTTAAAGAGTATATTTTATCTGCTACCATACCATTCTATGTATGTTTAGGGTTTAGACTTAAATGCTTTGTACAAAGTAGACCTTCACTGTCAAAATGGATGCTAACAAGCACACATGGAATTAAATGTGTGTATTTGTGGGCCAATTTCTGCTCACCTCCTATTCTCTATTTAGCCAAATTTCTCATCTGGTATTTTTTTTGGGGGGTCCTCATGTATTTTATCATTGTTCTTCTGTTTGTTACTAAAATACAGTACCATCTCAGGCATCTAATTGGATAGTAAAGTTTCTAAAGTAAACTGTATGTAAAAGCCTCTATAAGATAATTATTTGAGCTTAAACAAGGTTTACTAACCCTTATAGGCCAAGACCATCTCTTGAAACTTGGGTGGCATGGGCTTTTAAATGACCTTGCCAATACAAACCTGGGTGTTTTAATCTATACTTTTCATTTTGCTTTTTAATAGTAGAGAGAGAAGATTAAAACACTGGGCACACTGAACAGGCTACCTGTTCTGGGCTACATTAAGATATTTGTAGCTGCCCCATGATTCCTACATTTGTGGTACCCAGAGATTCATCATAATACTAGAAATAATTCTCCTCCACATTCATGTTCATAATTTTAAGCACATTAGTTCAGTTATTTGAGTGAAGTCACGAGTACTAGTGGGGTCAGGCTTGGCACATAGCCACAGTGAGTCAGAACTGACATGTTAAGATGGGGATAGTGATCTTTTCCCTCCTCCATGATTTGCTAAACTATTTAATAGTTAACTTCACAGAATTTAACTATTTATAATTACGTGCCAATTATAGAATATATTAAAATAATGAGAGTACAACTAAAAAAAAATCTATAAGATTAAAAAAGAAAAAAAACACCACATGGACATAGAATCCCGTCAGAGCTTCATGTCCCACTGTGTCTTTACTAGACATTATCCATCCTATTCCACTCCCCCAAACTATCTCTATATCTCTACCCTAAGCTTAAATGCATCCGATAATTTAATCTTTGATTATTTGAACTTGTCAGGAATGAAATACACATCCAAATTTTTTCACTAGGGAAATGCAGAGTACAGGTTAACCTTGGTGGTTAGTTTTACCATAAGAACGTTTTTTTTTCATGGAGGATCCTATCCTCAAATTCACAGTTGGGTGATGAGTTATCTTGAAATGAACAGAAGCACAACACACACAGTTAGTGTTTATATCAAGTGATCTTTCCCAGCTTAAGCATAGAACACTCACAAATTCAGAGCAATGTTCCTTGTCCTACAGCATTTGCCAGAGGACAGTAATATCATGGAAAAACTAAATGAAGTGTCAACACACTCAAATCCTCTATTGATATACTCATTTTAGAATTTTCTTTATGAGAACAATCAAATACATGTAAGTTAGGAACACACATTACAATTCATATTTATTTGTTTATTTATTTATCTGCCTATCTACCCATCTACCCATCTACCAATCTACCCATCTACCCATCTACCATCTACCCATCTATCGATCTATCCATCTATCTATCTATCTATCTATCTATCTATCTATTTATCTATCTATCTACCTATCTCTATCTATTTATCTACTGTATGATTATTCTTAAGTCTTCCATGCTGAGCATAGATTCCAAGGCTCAGGTGTCTCCTGCTTCAAAGTCCCTGGTAGAGTACCTGCTACAAAAGAATTCAGGCTAAGTGTCAAGAGATTTAGTATAATTTTTTAGTTTAAAAAAATACTAAGTGGTCCAAAAAAATCATACTATTTTTAAAAAATAAAAGACCCCAAAATGACATGGTAAATTTTTGTGGAATTTGTTAATGAATTAGAAGAATATAAATACATGTGTCCATAGAGATGTTTATTTCATCTACTGCAAAACAAAGATGACCTTCCTTCCTAGAACAGCCAAGAAGAGGGATGCAGGTTCAAATACATATTCCAGAAGGCAGTTGTGTGATGGCTATCAATTTGATTAGACCTGAAACCAACTAAAACTAAGACACATGCTTCTTTGTGAGTAGAAGTTTTCCCGGAATAACTAACTGAAGGAGAAGGCTCTTCCCTAGAATGGGAAGCACCTTCTGTGGTGGACCAGATACAATGAAACTTGAAAGGAAAATCTCTACTTCTGCTGGTCCCTACCCATCTTCACTTCTTGCTGGTTATTACACTGTATCTGTCCTGTAGAAGCCCCTTTTTCTGCCATCCTTGTATGATACCAGAACCAAGCTTTTCTTGCCTTTCAATGAGGACTGAAAGTTAGCAACTCCCTAGGAATCCTTTAGGACTTCAAGACCAGATTGAAATGGCTGAGGCAATTAGACCTCCTGGGTTGAATAGATAATCTATTAAAGCCAATCTAATACATCCCCTTGCAATATGTCTTCATTATATCTATCGTGCTTCTCTGATAACCATATCTAATACAACAGGGTTTCAGAATGAACAGGAAAGTAATCAGATGATTTAAGACATATGGAAAAGTAATTAGAGGAGAATTTGTCAGTGATCTGTGAATATATAATACAACTCATTGCTTTTTGATGGATACCTGTTCAGTTTAACATCCAAAAGTAGAATTTAACAGAGAAATCACATGATTCATTGAGTAGGACAAACTTCTAGGAAGGGATATAAGAGCTTCATGATCAGCATGGTGTTCTGGAATATGTATGTCTTTTGGTCATGGCAACGGGTATGTAATGATCTGTTAGTTTTACAAATCTCACAGTAAAAATAGTTATGGGG
>NW_021604642.1:3704562-3724766 GCF_004785775.1 Grammomys surdaster | reverse complement strand
TGGAAGATGAGATCCTTGACCTCATGAAGGCTGGACGCCCCAGGGGGTGGGAGTTTTGAGGGTGGGGAGGTGGGAGTGGGGGGGTAGATAGAGGTTACATCCACAAAGAAGAAGGAGGAGGTGTGAGGGGATTGGGGGTTCCTGGGTGGGTGGGGGATGGGGTAAGGGGACAACATATGAAATGTAAATAAAACATCCAAAAAAAAAAAAAACTCTTAAAGAACTCCAATGTTCTGTAAAAAGCATTGGGCCGAAAAAAAAAAAAAAAAAAAAAAAATTTTCCTCCTGATTCTGCAATAATACTACTAACCAGAAACAGTTCATCCTGGGTGAAAGACACTTTCTGTTCTAAGTATTTTGTGTACTGATGCATTTAACTATCACAGTACTCTTTTAGTCAGTCATCTATTTACATTAAAAGACACTGAGGTAGTACACAGTTAAGCAACTTGCTTAGTAACATAACTAGTTAAAATATCAGACTTAGGACTAAATGTTGATAAACTGACTGTAGCTTAAAACATTTTTCTGGAGTTTTCTCATCACTACCATGATACTATTTCATTTCCCTATTTTGTTTTGTCTTTTTGAATAAGTTCTCTGGCAGTCTCAAATACATAAATCTTATACTTCTGTTTTTTTTTTATTTACAGTTTTACCTTTTGTGAGACAAGTTATTATGTATTCTAGGCTCTTGGACTCAATATGCAGCCAAAGTTGGCCTTTATCTCCTGATCTTCCTGCCTGTACCTTCTAACTACTAGGATTATAAGTATGTACCATCATGACCACTTTTAACAATGTTTTTGTTTGTCTGTTTGTTTTTTAACTTTGTTCTTCTCAATCAGCTCAGTTAGATTACATTTATTGAGCAGAGGGTATTTTAGAGATAGTCCTTTACATATTTACAAAATTTATTTCATTGCCTCCTTCCAATATTTATATATATATGATTATATCTATTTTACAGGAATACAAGAACAATTTGAATGTAATAGAATTTAAGAAAAACAAGAGATAGTGAATTCATGTAACTTTACTAGTATCCTATAGTTGGCAAATGAGAAAGGTTGAATTAAAAATAAAAGGTCTTATCCAGAAGTCATACCCTTGTAGTTCATTTTTGTTTAATTTTGTGATTAAATTTCAGCTTACTACCTTCAGTCCCCCACATTAATGCTTTCTAGCAGTGTGACTTTGGACAAGCAACTTCACGCTTCTCACCCTCAATTTCCTCACTTTTAAAAATAGGCAATCATACTAAGGCCAATATGAAGACTAAATGAGATAATTTCTGTCAAAAGCTTAAAATTTGATGTCAGACAAACAGCACATAAATGTAATTTATTGTTCTTTTCTAAATAATATCAACCCTGTTGCCTTAAGCTTTCTAGACAAAGTTGGTAGGAAATCCAAATGCTTTCTTGGAGATAGAAACAAAACAAAAAAAATATATTTAAAAACAGTACTGACAAAATGAAAAAACAACTGGAGCATGATAAACTTCAGTTGTATCTTATGACTGCTGTCTGATGCTTCTTGATCACCATTATCTTTCCAAATAGCCTGTTCCAAGATCATGCAATTCTTCTTTGATGCCAAATCCAAAAGAGCTAGCATTGATTTATGATGTTATACTGCCCCCTTCTGTGGACTGTACATAATAAAATTACTATCAGTTGCTGGTTAAGTTTCACACTTGAGTAATAAATGGTAATGATGGATCCAGAGTGTCCCAGGCTCCCAGTTGCAGTTCTAGGGAATAGGGTTGTGGGGGAGGGTTCTTACCAGCTGTTCTAGGAAGGTTCAGGATAAGGTGTCTTCACTGGAGCAGACCAGACAGTTGTCTGGCCCAGACAAAAAGACCAAGCAAGGGGTGGAAGGGGAGTGGTATTCCGGATGGATGGGGTTTGGGTGGGTGATGGGACCAGAGTACCCCAGGCTCCCAGTTGCAGTTCTCGGGCATAGCGTTACGGGGTGAGGGTTCTTACCAGCTGCTCTAGTAAGGTTCAGGATATGGTGTCTTCACAGGAGCAGGCCAGCCAGGTAATCTTGGCTACATAATGAATTTGAGGACACAGTGAGTTTCAAGATACCATGAGCTACAGCAAACATGTCCTATTTTTAAAATAACCCCTCACAACAGATGATTGTTAGGAAAGTCAACATGGTGGCCAAGTTTGACATAAATAAAGCCTCCAACTCCAGATGTCATACATTCATTCACCAAGGAACCTGAGGTTTGGTTCGAATGGGACTAGACTTCAGTTTGAGACTGAGGGTTTAGATTGAGAGATATAAGAAGTTCACTACAGGAGTATACTTTCAGCCCTAGTTATCCCAGAGTCCATGGAGACTAGGGTTTAACCTCTAGAAATCTCAGACTTTCTCATCAGAGATAGACAGTGGCCTTGAATAAACTGACACAGAATTCAACATCTGACAAAGACGTAGGCTCAAGTAGTCCCCAAAATGAGTGTGGGTATGAAGTTTTGGGTACTGACTTCCCAGGGGTCCCTGAAGAATAGGGTTTTATATTCCAGTAGTCCCATTGTTCACTGAGGGCCTGAGACTTTAACTCTACTGACTCACCAAATCACTGGGACTTTCAGAGGTTACAGCACTACTGATTACCTGACTAGAGCCCCCAGAAAATTCAGATATTAGAAGTACCAGTAGTTTTTAGATTTCAGTCCCCAAGAGATTCAGCATGCAAGTATAATCCAGGGATTTTACTGGATCTGGTATTCTTGATGAGGAGTGGGCAACCCTGCCAGGAAGAATAAAATGGGACTGAAATAAGGATAAAACTCAGAGAGGTTAAAAACACAACTGCATATTCATAAAGGTGATACTTAAAAGAAAATATAACAACCACACACATTGTATAAAGTATTGTAGCTTATAAAATAAACACTATTGTACATAGTAGATCAAAGAGATCTTGATACAAAAGTATTTGACTTCAATATACTTATCTAATGATCAGATATATTATCCTACCTAAAAATAAACTATATAATTAACCTAGCATATAGGTAAAAGTACATAGCAAAATATCTGGCTAACAGATGTAAAGCACACATTCCTCACAAAAGCCCATAGCACCTTTTCTAAAATAGAAAAAAAATTCTCTGCCTCTAAACAAGTTTTCACAAATATAAAAGAAATGAATAATTTATTGTATCTTGTCAGATCATTATATAGTAAAAATAGACAGGAATAGTATAGTGAGTTATAAGAACTGCAAAATACACTGAGACTAAATAGTATATACATGATAATCATTAGTTTGTTAATATAGTTAAATGAAATTATAAATACAACTTTCTAGGATTTTCAGATCCTTTGACCCTTGGCATATAGATAAGGGAATTCCAACAGGAACTTGTATAGTTATAAATGTTGACATTAAAATGTTCAGAATTATATTCATTAGTTACTTCTCTATCATTCTGAAAAAACACTAAGACCAAGGCAACTTATGGGTGAAAAGGTTTATTTGGGCTTATGGAACAGAGGGATAAGATTTCTTTGTGGTGGAAAAGAGGCAGACATGATAGTATAGATGCAAACTGAGAGCTTATATCTTGAACTGTCAATAGGAAGCAGAACAAACTCGAAATGATAACTCTCAAAGTCATTGTTCTGTGACATACTTCCTTGAAGAAAGCCATGGCTACAATACTCCCAATCAATGTCATCAACTAAGGACAAAGTATTTAAATGCTTGAAATTATAAATGACACTTTCATTAAAACCATCACATTGTGCTCCATGGCTCCCAAAGTCTCATGGGTAGAAATATCATAAAACAAAGCGTTCATAGTATTTTATTATCTCAACCCTTTTTGAAAGTTCAAAGTCTCTTCTGAGATTCAAGTCAATTGCTTAATTGTAAGTTTCCAGTAAAACACAACAAGCAAACTGCACACTTACAATATTTAATGGTGCAGAATATACATTACCATTCCAAAATAGAAGAATTGGGGTATAGTGAGTAAATACAAGTAAAAGCGAGATGGAAACACAAAAGGGATAGCACCAAATTCTCTAGCTCTCAAAGAGCTTAGATGACTCTCTGCCTTTCCATCTTTGTTGCCTATAACATCCATCCACTCTTGGGCTTTTTCTACTCCCTGTATTCATCTAACCATGTGTTTTAGTTAGGGTTTTACTGCTGTGAACAGATACCATGACTAAGGCAACTCTTATAAGGACAACACTTAATTGGGCCTTGTTTATAGGTTCAGAGGTTCAGTCCATTATCATCAAGGTGGGAACATGGTGGTATCCAGGCAAGCTTGGTACAGGAGGAGCTGAGGGTTCTACATCTTCATCTGAAGGCTGCTAAGAGAATACTGGCTTCCACACAGCTAGGATGTGGGTCTTAAAGCCCACATCACAGTGACACAGCTACTCCAACAGGGTCATACCTTCTAATAGTGCCACTCTCTGGGCCAAGCATATTTAAACCCTGACAACATGACAGATATCTCATATCTCTGGTATCTTCAACATCCTGAAGTCTCTAATATAACCAATGATTCACTTTCATAGCTTTAGAAAGTTTCTTCTCAGAGTCTCTTGCTTTTTTAGCATCTTCATGCAGGAACTCCCCTGCCACCCACTGTCACAACTCTCTGAAAACATGGAAGATAAATCCCTGACACCTTTACTCACACATATTTCATGACTCTAAAGCTAGCACCAAAGGAGGACACTGTCAAGTTTGGATGGCAGCTTTGGATAGATTTTTACCCCTGGAACCACATCTGTATCAACTTTTGTTTGTTGTTTTGTTTTTGGAGCAGGAAAGTCCTTAGGCCTTTTCCTTTCATAAATTGGAAGTTTAGCTGGATGGGGTCTGGCCTTGAAGGCATGCTTCCCTTTATTCCAGTACAGATCTGGCCTCTCCTGATGGGTGTTAATTCTCCTTAACAGTTGCAGCCTCTCTTTCAGGACAAACCTTGGCTGTAACATTAAGCTTGTTTGTGTCATTTTTCTCTTCAAACTGTACATTTAAATTGTTTTCTGCCCCATTTACAAAGCTTCATCGTAGACTAGTATAGCATGGTTACTAATAACCACGTAGTAGAGTCAATATTAAGCTGGTTTGAAGTCTTCTCAACCAAAGAAATTAGTCCATTGCCTTAACATTTAGCCCTAGGCAAGTTCTTCATACATGGGCAGAAGGCAGCTACATTTTATTTGCCAAAACATCACAGTGACAGTTTCTAGCCCAGATGCTAATAGTTCTCTCAGAAACATCTTGATCTGGGCCTCCACATGGCTCGTTTTTATATGTGCATGGGTGTAAGGCCATCTAGTAGAACATGTTTAGCGTCTACGTCCCCAAAGAAAAGTGACTTTCCTTCCTCCAGCATCCACAAATTGGCAGTAACTCCTCATCTGAAGAAAGGGGATTTACTGACCCTCTCTTCCAACCATATTGAGATATTAGCTTGCTTGATTTCCTTCAGTCCTTGTATATGCAGTCACAGCTTGTCAGTCTATACAAGCAATGACACTGTTACATTCAATAAATACTATTTCAATACAGACAGCCAGTGGTTCTGGCTCTTAGAATCATTGCACCCCTTCTGTGATGATCTCTGAGCCTTGTAGCAA
This sequence comes from Grammomys surdaster, assembly GCF_004785775.1. NCBI lineage: Eukaryota > Metazoa > Chordata > Mammalia > Rodentia > Muridae > Grammomys > Grammomys surdaster. Next base: position 3,719,135 of record NW_021604642.1, on the reverse strand, counting down.
GGAAATGAAATATATATGTTTCAATTTAGAGCTGTGTACTCCATAATCCCTTATTCTCTCCACATTGACCAGCAAAAAAGAAACTTTTCTGATGAGGTTAAAAGACACACTAACCTATAGGTATAAAGATAAGAATATAGAAGAAGGCAGTTTATTATTATATACATCTAGGAGATTGATACCCTTTCCCCTAAAGATTATGACATAGCCAGCCATGGGTTCTTGGCACAGTTTTAGGCATGAATTCTGCCTTATGGAGTGGGCTTTATATTCAAACAGAAAGTAGTTGTTTACTTTCAGAACTTCTAAGGTATAATTTGCTATAGTAAAAATATCTTATCAGTCAGGGTTCACAGGTAGGTAAGATTCATTATTTCTTTGTTCCCTGGTAAAATGCACTGAACCGTCCAGCACTATTAATGCCAGCTAGCCAGAAGTAACTTTAATATAGGCTTAAGATTTTTCTCAATCAACTTTATTTAGTATTCTTGAACGCTTCAACCTCCCTTATAACCCTCAGAATAGAGGTTGGAGAGAAGAAAGGTTAACAGAAAAAAGGTTTGTGGACCTGTTTAAAAGTAGTTCTTTGAGGTGATTTCACTCTTTGTTGTCAGGATACTAGCACTCCAGTCCAATAGTAAACACCAAATACAAATAGTAGCACAGCTCCATCTAGCAGAAAATTCAGGGCTCTGCCGAATCGGCAAAAGTCAGCAGAAGCAGCCAGAATCAGACAAAATACCGAGAGAAGTACTTTGTTGTGTTTCTTTCTATGAAGTCAAGAGCAGCGGAGGCAAGGGAAGCATCGCATGGCATCACATTGCAAGAACACTCTTTTACTGTTTGTGGGGTGCTGTTTACATGCTTTCCAAACATAACTTGCCCTCTCAAGTGTCTGCTTCAGCAAAACATCACATGCTCTCTCACGTGTCTTCTTCAGCGGAAACCATGCTCTCATAAGACAGCTTCCAGGAAAACATCACAGGACACAACTGAGTTTCCAAAGAAACCAGAAATTTCTGCTTCCCTTCAAGGCCAATACTGATCTGATTTCTCTATTTCTATGACTAAACTATGTAGTGTTTTCAGAAATAGGTCTCACTATCCATTTTTTGAGGGTAACCAAAATCAATGGAAATAAGCTTTAATGTTTACAGGCAGTAACCTATACTTGACACTGGGCTTTTTATTTAATATCTTATGGCAGATGGAAGAGTCTTTGTCTCTGCATTTTGTGGTAATGCTTTTTTCAAAATCCATTTACTTATGTATATGTGTATGTTTAGAAAGCATCTGCAGTAGTAGATTTCTCTATGACATCTTCAAAGGTCCTTAGTGTTATCTATCCTGTATACTCCCCTCTCACTCTGTCCTCCCATTTCCCATCCCACTAAACCCTTCAGTTTCACTATTATCTTTTCTTTCTTCATAGCTCCTGAATTTCATTGCATTCTCTTAAATCTCACCAATGACTCCCTACTAGTTTCCTGAATTTTATGGGTACTCCCATTTAAACACATGTAACTGAATATTCAGAACTACCTAGCATCTATACATGAGAGAAAAGCTGTGGCATTTGTCTTTCTGGGTCTGGGATTCTTCACTCAAAATGATCATTCCATCAGTTTATCTACAATTTTCCCAAATTCATTTTTCTTTACAGCTGAATGTGTATTTGTACCATATTTCTATTATATATTTATCAGTTGATATACATCTAGGATGTTTCTTAATTCCTAGCTACTCTGAATAAAACACGTAAACATTGTTGAGAAAGTATCTCTGTAATAAGACATTGGGTCATTTGAACATATCCCTTGGGGTAGCATATCTGAATAACACACAGTGTCAATTTCTAGCTTTTGGAGAACCTCTATGCTGGCTTCAGCATTTTTATTCTCATCAGCATTGGGCAAACATTGCATTTTCTCACTATCCACTCTAGCATTTGTTGTCATTTTTTAAACCTAACCGTTTTAGCTTGGGGAAAATTAAATCTCAAGTAGTTTTAATTTGCGTTTCTTTGATGGTTAAATATTTTTTTCAGTTATCTGTATTTCTTCTTTTGAGAACTCGCTGATTAGTTGCATTCTTCTCCTCCCGTTTTTTAAATATTGAGGACAATTTTACTAGAGTTTAAGAGAGAAACACCGCAGGGCAGACAAGCTGTAAATCTCAGCAGCTGGCCAGAGGAAAAGAATGGAGAAGAGACTCATGCTGTCTGAGTCAATCCCAACCAGAGGTCAGCCACATGGTGGCAGACAGCCACATGGCAGGGAAGGCAGATTTAGAAAAAGATTAGGGAAGCCCAAAGTACCAGACAAAGCATGCTTAGAACAGAGATCAAACACAAACCCAGGAAATATTATGCTTTTCTAATTTATTCAGAAATGTGGACAGACTTATGAAGCTGCATTTCTACTGCACAAACCGCAGTTTTTAAATGAATAATTGCCTTCTTAGTATTTAGTCTTTCCATTCTTTGTATAATCTAGACATTGGCCCTCTGTGAAATGTATAGCTGGTAAATATATTTTTTCTAATTCTGTAGCCTGCCTCTTCACTCAAGTGATGATGTAATTTTTTGCACAGAAGTTTTTATTGTCACAAAGTCCCATTTATTATTGGTATTTAAGGCTATGCCACCAGGTTTTTTTTTCCACAAAGCTTTTGTCTGTGCCTATAAGATGAAGTGTAGTCTCTATTTCTCTTCTAATAGTTTTAAAGTATTATATTATGTATTGAGGTCCTTGAAAACATTCGGAGTTGAGTTTTGTCCAGTTTTACCTTTCCATATGTAGCTATACAGCTTGATCACCACTGTTTGTTGAACAAGCTTTTATATCTCAAATGTACACTTTTTGTACCTTTGTAAAACTTTGTAAGTGGCTGCAAGAGCTAGAGCTTTTATTCCATTCATTAATGTGCCTATTTTGGTGCCAGTACCATGCTGATTTTACTGCTATAGCTCCAAAGTATAACTAGAAATCATGGAAAATGATAATGCTACCTAGATTTTTATTGTCCAGGATTGTTTTTTTGACTATTCTGGATATTTTGTGTTTCTATATGAATTTTATGTTCATTTTTTTCAAAATTTCCTGAAAAATTCCATTGACCTTTTTATTTAACGAAAAATAAATAAATTCCCGTTACACTCTCATTGCAGCCCTTTCTCTTCTCTCTCTTCTCTCTCCCCATTCCTACCCTCCTATCCCACCCCCCCCACAACCCCTCTACCAACCTATTAACTTGCTTTCACACACACACACACACACACACACACACACACACACACACACACACTTTCTCTTTTTAAACTCTCTTTACATCCTAATCCTGGTACCTCTCCCATAGTCCATCCTTCCATCTCCCCCCCCCTCCTCTGAGAGAGTAGAGTACCCTCCCCAAGGTATCCGTTCACCCTGGCACATGATGTCTCTGAAGGGCTAGGTGCTTCTACTCCCACTGAGGTCAGAAAAGACAACTGAGTTACAGGAACAGATTCCATAAAAAGGCAACAGCTTTAGGAATAGCTCTGCTCCAGTTGTTCAGGACCCATATGAAGTTCAAGCTGCACATCTGCTACATATGTGGAAGGGCCCTAGGTCCAGCCCATGTAGGCTCTTTGGTTGGTGGTTCAGTGTCTGAGAGCCCCCAAGGATCCAGGTTAGTTGACTCCTTTGGTCTTCCTATGGAGTTCCTATCCCCTTTGGGGCTCTCAATCCTTCCCTTAACTCTTCCATAAGAGTCCCCAAGCTCCATCCATGTTTTGGCTATGAGTGTCTGCAACTGTCCTAATTAGCTGCTGGGTGGAGCCTCTCAGAGAACAGCCATTCTAGGCTCCTAGCTGCAAGCATAACAGAGTATCATTAATAGTTCAAAGATTGGTGCTAACCCTTGGGATGGGTCTCTAGGTGGGCCAACAATTGCTTGGCCATTCCCTTAGTCTCTGCTCCAATCCCAGTCTCTGCATTTCTTGTAGGCAGGATAAAATTTGGGTAGAAAGTTTTATGAGTGCTGCACTGAGGTTCCTGCCTGACTACACGAGGTACCCTTTTCAGGTTCTAAATCCCCAATGCTATGAATCTCAGATAAAGTCACTCCCATTGATTCTTGGGAGCCTCTCCTATTCCAGGTCTCTGGCTATTTGTGGAGATGCCCTCTACTCCAAACCCCTGCCAGTTGCAGATTTCCATTTATTCTCATGGCCATCTGGCCATCTGGCCTTCTCTCCTGTCTCTCCTTATATCTGATCTCTACGAGCCCCTACAAGCCTTGCTTAATTGATTCTGTGGGCCTTGTTCTCCTGGTGTCTTTGACAGCTCTGGCTCCTAAAATTACTTCTTCTGCTCTTCTACAGGTTTCCTGAGCTCTGAAGGGAGGGACCAAATGCAAATCTCCAATTTTGTCTCTCTCTGCCTAATGTTGGGCTGTGAGTCTCTGTGTCTACTCCTGTCAGAGGGTGGAGGAACCCTCTGTAATAATGATTGGGCTAGGTACCAATCTATGAGTATAGCAGAATACTATTAGGAACCATTTTATTGATTTTTTTCTATCCTAGGTCTCTGGGCTATCAAACCTTCAGCTCCTGTTCATCCAGCCAGTATCAGTTGCGAGAGCCCTTTTGTGTGGTCCACAAATTATACCAGTCAATGGTTGGCCACTCCCAAAAGTTCTGTGCTTCCAAAGCCCCAAAACATCTTGTGAGCAGGATAGATTGTACCTCCAAGGTTTTGTGTCTGGGTTCTTTTTAATCTTATGGAAAGTTTCTAGGAGTATTGAAGTTACTTTTTTCCCTCTGAGGGTATGGTTAAATTCTAAGCTGAATCCATCTTGCCCTAAGCTTATTTCATTTGGGAGACTTGAAATTTCTACTTCTATCTCATTGGTTGTTATGGATCTTTTTGCATTTTTTACTTTGTCTTGATTTAACTTTGGTAGTTTATATTCATCTAAAAATGTAGTGATTTCTTTTAGATTTTACAGGTTAGTAGAATATGAATTATTAAATTATATTCTAATAAGTCTTTGATCTCTTCACATTGTCTGTTGTAATGTCTCCCTTTTCATCTTCTAATTTTATTAATTTGGATCATTTCTCCCTCTCTTTTAGCTAATTTTGCTTAAAAGTTTGCCAGTATTCTTAGTAATCTTTATAAAAACACAGCACTTCATTTCATTGATGATTCTTCTCCTCTTCCTTCCCTCTTCCTCCTTCTTCTTTTTCCACTTCTATTGCATAAATTTTGGCCTTGATTTTGATTGTGTCTTCTCATTTCCTGTTTGGAAATGTTGTTTCTTCTTTGTTTTTCAAGGCCTTTAGGTATTTAGATCTCTCAACTTTTTTTTAAATGTAGTCAGCTTGTGTCATACAGGTATTCTTGTATCGTGTTTTATTTTCATTAAAATTCTTTTACTTTCATCCTTGATTTCTTGCTTGACCTAATTATCATTTTGTAATGTGTTGTTTAGTCTCCATGATATTATGTACATTTTCAGTTTCACTTGATACTGTTGTTGAGTTTATTTCATTTTGTTTGGATAGCATGGAGGATATTATTTATATTTTCCTATATTTGTTGAGATTTGCTTTGTGTCTTAACATGTACTCTGTGATGGGAAAAAATCTATGCTGAGAAGTCTGTATTATTTAGTGTGCCATTAGAATGTACTATAAATGTGCTATGTCTATTTGATTTACAATGTCATTTGACTCCAATATTTTTGTTTTATTTTTGTCTTGGCTACCTGCCTGTTTTGGAGAGTGGGATATTGAAGTCACTCAGTGTCTCCCTTTTGAGGTTAAGTAGCAGCTCACATGTAGTTGTATTTGTCTTATGAAATTGGGTAGACATTTTTGGGGATGACTTTAGAGTTATAGTATCCTCTGTAAGTGTTATTCCTTTAATGGATGTCTTAGTCAGCTTTCTATTGCCATGTTAAAACATCATGGACAAAGGCAATTTGGTGAGGAAAGGGTTTATTTCAGTTTACACTTCCAGGCAGCAGTTTATCAGTAAGGAACGTTTGAGCAGAAACTCAGGGCAGGAACCTGAAGATAGCAACTGACTTGGAGGCCGTAGAGGACTTCTGCTTATTGGTTTTCTCCTCATGGCTTTGCCAGCTTACTTTCTTATAGTATTCAAGACTACCAGTCCCAAGGGGATACTGTTCACAGTGAGCTAAGCCTTCCCATATCAATCACCAATTTAGAAAAAAAGTATCACAGGAGTGCCTGCAGTCCAATTTGGTAAGGGAATTTGCTCAATTGAGTTTCTCTCTTTCAAAATGACTTTAGCATGTGTCAAGTTGGCACAAAACTAAGAAGTGAAATAAGTATGAAATGACCTGCCTTATCTCTTCTGATTAGTTTTTATGTGAAGTCTTTTTTGTCAGATAGAATAGCTTTGCTCACTTGTTCCTAGGGTGAGAGGATGAATAAAGATATTCTAAGAAAATGGAACTAATTTCATCTTATGATAGTGTCTGTACTTGGTCATGAGGTGGAGTTTCCTTGAGATAGTGAAAGATGGATCTAATCTGTGTCTCTGATTGGTAAACTGAGAATGTTAATACTGGATGGGAAAGCCATGAACTAATATAAAATAAAGATATAGATATTCACAAATTTGTCCTGGAAACAGAAATAAGGCCAAGGTTGTGGGTTTCATTTAGACAGTAGGAATAGTGACGTGGCAGTAAACATTGAACTTGAATATAAGATAAAATCCATTGATTCATATTCTTAAAAATGCTTAGATTTATTTTCTTTTATGTATATGCATGTCTTGCCAGTATATATGTATGTGCACCACTGCATGCAGTGTTCACAAAAGTTAGAAGAGGGTATTTAATTCTCTTGAATTCTGCTTACAGATGGTCTTGGGCTTTCATGTGCATGCTGGGAATCAAACATGAATGTGCTGTAAAATGAGAAAGTGCTATTAACTATTGAACCATCTTTCCAGCCTCCTTTGCTTCATATTGTGCTGAATGGAAGTCAGTGTTGAGATAAGGCTGGTTTTAAGCAGTTTGTCAAATTTGTGTCTATGATGGCCTGAAATATATTTTAAAACACTCTTGAATAATCAAACTGAGGTAAAGAGCCTGTGCGTATATAGCATCAGATACTTAAAATCTATAGTATCTTAAAGCTTTCTAAAATTTTCCACATTTCAACTACTGTGACTAAAACCCATACCATTAATCCTAACAGCATATTTTCCCAAATTCTTCCCTAAATGTCTAAACATAATGGGCAGTATTTTTGACCACAAGTGGAACCTGTCCTTGCTCTTGTCTTGGCTAGAGGGGTTTTGATCCCTGATCTGTTTCCCAAATAATTTTACAATTACCTATTCAGAAAAGTAAATATTACATAAGTATAGAAGGCCTATTAGGGGAATGTTGTTTCCTCTTTGTCAAAAGAATGTAATTTCTGGCCTAAGTGGATTTCCAGTTGAGCATGTAAAGGACCTGGCTAAAAGACTAACTCTTAGCAATGTGGGACCAACCAACCCTAGGTGTAAGCCATGCTGAAAGGAGAAGAAGAACAATCAGCACTGTAATGAGCTAATGTAGTTATCCTTTTAAAAATTCCCAACCTACCCCATCCCCAGTTGCCACTAGGTCTGCAGGGTCTGTGTGCCATTTGGAGTCTAGTCTCAATAAGACAGCGAGAACTTTTCTTTTTTCTTATTAAAGGTCTGAGTCAAACTAAAAGGCTAAGGATTCCTTGTTAAATTTCTGCAAGAAAGAGGGAACACAGATTGGGATGTTTTCCAAATTTCTTTCGTCTTCCTCACAACAGCATCCTCTGGAGATTTTCCTTTGTTTCTTCTTTACCTGCTCATATGGTCACCTTTATAACCGAAAAAAAAGGTATTCTCTATCTTAAACTCCTCTTTTAGAGACTAGGAAGAAATGAAGCCTGCCACACTATTCACTTTTACCAGTGTGAATACTGACTTAACTAATACCTGAGACTTTGATAATTTCTTTCTGCAGTTTGCTTGGTTAATCTTAGCCTGCCTGTACATTACCCATCATCCAAAAACCCTGCAAAATACATACCAACCATCATGTATTATTGAAGTCAGCTAATTTCTTTATATTATATGATTGAAGGAGGGTTTCATGTCCCTTGTGGATTGAACTTCTAACATTTTCCTTAAACATTGGATTTGACCTTTTCTCTAAAATTTACAATCTCTCAGTATATATTACATTTCTCAATTTAGATATTATGTAAGCATCATAAGTACTTAGGGTGAAACTTCCATTTAAAGAGGGTTATCCGGATTAAGAAAGACAGTTTGTAATTTTCCATGTGTAACTTAGATTTAAGTTTCCATAACCTAGAGAATGTAGAAAGAAGAAAATGATAATATCTAAAAGAACTAAGAGAGAGAGAGTATGTGTCTGTGTATCAGAATGTTCTTTTTCTTTAGCCTGTCTTTGTCACATTTACTGGAAACTAAAAACGAAACCAATAGTATCCAGGGTGTGATGGGGGAATAAACAAAAGTAGACAACAAATATGAAACAAAGGAGTCTAGGAAGGGAATGTTTTATCTTACCTAGAGAAAAACAAGCCTGTAGAAACCAGGCTGAAACAATAAGCATTAAGATCCCGTAGAGTTTATTTCTTCAGTCTGTTGCCTGAGTAGGTGGATTTTTCCTCTCTCTCCTTGCCTTGGCTGTTGGATCTGCCAGCTGGGAGCAGATTGTCTAGCACCTAACAGTCTATGACCAGGCTTTGGTTGGGACTGTATCAATATTCTGCCTTGTGTTGCTGTAATTTCATGGGGGCTTCCTCGGGCTAGTTACCTCAAAGTGTCAGTTTTGTTTATTAGCTGGCTAATATTTGAGGCACGTAGTTTGGAAAACTTTAAGCCTTATTTTAGAAAGCAGTACATGAATCATGAAAAACAACATGTCAATGTCCAACGGGCCCACCATGGAATTCTAGCATTAACTCTTCTTAAGACTGATATAGGGACTGCATTTACCTCATCATATTGGAATAGGACTTGTGTTGAAATCTTGACTGGGTCTCCTATTTCCATAATTCCATTAAGAATCTAGGAAAATAAAAAGCCAAAATGAAAAATAATTTGGAGAAAATAAATGAGCAAGGTGTGTATCTAGGCAGCACAGAAAATTCTAGGGTTACAGCAATCACCTGAAGTCTCATGGCTCCCAGGAAGGAAGTTGTATGGAATTTTCACTTTGGCCTGTGCTTACCACCTTATTAACCATATCACTGTACGAGATGGTAACCAAATCACATACTTGTGGCCATCTTTATGACATTACTAGTCAAGATGCTTATAAAACTACAATGTTAATTTCTCTTTGCAATGAGCTGAGCTCCATAATTAAATGAGTTTATCCCCAAACTGAGCATGAGTACCTTTGGCGTCTGTGCACCACAAAGATTAAATGTGCACAGTCATCATTTTTCTTTTAGAAAAGCAGCCTAGTTAGGTTAGTATGGAGATCACAAGAGATAGTATAAATGTGGCAGGAGAAATTGTCCTATAGGACATAGGCCCTAAATATTCCAGGCAAAGAAACAAGATAGAAGGTATTCCATGGACTTAACACAAGAAATGGGAGTCCACACACCTTACCATCAATTGTAGCAGTGTTCATGGAAACATTCTCACCTGGATCTCATTTTCATTCTCTCAGATCCTATGTACTGTCAATGGACTGGATTGGAAAATGACCCTATGAAAGAAGTGGGGAGAATCATAAAGTGGGACCATCTTTACTCAGAGATTGTCACTGTTTCTCAGAAAGGATAGAGAAACCAGGATGGAGAAAGTAACACTGATGCCATTTTGTCTAACCGGATCAAGTATAGTGTGTGCTGAGACTGGATACATCTGTGGCCCTGTGTGTTATCAGGTACTCAAGTTCCTTAAAACTCAATCTGTTGAACTTCTTTCATTTAAATCCTTATAATATTTGTGTGACAATTTGGTCCAGTTATAAAAGCAACTGTCTAGAGACCACATGGTCTAAGGTAGGGTAGTTCTGGTGTTATGGTGGTGAATCTGTGGGCCTAACTGTGCTAAGGCCCTATAATCTCTTTTTTTCCCTTAAACATGGTATATAGTTCCATCACCTCTCTGAGGGAACCTTGGTAGTGATGTAAAGAGGGAAACTCTATGCCCAAGAAGAGAAGAAAGAGAGCTAAAGTTGGAACTCTTGATTGCCCACCATGTGGTCATTGGAAAAAGACATATGGAAAACAAACCAAAGAATATGAATTTCATGTGTACTCCATATTTTGCTTATTCCCTAGGAGAAAAGAACTTGGGGACAAGGAAAGGGGAGAGAAATTTTCTTCATTCTTGCAGAGAGACAAAGTTCCAGTTAAAGAGCCTGTAGCCTTTAGGCAAAAGATAAAGGGACTTACCTGATGTCCTGAAATACAGTACATTGTTGTGTCCTCAGACCAGTTTCTGTAATTTTCCTGTATGGCCATCAATATCTGACTAGAAATTTGGAGGAGTAACCACATGCTACTGGAGAAACCAGAGTCTCTTCTTAGAGTTTTAGTCTTTTTAATAAAACAATTTAAGAAGGATGGATTTAGATGGAAGCTCAATTCCAGGGAAGGCAAACAATAAATCTTTGCAGTTGCTTAGAGGAAGAGAATGAAGCAAAGAATGATAAAACAGCCATGCCATTTGTGTCATGCTGGCATGAATGTTAGCCACATGGTAGACAAGCAACCACATGTTAGAAGAGCACCATCTGAGAAATAATAAGGAAGCCCAAAGTACCAATACACATACACACAAACACACACACACACACACACACACACACACACACACACACACACTTAGGCTGCAAACAGCATCTTAAAGAAAGAGTCAAAGAAGAAGATAGAAAGTTAATGGAAGGTTAACCATTTTCAAAAATTTTGCTTTTCAGGGACTTGAGCTCCTGCCAACACATGTATCCAGTCTCAGTAGACTTCATGCTTGGATCAGATAAAATGACATCTCAGACTCAACAGAACTACCCAGAAGTACATTATTATTCTTTAAAGGAATGATTATTCCTTTTATCTCTTTAGCATAGTATAAGGCGATCCTGTACACCTAAGGGTGGTTGTGTCTTTTAGCCAGATCTTTGCCCAACCCAATTGGAGTTCTAGGTGTCCGCTAAGGCTAGAGATTATATTCCTTGATCATAAAGATATAAACTTTCCTTAATAGGTTTTTATGCCATTCTAACCTACTTAATTTAATTAAACTAGAAGAATCTTTCCTATGCATGCTCATAAACCAATATAACTGCGAAAACATAAGTCAAACAAGGATAGCAATACATGTCTTAACATGGATAAGAAAAATCCACTAGGCCTCAACTCTGCACAAAGAGCTATAGGCAACTAGAAAATGTTGAAAGTGGGAGAATTAGTCTTCTCTAGTACACATCATTTGATATTCAGTACTAAATTGTTAACCCTGAAAACATATACATACAATCAAACAGATAAAGCAGATTAAAACAGATAAATACATTTAAGCATTTAGGAATATATCTATGTACAATTAAAAAACAAGCAACTAAGTTAGCCACCATTGTTCTAGGATGACCATTGTTATTGTAAAGAACTGGAACTGGGCAGTGTTTGAGTGGCTTCCCTAAGCTACTTGTGTGTTTTTATTTGAGACTGATTACAATAAAGAAACTTTATAAAATAAAATAAGAAAGAAACTAACCATCTGCCTTAGTTCGGCTTTTATTATTGTGAAGAGACACCATGACCAAAGCGACTTTTATAAAGTAAAACACTTAATTGAGGCTGGCTTACTGTTTTAGAGGTTTAGTCCATTATCATCATGATGAGAAACATGGCAGCATCCAGGCAGACATAATGCTGGAGGAGCCGAGAATTCTACATCTTGACCTTAATGCAGCCAGGAGGAAACTGTTTTACACTGAACATAGCTTGAGCATTTTAAGATGCTAACAGGAGCCTGACATAGCTGTCTCCTTAGAGGTCTGCACGAGTCTGACATATTCAGAGACAGATGCTCACAGCTAACCATTGAACTGATCATGGGGTTCCCAATGGAGGAGTTAGAGAGAAGACTGTAGGAGCTGAAAGGGTTTGAGGCCCCATGAGGAGAGGAACAATACCAACCAACCAGAGCCCCCAGGGTCTAAACCACCAGCCTGGGAGAACTTAGGGAGGGACTCATGGCTCCAGCTATATATACAAGAAAGTATGGTCCTGTCAGGGATAGGTGGGAGAGGAGATTCTTGGTCCCAAGAAGGCTGGAAGTAGTGTGTGGGGGAATTCGAGGGTGGGGAGGTGGGAGTGGGGGGTAGGTGGGGGCACATCCTTATAGAAGCAGGTGGAGGGAGGATGGGATAGGGGTTTCTGGGCAGAAGGAGGGGGGAAAGGAATAAGGGGAGAACATCTAAAATGTAAATAAAATATCCAATAAAAATAATAAAAAAAGATCTCAAAGCTCCACCTCCACAATGACACACTTACTCTAACAAGTCATGCCTCCTACAATAATGTCACACCTCCTGATAGTGCTATTAATTATTTCCAAGCATTTAAATGCATGAATCTATGAGGGACATAGCTAAGATACAACATCCGTGGCATTTTAAAGACCAGGAATACAGAGATCATGTAAAGAAGTTGAAGCTTGGCACTAAGAAGAGTGTCTATGAGAGGTGAAAGTGCAGCCTAGTTGCAGCAGAAGACCCCAGCATTTTGGTAATCCAAGTACTATGGGATGTGTCATTAAGAACTGCAGTAGCAATGTAGTGGAATAAGCTGGAAACTAAAAGACCATCTATGTGCTAAAGAGGACAGAGCTTGAGATGTGACCACAGCCCTTTGGAGGAGTCCAGAAGATCCTGAGTGGATCCCAGACATTGGATGGTTGGAGTTTGATTTTGATTTGAGTTTATTGTGGTTGTCCCTTATTTTCCCTTTTGAAGAAAAAAAAAAGTATTTTACTGAAGCCCACAGGTAAGAGACTTTGAATTTAAAATCACTTTGGATTTTAAGAGATTGGATATTTTTAATGGACTGAAATTTTAATTTGCATGAGTTTATAAAGACTATGGAACCTTAAAACTATTTAGATCTTCAGGATGAATAAGAAAATAGAGGTGTGGCTTAATAGTAATGTGTTTGTATGTCAAGTTGACAAGGGGTCAGTTGTACTGGCTGGTTTTATGTGTCAACTTTACACAAGCTAGAATTATCAGGAGAAAGGAATCTCAGTTGAGGAAATGCCTCCATAAGATCCCACTGTAGGATATTTTCCTCAATTACTGATAAATGGGTGAGATCCCAACCTATTGTGGGTGGTTCTATCCATGGGCTGGTAATTCTGGGTTCTATAAAAAAAAGCAGGCTGAGCAAGCCAGGGAAATCAAGCAAGTAAGTAGCACCCCTCCATGGATTCTGTATTAGTGTCTGCCTCCAGTATTTTGCCTGTTTGAGTTACTGTCCTGACTTCTTTCAACAATGACCAACAATATGAAAACATAAGCCAAATAAACCCTTTTCTCATCAACTTTTTATTGGCATGGTGTTTTATCTTAGCAATAAAAACCCTGTGACCCCATAACATCCATCTAAATTCCAGTGACATTATTCACTCAATTAGAGCAGGAAATCACAAAAAAACTATTTAGAAATATATACTAGCCCAAACAGACAAAGTAGTATATAACCAAAAGATCAGTCTTGGAAGTATCATAATAATTAATCTCAAATTATTCTTGGCAATCTTGAGGAAAGCTTTCAAATTTCCTCTAAGTATTCTGGTATTTGGCAATAAAACAAAATTGCTTGTCATTTGCATATTTGACTATATTCTTCTCAACCTTGTCTAGGCACATTCCATTTTAAATGTAGATTTCACTTAGAATATGGTAGAGCAATAAAAGCAAACTAATTCTGTTACAGTATTACCTTTGATGATAACTGTCTTGCTCCACATGTTGGATATTGGATACCTGGAAATGGAGACTAAGATATTTTTCATCTTTGAATTTATCAATTACCCTCTGAAAGTCCAGTGGTTGAAAAGTATCTATAACCTTAATTAAGTTGTATCCACATTAAGATATGAGCATTTGGAATGCCATGCTAGCCAGGGAAATAGGTAGGCTAACTAAAGATCTTCTCCTCCTCCCCCCTTTCCTCCAAATCTAATCCAAGTCTTACCACCAACTCTGTAATTGACTACCCGCTGCAACCTCCCCTCCCTGCCTGTCATCATCTTGTATAGATCAAGGAGATCTTATTCTCCAACTTTACTTCTCCAGACTCATTCTGTATGCCAGTCCTAATGCCTTCCCTGGAACTGGTCAGAGAAGTAGGTATGCTAAGTGCAGATCATCACTTCTCCTCCCTCTTCCAAATCCAATTCCCAACTCTAATCCCCATTTCTGTAGCAAAACCACCTGGTGTGGGCTTTCCTAACTCTCTGGCCCCAAATCACAGAAAATTAAGCATATTCTGATGGAACACCCAATTTTTCTCCCTCTTGTGGACTCCTCAG
>NW_021604642.1:3692668-3694562 GCF_004785775.1 Grammomys surdaster | reverse complement strand
TTATCCTTTGAAGTGCTGGGTTTGTGGGAAGATATTGTGCAAATTTGGTTTTGTCATGGAATATCTTGGTTTCACCATCTATAGTGATTGAGAGTTTTGCTGGGTATAGTAATCTGGGCTGGCAATTGTGTTCTCTTAGTGTCTGTATGATGTCAGTCCAGGCTCTTCTGGCTTTTATAGTCTCTGGTGAGAAGTCTGGTGTAATTCTTATAGGTCTGCCTTTATATGTTACTTGACCTTTTTCCCTTACTGCTTTTAGTATTTTTTCTTTGTTTTGTGCATCTGATGTTTTGATTATTATGTGACGGGAGGTATTTCTTTTCTGGTCTAGTCTATTTGGTGTTCTGTAGGCTTCTTGTATGTTTATGGGCATCTTGTTCTTTAGGTTAGGGAAATTTTCCTCAATGATTTTGTTGAAGATATTTACTGGCCCTTTAAGTTGGGAATCTTCGTTCTCATCTATACCTATTATCCTTAGGTTTGGTCTTCTCATTGTGTCCTGGATTTCCTGGATGTTTTGAGTTAGGAGTTTTTTGCTTTTTTCATTTTCTTTGACAACTGTGTCAATATTTTCCACCGTATCTTCTGCATTTGAGATTCTCTCTTCTATCTCTTGTATTCGGTTGGTGATGCTTGCGTCTGTGACTCCTGATCTCTTTCTTAGGTTTTCTATCTCCATGGTTGTCTCCCTTTGAACTTTCTTTATTGTTTCTATTTCCAGTTTCAGATCCTGAATGTTTTTGTTTAATTCCTTCTTTGTGTTTTCTTGCATTTCTTTAAGGGATTTCTGTGATTCCTCTTTAAGGGCTTCTATCTGTTTACTTGTACTCTCCTGTATTTCTTTAAGGGAGTTACTTAATTCCTTCTTATAATCCTCTATCATCATCATGAGAAGTGATTTTAATTCTGAATCCTGCTTTTCAGGTGTGAAGGGGTGTTCAGGGCTTGCTATATTGGGAGAACTGGGCACTGATGATGCCAAGAAACTTTGGTTTCTGTTGCTTATGTTCTTGCGCTTGCCTTTCGCCATCTGGGTAACTCTAGTGGTACCTGCCCTCTCTGTGTAAGATTGGAATCTGTATTTCCAGTTATCTTGCTTATTGCAGAGCTCCTCGGAGTCCAGAGGTCTCTGTGGTCTTATGCCCCTAATCTCCCGGGTGGAAGAACTCCTGGGACTCAGGCCACCTCTTGGATCTGGTAATCCTTCTGTTCTGAGTGCAGTGGCTCCTCGGCTGCTCTGAGTGCAGTGGGTTCTCGATGACTCAGGATTCAGTTTCAGCTGCTCTGAGTGCAGTGGCTCCTAGATGACTCAGGATTCAGTTTCTCCACAGGACAGGAGCAGACCAACTCTGTGTCAGCTGCTCTGAGTGCAGTGGCTCCAGCTGCTCTGAGTGCAGTGGGTCCCTGATGACTCAGAATTCAGTTTCAGCTGCTCTGAGTGTAGTGGCTTCTCGATGACTCAGGATTCAGTTTCTCCACAGGACAGGAGCAGACCTACTCTGTGTCTGCTCCAGTCCCAGGGACCAGGCAGGGGCCGAAGGGAAGTGGAATTCCGGAGGGGCAGGGTTTGGGTAGCTGCTGTGCCCTAGATGTCCCTGGCTCCCAGATGTATCTCTGGGGCTTAGGGAGTGAGATGGAGTTCTTACCAGCTGCTCTGAGTGCAGTGGCTCCTGGATGACTCAGGATTCAGTTTCTCCACAGGACAGGAGCAGACCTACTCTGTGTCTGCTCCAGTCCAAGGGACCAGGCAGGGGCCGAAGGGAAGTGGAATTCCGGAGGGGCGGGGTTTGGGTAGCTGCTGTGCCCTGGATGTCCCTGGCTCCCAGATGTATTTCTGGGGCTTAGGGAGTGAGATGGAGTTCTTACCAGCTGCTCTGAGTGCAGTGGCTCCTGG
>NW_021604642.1:3661468-3692568 GCF_004785775.1 Grammomys surdaster | reverse complement strand
GGGGTTAGGGAGTGAGATGGAGTTCTTACCAGCTGCTCTGAGTGCAGTGGCTCCTGGATGACTCAGGATTCAGTTTCTCCACAGGACAGGAGCAGACCGACTCTGTGTCTGCTCCAGTCCCAGGGACCAGGCAGGGGCCGAAGGGAAGTGGAATTCCGGAGGGGCGGGGTTTGGGTAGCTGCTGTGCCCAGGATGTCCCTGGCTCCCAGATGTTTTTCTGGGGCTTAGGGAGTGAGATGGAGTTCTTACCAGCTGCTCTGAGTGCAGTGGCTCCTGGATGACTCAGGATTCAGTTTCTCCACAGGACAGGAGCAGACCGACTCTGTGTCTGCTCCAGTCCAAGGGACCAGGCAGGGGCCGAAGGGAAGTGGAATTCCGGAGGGGCGGGGTTTGGGTAGCTGCTGTGCCCTGGATGTCCCTGGTTCCCAGATGTATTTCTGGGGCTTAGGGAGTGAGATGGAGTTCTTACCAGCTGCTCTGAGTGCAGTGGCTCCTGGATGACTCAGGATTCAGTTTCTCCACAGGACAGGAGCAGACCGACTCTGTGTCTGCTGCAGTCCCAGGGACCAGGCAGGGGCCGAAGGGGCTATCCCCATTCTTAGGTATCAGTTTCCAATACCTAGAAACATATTCTAAAGAAAATCCAGAGACCAAACCTGGTATGGATCCCAGAAGTATTTTATACCAGGCAATAAACATCTGTTACACCATCCTAAGAATTAGAGATGATAACAGAAATGAAGACGTAAAACTCAATAAAGACAAGACTAGATATCAACATATAGAATTGTGATCATTTCAAACCCAGATACATAGTTGTTAACTTGAAAGCACAATCAATAATACCCAGGATTATATGTCACCATCAAAACCCATCAACTCCATTAGGCTGAAAAATTCAACATATTTGAAGAAGCACAGTCATGGACTTAAAATAGCATTTATGCATATGATAGAGGTCCTTAATGAAGAAATGAATAAAAACCCCTTAGAGAAAGCTATGGAAACAAAAACAAACAGTAAAAGAAAATGAATAAAACATTTCAAGAATTGCAAGTGGAAAGATAATCCATAAGGAAAACAAAATTTAGGGAAATCTCGAAATGAAAAATTTAGGAATTTGAACTCAGAGGCAACCCTCACAAACAGAATTAATGGGAAAGAATAAAGAATCTCAGGCACTGAAGATAAAAGAAATGGATACCTCTGTCAAGGAAAATGTCAGCTCTAAAAATGTCCAAAAACAACTCATCCAGGAAGTCTAGGGTAGTATGAAAAGATCAAATTTAAGAAAAATAATAGGACTACAGGGAGAAGTAACTCAAGTCTAAGACAAAAAATATTTTCAACAAAATCCTAAAAGAAAATACTCCTAGCCTATAGAAGGCAGTGCCTATATGGTACAAGAAACATATAGAGCACCAAATAAATTGTACTAGAAAAAGAAAGTGCCTTTGGCACATAGTTATAAAAACACTAAATGTATAAAACAAGGAAAGAATATTAAAAGCTCTAATGGAGAAAGACTAAGTAACATATAGAGATAGACCAATCAGAATATCATCTTACTTCTCAACTGAGACTCTAAAAGCCAGAGGGATCTGGAAACATATTAAAACTATAAGAGACCACAGATACCAGTTAAGACTACTATACTCATGAAATAGGAAAAGATACTCAAAAATAAAAAAAAAATCAGTTTGAGAAGTATCCATCTCCAAATCCCCCTCTACAGAAGGATCAATAAGAAAAATTTCAACCTGAAGAGGTTAAGCACACTCAAGAGGACATAGGGAATAAATAAGCAGGTATGAAAATAGTGGAGAAAGTACCATAGTGGTATGGCAGAGAATATTTTGGTTACATGCTCAAGAGTGGTGTAGCTACATCTGGAGGCAGAACTATTCCAAATTTTCTGAGAAACTGCCATTTGATTTTAGGAGTGGTTGTACAAGTTTGCATTCTCACTAGCAATAAAGGAATGTTCCCCTTAATCCACATTCTTGCCAGCATGTACTGTCTCTTGAGCTTTTGATCTTAGCCATTCTGAGGGCTGTGAGATGAAATCTTAGAGTCTTTCTCTGTCTCATCACCATCAACAGTTTCAATTCTCCAATAAAAATACACAGACTAACAATACGGATGTAAAAATAGGATCCCTACATCTACATTATACAAGAAACATACCTTAACATGAAAAATAGATATCACCTCAGGATAAAATATTGGAAAACAAACTATTCCAAGCAAATGGACCTAAGATGTAAGATGATGTAGCCATTTTAATACCTAAATAATACTCAGTTATTAAGAATGAGAACATCCTGAGTTTTGCAGGCAAATGGATGGAACTAGAAATTGATTTTTATCACAATATACAACACTTACCAAAGTTTAATCAAGAGTATTTTAAACAGACCTATAACACTAGTGAAATAGAAGCAGTTATTGAAATCTCCCAAATAAGCAAGTAAGCAAGCAAACAAAAAAGCCCAGGGTCAGATGGTTTTTGTGCAGAATTCTATCAGACTTTCAAGGAAGAGTTAATACCAATACTCCTCAAATTATTAGACAAAATAGAAACACAACATATACTGCCCAATTCATTTGTTGAGAGCATAGTTACCCTAAGACCTGATACAAATAAGGACCTAACAAAGAGAGAGAGAGAGAGAGAGAGAGAGAGAGAGAGAGAGAGAGAGAGAATTCAGACCAATATTCCTTATGAACATAGATTATCAATAAAATTCTTAATAAAACACCTGCAAATCAAATCCAAGGATATATCCCAAAGATCATCCACCATAATTCAAGGAGGCTTCATATCAGACATGCAGGGAACATTCAATTTGTGTAAATTGATAAATGTAATTCACCATATAAAGAGACTTCAAATTTCAAGATATTGACCACATGATCATCTCATTAAAGGCAGAAAAGACTTTTCCCAGCACAAATACTTGTTCATGATAAAAATGCTGGAGAGACTAGGGATACAAGGCACATGATTCCAAATAATAATGGCAATTAACAGCAAGCCCACAGTAAACATAAACATTAATGCAGAGAAACTCAAAACATTTACATTAAAATCAGAAACAAAGTAAGGTTGTCCACTTTCTCCATATTTACTAAATATAGTACTTGAAGTGAAAGCTAGAACAATGAGAAAAATGAAAGCAACCAAAGGATTACATAGAAGAAATCAAAGGTCTAAGTATCTGCATTTGTAGATTTTATGATTGCACATATAATTGACTCTATAAATTCCAACTCCAACAACTGATAAACACTCTTAGCAATGTTGCTGGGTGCACAACTAACTGATAAAAGTCAGAAAGTGTCCTATATTCAAATGTCAAATAGAATGGGAAATAAATCAGAGAAATAACACTTTTTGTAATATTCTCAAAAAATATAAAATACCTTCAGGTAACTCTAACCAAGCACATGAAATCTTCGTATGATAAAAAATTTAAGATATTGAAGAAAGGAACTGAAGAAGATATTAGAAGCTAAGAAATCTCCCATGCTAATAGAAATGTAGGATTAATATAGTATAAATGGCCACCCCACTAACAGCAATTTGCAGGTTTAATAAAATACCCATTAAACTTCTAACACAATTCTTCATAGATCTTCAAAGGATAATTTCCAGCTTCTTATGGAAACACAAAGAACACAGGGCATTTAAAATAAGTGATGGAAGCATCACTGTCCCCAATCTCAAAATGTACCTCAAAGCAATAGTAATACAAACAGCATAATACTGGCACAATAAAAAGACATGACAAACAATGGAATAAAATTAAAAACTGAGATAAAATCCATATATATATCTGATTTTTAATAAAGAATTCAGAAATATATACTGACAAACGACAGCATCTTCAACAAGTGGTATGTGTCATATTGGATGATAGCATGTAAAAGAATGAAATAGATCCATACTTATTGCCTACATAATACTCAACTCCAAATGGATCAAGGACCTTAACCAAAAACAAAACAAAAACAAAAAAAAGAAAAAAGGAAAGAAAGCAGATACATGAAACAAACAGAAATTCAGGAACTATCATGAACTCATTATCACAGTAAAATAATTTTTGAACAGAATCCCCTTACCATAGACAATAAGAACAAGAAATCATAAATAGGACCCCATAAAACTGAATACCTGCACAAACAAGAACACCATTGTTTGGACAAAGGAGCAGCCTACAAAATGAGAAAAGATTTTTTCACCAACTTCACATCTCATAGACAACTAATATCTAAAATATATCAAGAACTAAGAAGCAAAGAAAAATAAAAAAACCCTGAATATCAAGAAAACAAAAAGCCAATTAAAAACCTTACTAAACAAAGAGTTCTCAAAAGTAGATACTCAAATGTATAAGAAACACATAAAGAAATGTGCAGCACCTTTAGCTATCACTAAATGCAAAACTACATTATTTTAATATTTCATCTTAGCCTGTCAGAATGTTTAAGTTAAATAAAATGCATTACAGCTTATGCTGGCAAGGTTGTAGAGTAAGGTGAACACTTCTCCATTGTTGCTGAGAATTCAAACTTGTATACTCACTATTGAAGCCAGTGTATGGGTTTCTCAGAAAGCTGGGAATAGTTCTACAGTAAGATTCATCTATACCACACTTAGGCATATACCAAAAGGATACTCTGTCCAATACCAAGGGCACTTCCTCAACCACATTCACTGCTGCTCTATTCATATTATGATAACCAGAATTTGAGAACCCCCAGACAGCCTTCAACAGAATTATGGATAAAAAATATGGTATATTTACATAATGAAATATTATTCAGTCATAAACAATGATATCAGGAAATTCACAGGTAAATGGAATGAAACAGATAAAGTCATTCTGATTGAGGTAACCCAGATGCAGAAAGAAAAATAATGCATATATTACTTTATATGTGTATATTATCTGTTAAGTTAATGATAAGGAAACTATAATCTGTAGAACCGCAGAGGTTAGTTCTAGAATAAGGGACTGGACAGAACATATAAATTTTCCTAAGAAAGGGTAATAGAATACATAGTGATGAATGGATGAGTGAGGTAGACTGAAGTGGAAAGATCAAGTCGGGGTGGGGGGAAGAGGAAGAGGGAAGGAATACAGGGAGAGACAGCTAAAATTAAGAGCCATTTTAGGAGTAGTATGGAAGCCTAGTACAGTAGAAGCTTCTTAAAATATATACATATATGAAGGTAATCTAAATGAAATTGCCAAATAATGGGGGAGACAGAGATGTAACTGGACATGTTTTGTCACCAAATGAAGCTTCCAGTATCGAGAATGAGTTACACCTAATTGAGTTATTGGACAAAATAGCTCCATGCTAACTTCAAACAACTCAGGCTATTGCCAAACCTATATGTTGTTCTCCACAAACTGACAGCAAGGGCCAATGAAGATAATACCTATGTAATTCATTGCACACAGAGAAGTGGAACAGGTGCCAACCTAGAGCCTTCAGCCCTAAGGACATAGTGTTCTTGGTACCAAAAGGTACTCTGCATCCTACCAAACAGAAACAAATACCAGCCTAGTTACAAACCTATGATTTACAGTGGTATCCTTACTGCAGTGGTGCACAAAGATTGTGGGAGTAAGTAAACAACCAATATCTGATTTGATTTACGGCTCACTTCACAGGACAGAACTCATAACCAACACTTTGACACTGCTTGGGTGAACAACAATCTGAGATTTTATAGTCCAGGGACCTAAGGTAAAACTAAAAACTATTGTTCTAAAATTAATAGCAATAAAATGAATCATTACAATATTCTTTTATACACAGAGATCAGGGCTTACTGAGCCATCATCAGAAAAGTTTCCTCCTGCAGGCCATGAGAACAAATAGAGACCCACAGCCAGCAGAATGCGGGACCTTGAGTCCTTAACCCTAACCGGATATCTACTTAAAATCCCTTCCCTCAGGATTCAGGGAAATCCTGAATAAGAGAAGCTAGAAGTTTAAAAGCCAGAGGGAGATGGAGGACACAAAGGAAACAAGGGCCTCTAAAATAGAACTAATATACATACAAACTCATAGAGACTGAGGCAGGCATGTCTATATAGTTCTGCACCAGAGGGGATTCTAGAACTGAAATAAGTGGACACATGCCAGCATCCCTAATCCAGAAACTATTTTAAATTGATAACTATTTACAAATGTCAATTTAGTTTTCTTCAAGGGGATCTTACTGGGGAAACCAACTTCTTTTAATAATAGGCCACATGTCCATTAATAGATAGCTAATGGAAGCTGAACTTAATGGCATCTATGGAGACATATAATTTTCTCAGAATGTCAAATTTTATTCTTAATTTTTAAAATATTTTTTCTCTGTCATTTGTGTATATTTTATAATTTCTGATTTTGTGTTTTTCTTGGATTCCTGAGTATGCAAACAAGTGTGTGTGTGTGTGTGTGTTTTGTCTTTTCATGGGCTCATTTCCTTCTATTTACTTGATTTTATTTATTCTGATGTGTTCATATTTTACAATTTTATTTTACCATTACCATTTTGTTTTTTTGTTTTGTTTGTTTGTTTTCGAGACAGGGTTTCTCCCTGTTGCCCTGGCTGTCCTGGAACTCACTCTGTAGACCAGGATGGCCTCGAACTCAGAAATCCGCCTGCCTCTGCCTCCCAAGTGCTGGGATTAAAGGCATGCACCACCACCACCTGGCCACTATTACCATTTTGAAGCCTGAAAAAAAGAAAGGGGATGGATATGGGTGGAAAGAAAGGTGAGGAGAAACTGGGAACTGTAGAGGGAGAGAAATTCATAATTAGAGTATAAAATATGAACAAAATAACGATTCTCAATAAAATAAAAAAATGATATGGACTTTCCTTATGTAAAAATGTTGTGATAAGATGAATAATGAATTTCTAATGAAATAAACATATTGTGTAAGATAAATGTATTATCTTACAAGGGAAAGCATAAAAATGTTATGAAACATTTTAATTTGTTTTCTTGATATTTGGTCTTTGTTTTTGCTGTTGCTCATTTCATATTTTCAATACTATCCCTATGTGACTCATATAGCTATAAATATTTTCCTCATTCACTATGCTGCCCCTTCAATTGAATTATGGTGTCCTTTGGTGTACAGAACCATTTCAGTTTCATGAGGTCTCATTTATTAATTCTAGGTCTTAATTCCTGTCATATCAGGTCAATGTTCAAAAAAATTCTTTTCCTCTGCTGTTGATTACAAGAATATTCCCTACTTTCTTCTTTAATAGACTCAGAGTCTGAAGTTTTCAGTTGAGGTCCTTGAGCCTCTTGGAGTTGAATTTTATGCAGAAAGATAAGGATCAAATTTCATTTTCCTACATACTTATATATCCAATTGGAGGAACACCTAAAATCAGGCTAAGGTAGGAGTCCAGGCATAATTTTCCATTGACAAATACGTTATTTTTGAAATCAATAAGATGCAGTCGTTATAATCAAAGCTATGTAGAATAATCTCAAATCTGGTGTGATGATACCATGCCAGCCAGGTTTTTGTTGTTGCTGGGTCATTAAAGTGTTTTCATATGTAATTTGTGATTTATTTTCAACTTCTGTGAAGCATTGACATTTTGATGGGGATTCCATTGATTTGGTAGACTGCATCTTGTAGGATAGGCATTTGCTAGGTATTAATCATACTAACCCATGACCAAGTAAGGTTTCTAGGGATTAGTGGATCATGAAGGATTAAGTGGCGTGGGGGCAGTAGGGCAAGACAGAGAAAGTAATATGGGGACTTGTAAAACCCATGGACCCCTATCCAAGCTTGCTAACCTATGTTTTTATATATTATGTACATTAGAAAAAGACAGATTTAAAATAGTTACTCTATAATAGGTTAACAATGTTATCCTAGACACTACAGTCTAACAAATAAAATGCTTCATACCAGCAATGTTACTTCTTTTGGAACTGTTGGCCAATAAAATCTCATACACCCATAAAGAGCACAGTCTATTGGTAAGACGTTATCACTGAAGATAACACAATGGAGTCAGAAAACAAGGATATATCCTCCATCAGATCACTTGTATAGGGCTATTCTCCTTGCTCTCTTTCCAACTTCTATAGTTACTGCCCTCTCCATCCCTAAGGAGGGTCCAATGTCACCTATTAGATAACTTATATCCTATTATTACCCTTTACCCTCCTCTCACTTTCTGGAAAATGGAAGGGCCCTTTAGGGAAGGGTGATGGAGTTAAATACATAAAAAAGAGGTAGGTCTGTAAAATAATAAGAATATTTGAGAAAACCACAATGAATCCTACTATTTTAAATGTTTACCAAAAAGAAAACCTGTAATAGACATAAGTCCATGTATAAATATACATATATAATTTTATTTTTTAAATTAATTTTTATTGGATATTTTATTTACATTTCAGATTATATTTCCTTTTCCCATTCCCCCCAACCAGGAAACCCACTATCCCATCCTTCCTCCTGTTTTGATGAGGATGCTCCCCACCCTCGAATTCCCCTCACACTGGGGCATCCAGCCTTTCCAGGACCAAGGGCTTCCTCTTTCACCTATGCCCAACAAGGCCATCTTCCCCTACATATACAGCTGGAGCCATGGGTCCCTCCCTATGTGCTCCCAGGCTGGTAGTTTAGACCCTGGGACCTCTGGTTGGCATTGTTGCTCTCCCCATGGGACCACAAACCCTTCAACTCTTTCAGTCTTCTCTCTAACTTCTACATTGGGAACCCCATGATCAGTTCGATGGTTAGCTGTGAGCTTCTGCCTCTGTATATGTCAGGCTCTGGCAGACCTTTAAGGAGACAGCTATATCAGGCTCCTGTAATCCTGACCTTCCTGGCATCCACATCAGCGTCTGCCTTTGGTGAGTGTACATGGGATGGATACCCAGGTGGAGCAGTCTCCAGACAACCCCTCCTTCAGTTTCTGTCCCATACTTTGTCTCCATATTTGCTCCCATGAGTATTTTGTTACTCCTCCTAAGAAAGACTGAAGCACCCACACTTTGATATTCCTTCTTCATGAGCTTTCATGTGGTCTGTGAGTTGTATCTTGGGTATTGAGAGCTTTTGGGCTTA
Source organism: Grammomys surdaster (assembly GCF_004785775.1). Taxonomy (NCBI): domain Eukaryota; kingdom Metazoa; phylum Chordata; class Mammalia; order Rodentia; family Muridae; genus Grammomys; species Grammomys surdaster. The sequence continues at coordinate 3,683,442 of NW_021604642.1, read as the reverse complement.
CATCCAATTATTAGTGAGTGTATGCCATGTGTGTTCTTTTGTGATTGGATTACCTCACTCAGAATATTTTCTACTTCTATCCGTTTTCCTAAGAATGTCTCAGATTCATTATTTTTAATAGCTGGGTAGTACTCCTTTGTGTAAATGTTCCACATTTTCTGTATCCATTCCTCTGTTGAAGGACATCTGAGTTGTTTCCAGCTTCTGGCTATTATAAATAAGGCTGCTATGAATATAGTGTAGCATGTGTCCTTGTTATATGTTGGAGCATCTTCTGGGTATATGCCCAGGAGTGGTATGGCTGTGTCCTCAGGTAATGCTATGTTCAATTTTCTGAGGAACATCTAGACTGATTTCCAAAGGGGTTGTATCAGCTTTCAATCCCACCAACAATGGAGGAGTGTTCCTCTTTTTCCACATCCTCACCAGCATCTGCTCTCACCTGAATTTTTGATCTTAGCCATTCTGACTGGTGTGAAGTGGAATCTCAGGGGTGTATATCTGATATCATCTGGACTGATATCATACAGACCCTAAGAGAACACTAATACCAACCCAGACTACTATACTATACTCAGCAAAACTCTCAAGCCCTATAGATGGAGAAACAAAGATATTCCATCACAAAACCAATTTTACACAATATCTTTCCACAAATCCAGCACTCCAAAAAAATAATAGATGGAAAACTTCAATACAAGGAGGGAAACTACAACCTGGGAAAAGCAAGCTGGAGTAGCCATTCTAATATCAAATAAAATCGACTTTCAACCAAAAGTGTTCAAAAAAATTTTAATAAACTTTTATTATCTTGCTTGATAGTGCTATATCCAAAATAATCTTCTAACAAACCCAAAAGAAGATAGCTACACAAACATAATTTCACCTCTAATAAAAAAAATAACAGGAAGCAACAATCATTTTTGCCTTAATATCTCTTAACATCAATGGACTCAATTCCCTAAGAAAAAGATGTAGACTAACAGACTGGATACGTAAACAGGACCCAGAATTTTGCTGCATACAGGAAACACACCTCAGTGACAAAGACAGACACTACCTCAGAGTGAAAGGCTGGAAAACAATTTTCCAAGCCAATGGTCCCAAGAAACAAGCTGGAGTAGCCATTCTAATATCCAATAAAATCGACTTTCAACAAAAAGTGTTAAAAAATTTTAATAAACTTTTATTATGTTGCTTGATAGTGCTATATCCAAAGACTCCTGAACAAAAACCAAAACCAAACTAAACCAAACCAAATTACCATGCTCATACTGATTTGGAATCTTCATTCCTATTGGCTAGGTTTCACAGTGCTAGAAAGAATTATGCATATTACTATAGGAGAAAAGTAATTTCCAGTTTCACCTAGATGTGAACCCTATAGCCTTTAAACTACAATGAACTGTCCTGGCAATCCATGTTTGCTGGTGCAATAGTAACATGGAAGTAATCAACTTTTTAAAAGATACCCATACTTCATCTGAACAAGAACCTACAGCTAGGCATATCATAGACTCTGAGAATGAGTGTATTACCATTATACCGATAAATAGATATACTATTAATATGGTATCCAATGACTTATCATTTTACCCATAGATCAATGTATTTTTCAACCTTCATCAATCAAGCTTCTATTTGAAGTCAAAGGTAGTTAACACAAAGACCTACAATTGGCCCAACTGGAGAAAACATGAGATTGTAGAGAGTAATGGGTAACTTCAAGGAAACAATGTCTCCTAGAAACAACGAGGCAGCTGCATATTAGAATTTACAGTGATTGTGACAGCATGCCCATGCCCCATGCAAGTTCAAATCAGATTAAAGTTCAGCATGAAAAGGAGAGGTCAACGTGAAACACCACTCTTAGCTAAAGAAATAGGAAGAAGTTTGCTTTAAGAACATAATCCATTTTCACAAGGTCCCATTTATCAATTCTTGATCTTAGAGCCTAAGCCATTGATGTTCTTTCTGTTCAGAAAATTTCCCCCTGTGCCAATGAATTGGAGGCTCTTTCCCACTTTATTTTCTATTAGAGTCAGTATATCTGGTTTTATGTTGAGGTTTCTGATCCACTTGGAGTTGAGTTTTGTGCAAGGTGACAAATATGAATCTATTTTCATTTTTCTACATACCTACTGCCAGTTAGACCAGCATCATTTATTGAAGATGCTTTTCCTTTTTATTGTATATTTTTGGCTTCTTTGTCAAAGATTGTCCATAAGTATGTGGTTTTATTTCTGGGTCTTCAATTGTATTCCATTGATCAATCTGTCTGCCTCTGTACCAATACGATGTCACTTTTATCACTATTGCTCTGTAGTATAGCTTGAGGTCAGGGATGGTAATTACCCAAAAAGATCTTTTATTGTTAAGAATTGTTTTTGCTATCCTGGATTTTGAGGAGGGGGGCAACTCCATAAGAAGAACAGCAGTCTCAACAAACCTGGATCCCCAAGATCTCTCAGACATTGAGCTACCAACTAGGCAGCTAGCTGGTCTGAGGGTTCTGGCACATATGCAGCAGAGGAATGCCTGGTCTGGTCTTAATGAGAGAAGAGACACCTAACACTTGAGAGACTTGAGACTTCAGGGAGTGGGGAGGCCTGGAAGGGTGACTGAGGGTGGGGGATGTTGGAGGGTGGGAGAGGGAGAGGGAGGGTGGGGTGTTGAAAGAGGGTGGTGGGGTGGGGGAAGGTGGGGTGGTGTTATCCTCTTGGAGACAGGAGAGGAGAAATGGGTTGAGGAACTGCCGGAGGGCAGAACAGGAGGGTGAAAAGAGCTGGACTGTAAAAAATTATTAAAGATAATGAAAAATAAATTAATGAATAAAAACAAAGAATGTAGTCTATAGTAAATTGACTATGGAAGGCCACACATACAAGAATATATTGGTATCCCAATTTGGAATTAATAGATGAAAAAAAAGAGGATACAAAATAAGGTGGTAAGAGAAGGAGGTACATATAAGAGGAGTTGGGTGTGGAGATGAATAGTTGATCATCATTGTTATTCAGGATTTCTTGGATGGTATTACTTTAATCATTGGTACCCAGAATTTAGAGCAGATGAATGAAACAAAACAAAACAAAACAAAACAAAACAAAACAAAACAAAACAAAACAAAACAAAACAAAACAACATTATACTATCTGCCTTTGAAGATTGAAGGAAGAAGATAAGTCAAGAAATACAGATGAGTTCTTGACATCCTAACAAGTAAGAAAGCTATTTGCTTGGCGTCTCTAGAAGGTAATTGACCTGATCACCTGACCAAACACCTATATTTAGTTATAGTGTGATCCTAGTCATACATAAAATTTACACAACTGGAAAACAACATGTTTCCATTTTGTTTTAATTCTCCTTATCTCTGACTTTGTTATGGCAGTAATCAGAAGTAATTAGAAAAACAGATTATATAGTCTAACTTCAGTAGGTGAAAGGCTCATAAGGGAAAAGTGAATATATAAACAAATAAAAATAAATTATTGGTGGTCTTTAGGATCAGTGTTTTCTGTCTTTGGATTAAGAAAATTCCTACCTTCCTCCACACACAATTTCTTACTCCAGTAGCTATGTTCTTAAAAGAAAGCAGAACCCAAGGAACTTTAAAGAGAATCATTATGTTGAAAATAAAACATTTTCAGTGCCAAATACAAGCCAATTAATGATTTTTTTACAGCTTTGATATTTTTCCACTGCTCCCCTGAACCTCATTGTCTGTGTCTGCATTATACTTCTTTGGACATGAATGCTTCATCTTCTTCACTTATGTGAAAGCATTTACCTTCTATGTTTATTTATATATGTATCTCTCAATTAGTGACAGGAATCAAATAAGGGTGCAGAAAAATAGAACACTTAATTTTGCGAGAACATATCATGTCTATAATAGCAAATAATTTGATACCTACAAATATTTAATTTTGTAAGTGACCTATACAAAAGTGTATTTTGTGTTGTTTTGTTTAACTGGAAAATAAAATTTCATTTTAAAATCTAAAGTTGCTTTTATCATGCTTTGCTCAAGGATTGAACATAAAGTTATGATTTCTCATTTTCCATGTTCTTGGCTCCTAAGAGTTGTGTGTGTGTGTGTGTGTGTGTGTGTGTGTGTGTGTGTGTAAGGAGGTGAGACATTTAGGCTAAAATCCTAACTTCTTGACTTTTTAGATGTGTTAACATACAGTGAGTGATTTCACTTATGAGTTTGTTATCTCACATTCAAATGGGGAAGATAGTGACCTTTACATTTTAAAGTTGATGGAATTAAATTAAATATCACATGTAAAGTTTTTGTAGAAAGATTTCCCATAACAGACATGATATATTAAACAAAAGAGAACTCAGTATGACTTCGATGAAGATGCTACTTTAATTATAGGAGTGGTGAAATCTAGCCTCTTTTCAGAAAACTCATGAAACTAAAGAAGACATGTATCTTTTCCTAGATACATAAAGTGCTCAGTGATTTGGGTGTGGCAGGCATCCACTGTTACTTTATATGTGTATCTATTGCCATTCCCAAAACAGAAGGTAAAATAGTAGATAGTGAAGACAATGGCCTGAGAATTAGGAATCCTAGGTTGTTCTTTTATATTTGTCACTCCTTGCTCAATTACATTGTACAAGTTTTCCTCTTCTGTGGGCTTCAATGGTCTCCTTGTAAAAAACAGGAAAATAAGAAATTTGGTTATTAACACTGTTGCCCATTTATTTATTCTTGTATATTTAATAACTGATACCATATACTAGTTGATAGTAGATAAAAAAAACCTCCTCAAAAGTTCAGTGGAATTATTATATTTCTAGTTTCCAGATAGAACATTCTGGGGAAAAGGGAAGACTGTATGAACCATGAGAAAATGGACTATCAGGACCTTTTAGAGACCTTTTGGGAGATTGTAGCAATGTTTAATGCAAGCAATAATGAGGTCTTTCACTAGGAAGAAATCAGAATTGTCTAAAATGTATTCCTAACAAATGCTTAAATCATGTCAGATCTGTACCATGTTTCTGACTTTTCCTGTTTTTTTCAGATAAGATTGAGTCCGTTGCAGGTATCATATATACTACTAGGTCTCTGTTTCATATCTATAAATACATGCATTGGTGTATCTCACAGTAGGAGGTTTGCTCTCACAAATGTGGAATGCATGGAGCTATTCATCTTGCAGTTAGAAGTTCAGTCTAGATTCTCCTCAGAGGAAGGCAAAAATTAACTCGGAGGTTTGTTTTTGTTGTTTGTATTTTGTTGTTAATGTATATGTGGTTGTATCTAGTTGAGGTTGAATAGAGCTGCTGAGATAACTTGAAGGGCAACTGCAACTAATGTCTATGCAAATGAGTACCTAGTCTCATGTGCCAGCACCATTTAGGGCTCACTGTGCTCAAGCCTATGATATAATGGAATATTTTATTTAAGATTTAAACACTTTTTATAATTACTCAAGAAAATATATCTTTATTGAAGAAAATTTAGAGTAAGAATGCTAAACATTTTAAACAAAATGTATTCAATCAAATCACAATTTGATAGATTAACTAATATAATATCATAAGAATACTGAAGTAAATACTTTGAAATCCGCTAATACTTTTCAGAGGGTGGGGGTTAACAATACTAACTTTTTTAAAAAAAAGATTCATTTATTTATTTTATATATGTGTACATTCTTGCTGGCTTCAGACACAACAGAAGAGGGCATTAGATCCCATTACAGATGATTGTGAGCCACCATGTGGTTGCTGAGAATTGGACTCAGGACCTCTAGAAGAGCAGTCTGTGCTTTTAATCACTGAGCCATCTCTCTAGCCCCAAGTTGGGTTTTGTTTTGCTTTGTTTTGTTTTTTTTATTCAGACTCACAATATATGATATGGTACAGGTATGATTTGAGGCCATTTTGTGTGGTTGTAAAGTTTGTGACTTTTACTTTTTATTATTAATTAATTATTTTATTTACTTAAGTCCTGAATGTTGCTCCCCTTTTGTCCCACTCATAGAATTCTTTCCCCCTTCCCCTTCTTCACCTCTGAAAGGGTCCTTCTCCCCGGGGATACCTCCTCCCTGAAGCATCAAGTCTCCACAAGATTAGGTTTATCCTCTCCCATTGAGGCTAGACAAGGCAGTCCTCTGCTACAAACATGCAGGTGGCCTAGGTCCAGCCTGTATATGCTTTTGGGCTGGTGGTTCAGTCTCTAGGAGCTCCAGGGTTCCAAATTAGTTGATATTCTTGTTCTTCCTATGGGTTTCCCACCTCCTTCCGTTCTTCCTTCAATCCTTCCCTTAACTTTTCCATAGGGTTCCCCAAACTCAGTTCAAATGATTGACTGTGAATATCTGCATCTGTCTCGGTCAGCTGCTGGTAGAGCCTCTCAGAGGACAGGCATGCTAGGCTTCTGACTGCAAGCACACCATAGCATCAGTAACAGTATTAGGGTTTCGTTCCAGCCCAAGGGTCATTAAAATTCCACCATTCAACTATAACCACTATTTAGTATTTGAACATGGTGACTAGCATTTCAAGTTATATACCTTACTATGTTTGCAAGTAGAATCCTACTGATTGATTTTAGCATTTCTGTACATTTAGTTCTCAGTAACAGTATAACATTAAATATATACTACTTTCTGTATAGTTTTCAATTTTCAGTATTATAAATGATGCTGCAATGAATGTTTATAGTATTCACACTTATTAAATCTGTGAAATTTTGCATATATTTATCATCTGTTAAGACTCAATCACACAATTCTGAATGACACAATATATTAAAATACTTAGAGCAATGGTATAGATTCTTTATCTTCTGAGATTAAAGTGATTGTAGCAAGGGTTTTGTCACTGCAAAATGCCTCCAATATGTAGAAATTAATGTCCTTGTTACAGAAAAGAGTTTACTGGTAAAACAGTATTTTGATGCAACTATAACTGAGGAATCTGACAAAAACTTTTCAAATATTTTCAAAATAAATGTTCAAAACATCCATGAGATCCAAAATCCCCCATTTCACAAAATTATGTAACTATGATAAGCCCCTTTCTAAACAGAAAATAAAGCTGTGTGGAAAAATGTGGACAACTATTTGCCAAAATTCCCATTCGTTTTTCTTTCTGAGCACACATCCAAGCTTGTTTCTCAGTTAATTGTATCCAGAAGACTGAGTTTTACCTCAAACCATGTGAGTGAAGTAAGTGGTTTGTACTGCATCCGGGCCTTATATTAATATGGTCTCTTCCCACTGGCTTGATAGAGAATATTATAATAACTGGGAATACACTATGAATTACATATGGAAGATATAAATAGAACTTATTTTCAGTCTATAAATCATCACGTATAGAATATTATTTATATTGCATGATAATGATAGGAAACTTGTACCATGTTTGAGCCTGTAAATAATGTAGGATTTATATGTTACTACTTAAATAGTAAATACCTTTTAAAGAAATGACAAATGGCAAAAAGTTAACAAAATTTTAAAAACCTACTTTAGAGAATGAATAAAACACTGAAATTAAGAAAAAATTAGATGATAGCATCACCGGATATATTTGCGTAAGTCTAGAACCAAATATGATGAGAAACTAGTACAGAGTTATGAAAGAGAAAATATTTAATAGAATTTCAAATTGGATTTTTTTTGAAAATTTAATAACCAGATCAAAACACCTAAGCCATATTTAAAGTCTATATTAAGTTATATTAAAGTACAACACAAAGAAATATTAAGTGAATTAAGAGATGATATGTTAGAAACATGTACAGAATTGGAATAATGACACAGATGATGTATAAGTGAGCTGTCTATTCCAATAAATATGTCATTTTAGTTCTGACTTTTTTATAGCAGGTCTCTCCTATAAAGTATTTTTTAAATTATTTACCTCCTTTGTAGAAAGGCAGCCAGAAATCTTTCACCATAGCCTACTTTGATAAGATCTTGGCAACAAAGCCACAGCTAATTAGGTCTAGAATTTGAGCCATTTGAAGCAAAGGCAGACACTCATATTCTGTTCATGGATAATTCTAATCCTTACAGATAGAAACTCTATTTAATCCATATATTCTAGCTGAAAAACTATGAGATCTTATTATTTGGATGTTTGAATATAAAGTATATGGAAAAGTCAGTTACACAATAATAAGATCCTTAGAAATAGAAGCAGACTCCCTACACAGTGGTGAATATGAGAATACAAGATCAGAAACCATTCATGTCACAGTGTCATCTACAATTCGGAATAATTCACTAGATATTATACTTCTTTATGTCTAACATTTTCTAATAGCTTTCCGTTACTTGAAATAAGGTGAATATATACTATACCTTGTTAACAGAAAAAAAAAATCCATGACAGGAATTTCAAAAGCAACATGACCTTTCCAGGGAAAGCTGAGATTGTTAGGTTGTAACTTAAAAATGGAGAGGATGCCTTTATGGAATTCTTCCCTGGAAATAAAATGAATGTTAATTTAAAAAGTGATTTATATACTTCAAGTACCAGCAAGAGTAGGAAAAAGAGAAAGGAAGAGGATAGACATGAAATTTGACAATAAAATATGATGAGAAATATGCATAAGATGTAATAATGTACCTCACTATTAATAAAAATTTTGAGAAGAAAATAAACAAGTGCTTGAATCATATCACACCCATATATACTAATAATGTCTAAATACAAACGCTAAGTAGATATAAGCATTATTTCAATTTTCTTTTGTCTATTGAGGCTTGCTTCATAACTGACTATAAGGAGAAGGATATAAGAGATGTTGAGAAGGAGGTATTTTTTTTGCATTTGGGTGAAATATTCTATAGATATCTGTTAGGTCCATTTGATTCATGTCTGTTAGTTTCATTATTTCCCTGTTTAGCTTTTGTCTGGATTATCTATCAAATGATGAGAGTATGGTGATGAAGTCTCCCATTAGCAATGTTTCTTTTGCAGGTGTAGACGCTCTTTTGTTTAGGACATAGTTGTTCAAGATTGAGATATCATCTTGGTAGATATTTCCTTTGATGAGTATGAAGTGTCCTTCCCTGTATCTCAGTCTTTTACTCTGTGGCAATGTCTATCTTTATTGTTAAGGTGTGGTTCTTGTATGCAGTAGAATGATGGGTCATGTTTTCACATCCATTTTGTTAGCATGTGTCTTTTTATTGGGGAATCAAGTCCATTACTGTTGAGAGATATTAATAACCAATAATTGTTTTTTTCTATGTTGGTGGTATTAGTGTGTGTGTGTGTGTGTGTGTGTGCTTTTCTTGTTTTCAATGGTATGGTATTACTTATTTCCTGTGTTTTCATGGAAGTAATTATCCTCCTCAAGTTAGTTTTCCTTCTAGTATTTTCTGTAGGGCTGGATTTGGACATACATTTTGTTTGAATTTGGATTTGTCTTGAAATATATTGTTTTCTCCATCTATAATGATTGAGAGTTTTGCTAGGTTGGCGCCTGTGGTTTTTTAGAGATTGCAAGATATCTCTATCCAGGGCCTTTTAGTTTTTAGAGTCTCTATTGAGAAGTCAGGTATAATTCTGATAGGTCTTCCTTTGTATGTTATCTTTCCTTTTTCCTTGCTGCTTTTTTTTAAACATTCTTTCATTGTTCTGTAGATTTTGTGTTTTGATTATTATGTTCCAGGGAGGATTTTCTTTTCTGGTTCAGTCTAGCTAGTGTTCTATAAGCTTCTTATATGTTTATACACATCTTTGCCTTTAGTTTAGGAAGTTTTCTTCTATAATTTTGTTGAAAATATTTTCTGGGCCTTATAGCTGGGACTCTATCCCTTCTTTTCCTATTATCCTTAAATTAGGACTTTCCATGGTATCCCAGATTTCTTGGATGTTTTGTGCCAGTAAATTTTTAGATTTAACATTTTCTTTGATGTATCAATTTCTTCTATTGTATCTTCTACACCTGAGATTCTCTCTTCAGTCTCCTGCATTCTGTTGGCGATGCGTGCATCTGACGTTCCTGTTCCCTTCCCTAGCTTTTTCATCTCCAGGATTCCTTCAACTTTTATTTTCTTTATTTTTTTCTATTTCTACTTTCAGGTCTTGCACATTTTTATTTATTTATTTTACCTGCTTAATTAGATTTTCTTGTATGTCTTTAAGAGATTTATTTGTTTCCTCTTTAAAGACCACTGCCTGTTTAATTGTATTTTCCTGTATTTCTTTAAGGGATGTATTCATTTCCATTTTAAGGCTTCTATCATTCTTACAAGATTGGATTGGAGGTCATTTTCTTGTGCTATGGTTGTGTTAGGATATGCAGGACTTGCTACTGAAAGATAGCTATGCGCTAAAGGTGTCATATTGCCCTGACTTTTGTTGATTGTGTTCTTTTGAGGGCCTTTAGCCATCTGGATGGCTTTGGTCCCTGGATATTCCTGTTGTAGTAGGTATTGTGAGGGTAGTTAACCTCGATGTTCCTGGTATAGCAGGCCTCTGATGGGTATTCTTGGGCTATATGGTTCCAGATCTGCATGTCATTTTGATTCAGAATCCATATAGTCTTTATAATTCAATCCATAGGTCTTTATGGTTCAAGAGCCACAGATCTGATGAAGATTGGCAAGTGGTGGAAGAATGGATGTCTGTCTGGGCTAGCAGATCCCTCAGAGCAGGTTGGCTTGCTCCAGAGTACTCAGCAAGCAGAAAGATTGGATTGGGGAAGGGAGGCTTATCTGTATGGTTCAAGACCCACAGGTCTGATGAAGGTGGGAAGAGACGTGGGGGAAAATTGGAGATCCTCCTAGGATAGCAGGCTGCTCAGGGAAGCTTGGCTTGCTTCCAGAGTACTCAGCAACCAGGAAAGATGGATGAGGAAAAGGAAGTTTGTCTGTGTGGTTCAGGGTCCACAGGTCTGTTAAAGGTGGAGAGAGAGGTAGTGGGAAAATGGATGTTTACCTGGTATAGCAGACTGTTCAGGATAGCTTGACTTGCCCAAGAGAGCTCAACAAGCAGGGAAGATGGGTGGGGGAAGAGAAGCTCACCTGTATGGTTTAGGCACCACATGTCTGAGGAAGGTGGGTAGAGAGGTGGAGGGAGTATGGAGGTCCCCCTGAGATCCTTGATACAGAATTTCAAAGAATTATATACTCCATTAAGGATGCAGGAAACTTTAAACAAGACATAAAGAAAACAGCTCAATGGACTTAAAAAGAGAACTTAAAGAGAATAAATGCCTTAGTCATGCTCAAGCAAACACAAATATAAGGCTGAGTGCAATGACAAAGGCAATTCAGGATTTGAAAATGGAATTAAAGAGACAGAAACATTTCAGAGGACTGAAGACAAAATGAAAGTAGAATTGAAAAATCCAATAACTCAACAAAAATTTCTGGATCCATTCATTCTTAAACTATTCATAAATTAGTGAATAAGTAGAAACAGGACTTCTATAAAATCAAGATCACACCAAAACCAGAGAAACAGAATAAAATAAAAAAAGAAAGAAAGAAACAAAGATCAATCGATTCTTGACAAATATCTCTAAAGAACATAGATGAAGACAATTTCAATAAAACACTTGCAAACCTAATCTCAATAGATTTAGAAACAGCCTTTGACAAAATCCAACATTTTGATGATAAAAATTCCAGATAGAATAGGACTAGAAGGAACATAGTTCAACATAATAAAAGTATGTAAGAAAATGTCACAACTAACATCTTGCTAAATAGAGAAGAACTGGAAGCAATACCACAAAACCCAGAATGAGGTAAGATTGTCCATTATCCACATTGTCTTTCAATTTTTGTATTGAAGCCCACCTCCTATGATGTAGTTATTTCAGTAAGGCCACACCTCTTAGACAGTACCAACAACTGCTGAATAAATGTTCAAATTCCAGAGGCTATGGGGATGTTTCTAATTCAAAACATCTGCTTCAGCTTGTTTTTATGTCAACTTGACACAGGCTAGAGTTATATGGGAAGAGAGAATGATATTTGAGAAAATGACCCCACCAGATTGGCTTGTTGGCAAGACTGTTGACACATTTTCTTGATTGATGATTGATATGTGAAGGTCCAGTTCACTGAAGGGGTTGCAATACCTAGGTGGGTCTGGGTATGACCAGATGGCAAGGTGAGAAAGCCATGAAACAAAACAATAAACTTCACTCCTCCATAGATTCTGCTTCAGTTTGTACCTCCACATTCTTTTGTTGAGTTACTGCCCCAACTTCCTTCAATGATGGACTATCAGTTTGAAGTGAAAGATGAAATAAACCCTTTCCTCCCTCCACAAGTGATTTATGGTCAAGATGTTTTATCACAGTAATAAAAGTTCTAAGCACCACACCATCAGTATTTTTTTGGCTTTACTTCTAAAATATATCTCTTATCTGATCTTCATTTACCATTTCTGATGGTATCAACCATGGTTAAGCCATCACTGTTTTCCAAGTTGATTTGTGCATTTGCCATCTTACTATGCCCATGTTTTAGGAGTAGATCATTACTGGCTTCATCATTATTTAAACCACAAGAAAGATAGATTTAAATTACTTGCCTTGTTTGTTTTGGTTAAGTACACATATAGAGATGATGGAAATAAACTGGAAATTCATACACATAACATTCAACAACCTTAAGACTGGAGGAACAATACAGAAACAGGGTATATTACAACCTAGTTCTCATTCAACAGAATGAAGAAACTTAGGCCAGGGGTTTCCAATTCAAATACAACAATATAACGTAAGCCAACCTGTTCTATTGCCATCCAAATAAAGCAGAAATCATACTAGCAACACATGGAAAATCATGTCACATCAGCAAAGAAAAATAATAAAATCAAGAATTTGTTCATTTTACTGTAATCATAGTCAAAAACATGGCAAGGTAGGTCATGGACCCGAGCAGAGAACCTAATGTTAATTCGCTAAGGAGCCATGTTGTCACACTACATACTACATCTTTATGTTTGTGTACACAGATTTGTGTGGCTTTCAACTTTCATCAGAGCAGCTTATTATTGTTGTGGATTGTGGTTAATATAGAGACCCATCATTATTTAATGTGCCGAGAATAGACAATTGTGAGGTCTCATCCATAGATATGACATCCATATCAAGTTTCTGAACCCCAAGGCTCAAATAATATTTGGCAGCTTGAGTGTGAATAATGTAAGAGCTGGAGGATGGGGAGGAGTTCTGTGAAATATGGGTCATGATTTCACTATTGCACACATGAACTCAGTAGTAATTGCTTATAGTAGACCAGTACAAGAGCATGCCAGTTTAATATTCAAGCACTGCCATTGGGGGGGTTGTTACTGAGGTCTCACATAATGGATGTACCTCTGAGGAGTTACAATCTGTTTATGTCTGCTAGCATATAGAGAGTTTATTGGAGGTCTAGCCATTATTTGATAACCCATATACCAGTAGATAATCCCACACTCATGTGCATATGTCAGACTAATTGGATTCAGTGGATTAAAACTAACTAGGTAGAGATCTAAATAAACAATGAATAACAAAACTTGAGAAAGTAATGTTCGAAGGGGGGTGTGTCAAGAGATTCTGCTGGGAGTTGTAGGAGAGGAGCAGAGTAGGCATGAAGATACATTATATAAGCAAATAAAAATGTCAAACAAAAATAAAAGTAGTATTTAAAAAATTCTGTAGAACACAGGTGATGTGCCCATGTTTGAAGGCAGTAACTGAAATAGCATTCAATATTATAGAGAAAGGTCAATTATAATGATAAAAGTTCTCATCAGAATCCGAAGGAATGTGGGCCAAGATTCAGAAGAAGGGAATTTTCCATACAAAATTCTGTAATTTATCAGAATGGCCATTCAATTTCTTTTCATTTCTGTGTGACTAGTGCTTAGATAGTTTGAGAGTCCCAGTACATAAGAAAATGGAGAATATCTAAAACTATAAGCATTTTCTGGCCATATTTTAAAAAAAATAGAGAACTTAATTACAGAAAAGAAGCTCCTGGATTTGTGACTTAGTAAGCTAATCCCTAAAGGATGATTAAGGAAAATATAAATTATAAAAGATGAGATACTAAATTAGATCAATAGGGAAACATAAAATAAATTAAAAATATGGGTGAATATGGTAGACTACCTCTTCATGAATTTTACAAATTGTATTTAATGGTTGAAACAAAAGTTCTTATTCCCTTTTATTTCCAAATCCCCACATAACCTTTTACTATAGTCTTCTCTGTGGCCTTATTTCTTACATTGGTTACTGACATTCACCTTCTTGCTTCTTCAAATACATGCGGCTTGTTCCTTCCTATTTTACAGCATTGCCATTCACTGTGCCTGTGTGTTGCAGTGTACTTCCTTCAAATGTTGACAGTTTCCTAAAATGTTACCTAATCTCTGAGGCTTTTCTTGGCTACATTCTTTATAATGAATCTGCTATCACTAACACTTTCCAACCTCATTTGTGTTTCCTTTCATTTCATTGCAAGAATGTAAACTCCATAATTATTGAGATTATTGTGAGTTCTTTTCATTTCTGTGTGACTAGTGCTTAGATAGTTTGAGAGTCCCAGTACATAAGAAAATGGAGAATATCTAAAACTATAAGCATTTTCTGGCCCTTCTTTCCATCCCTTTGATTAATAATTTATTCGTTGAACATAAAATAGGCATTATATTTTGCATTAAAAATCTCACTTAGTATCTACAATAAATTTACAAAGCAAGCATTGCCATTTCTGTAAAATATGATACAGACTGAAAAATAGACCATCAGTTTCATAACATGCTTTCTGAGCAGGATTGTTTGGGAGTTTCTATGGGGACCTCTTGGTCAACAATTCAATTGAATGCAACACCAGTTCACTACTGGAAGCTTTGCCTGAGGACAAGCCAGTTGCGACTCTCTTCTTATTACTAGGAGTCCTCATTAGAATCATCTTCATTGATTCTAAGAAGTTTCTTCTGTACTAGGTTTCCATCTCATTTCCCCCAATGTTCCCCAATTCCATCTGCCTCTCCCTACACTTTTTCCTTCCTCCACTCTCCCTCCCTCTATACCCAATCTTCCCACTTTGTCCCTCACCTACCCCAAGTCCACCAATAACATCTATTTTATTCCTTCCTCCCAGGGAGATCCATGTATCCCCCTAGATCACTCCTCTATATCTAACCTCTCTGGGTGTATTGATTGCAGCTAGGTTATCATTTATTTAACAGCTAATAATCCGCTTATAAGTGAATATATACCGTATTTGTTTTTCTGGATTTGGGTTACAAATTTCACACATGAATACTGTATTTACATTATATCTACCCCTCACACTCCCCCAACTCCACTTGTGTCTCTTCCACTCAAATTCAACATCTCTTTTTCTTTAATTATCAACTATATACAAATATAAACATATACATCAACATAGAAATCAATTCAAATACAACCTTGAGATTCCACTTAACACAATTTATGTATGGTGCTTTCATGGATACATCTCTGCATGTGTGTGTGTTTGTGTGTGTGTGTGTGTGTGTGTGAGAGAGAGAGAGAGAGAGAGAGAGAGAGAGAGAGAGAGAGAGAATGTGTTTCTGATTAATGATTAATTCTGGGTAACATATTAGGCCACTCATGCCTGGAGAACATAGATTCACTTACAGGTGGGGCAACATGAGATTTTCCTCATCCACCTTGAGATCTGTGTGTGTGTGTGTGTGTGTGTGTGTGTGTGTGTGTGTGTTTGTGTGTGTGTATCTGTGTGTATTTAGTTTCTGTTTATTATTTTTCTTTTTTATTGGATATTTTATTTATTTACATTTCAAATATTATTTCCTTTCCTGGTTTCCCCTCCAGAAATCCCCAATCCTATCCCCCTCCCCCTGCTTCTATGAGGATGTTCCCGCTCCTACCCACCCATTCCCACCTCACCACCCTGGCATTCCCCTACACTGGGGCATCAAGCCTTCACAAGACCAAGGGCCTCTCCTCCCATTGATGCCTGACAGGACCATTTTCTGCTACATATACAGCTGGAGCCATAGGTCACTCCATATGTACTCTTTGGTTTGTAGTTTAATGTCTGGGAGCTCTGGGGGTCTGGTTGGTTGATATTATTGTTCCTCATATGGGGTTGCAAACCCCTTCAGCTCCTTCACTCCTTTCTCTAACTCCTCCATTGGAGACCTGGTGCTCAGTCCAATGGTTAGATGTTAGCATCGGAGCATCTGCCTCTGTATTTGTCAGGCTCTGGCAGAGTCTCTCAGGAGACAGCTATATCAGGCTCCTGTCAGCAAGCACTTCTTGGCATCTTCAATAGCGTCTGGGTTTGGTGTCTGTATGTGGGATGGATCCCCAGGTGGGACAGTCTCTGGATAGTCTTTTCTTCAATATCTGCTCCACGTTTTGTCCCCATATTTCCTTTAGACAGGAGTAATTCTGGGTTAAAAATTTGGAGATGAGTGGATGGCCCCATCCCCCAACTGGCGGCCTTGCCTAACCTATAGATATGATCTCTACAGGTTCTTCCTCCCCTTTGTTGGGCATTTCAGCTAATCTCATCCCTGTTGGGTCCTGGGAGCCTCTTGCTTTCCTGACATCTGGGTAGTTAACTGGTACCTTCATATACTGTTCTTCTTGAGACCATAGTTTTGAGCTTTCATGGAAGTAGCTTCACGAAAAAAAAATATATATCATATGCAGAAGAAACTATCTTGTGCAAATCTTATAATAAAGAGACCCTAATATGATTACATTGGAAACAGCTCCTTGGTGGTCTTTTGGGGTTCACAAACTCTTTGTGACACAAGAAGACCAGGACACATCTGCTACAAGCCCCCTTTTTTCAATTGTTTAAAAATAGTATGATGCTTTCAAATATCTAATAAAAAGGATGTCTTTATTAGCCCTGAAAATATACATGTACAAGTAAGCTGAGAAGGCTGTATTTTAGAATATGTATATAACAGTTAAAGGAAAAAAGGGCATGAAATTGAAAGAAACATAGGGGTACATGGGAGAGTTTGAAAGCCGAAAAGGGAAGGGGAAATAATTTAATTACATTATAATCTCAAAACCTAAAAGTATTTTAAGATGGTAGATTGGTGATTCTTGTGACGATAGATATTGCAATTGAGGTAAAGATTTTTAATATAATATTAAAACCACAGGTTTATATGGAATGGAAACTTAGGATGTACTTCAGATCACAAGCACCACCATACTTTTTATCAGATATAAAATGCCTAGATTTTTATCATACAGGGAAAGAGAAAACCATGAAAAGTCTTAGCAGAAGAGTGGCATGATCATATTAGGATTCACTCTTTTCTCTCTATGTTGGAGACAGGCTAAATAGGAGAGGGAATTTGAGACTATATAACTTTAATGTTGTTTAAGGTCTACTTGTAATGACCGATTTTAAATGCTTTAATTTCCCTTTTAGCCCAACACCCACCAGAGGTAGTGGAAAAGAAAGGATACAGGAGGGGGAGGGGGAGTGGACTTGTTTAGAAAGGTTTTTTGGAGCAACTCCCATCTCTGTTGTCTGGAAATTGGCAGTTCAGTTCACAGGTCAACAACAGCAGCTTGATCCACTTGCAAATACTTTTCATATGTATTAGCAGTCCAGTTCAGTAGAGTCGGTCAGCAGCAGTAGTGGCATGACCTAGCAGGAACAGCCAGGCCTCAGCCTTGGCAGAATTCAGCAGGAGGGACCAGCAAGAATGCCAGAAGTTCTCAGCTATGCCTCTTTCAGCAAAGCGAAGATCAGCAAAGACTCAAGATCAAGTGTTGTACAGCTAGTTCTATAAGCAAGCCTAGCTCAGCCTCAGCCACTGTCCTTTTATCCCTATTTATATTCCTCCAAACATCATATGTCCTCCATGAGTCTTGCCTTAGCACATACATCTGTCTCAGCTGACATCACTCTGTTAATCAGCCCAAGTGGCAAAAAAGCCTTGGCAAACGACCAGAAGTTGTGTGTGTCTGTGTGTGTTTCTCTCTCTGGACTCCCGACAAATGCAGCTCAACTAAGCAATGTACGGTGGAACAGAACATGTGAAAGACTTTCTAGAACCAAAAATAGACTCTGGTACGATACCTTTTCATATGCATGAGGCACTAGCAAAGAATCCCTCATCATGTGTCCTCTCACATGCTTGCTTTCACAGAACATCCTTTCTCATGTGTCTGCTTCAGTGAAATGTTCCTTCACGAGTCTTCCTTAGCCTTTTACCTGTGTCCACTTCAGGAAAACACTCCTTCATGTGTTTGCCCCAGCAAAACATCATCCAATACATCTCACTCTCCAAAGAATCCTTAAGTTTCCTTTTCAAGACTATGTGAAAATTATGTAAGTAGATCTAAGGTACAAATATTAGTCAGTGAGTTCAAATTTTAAAATTGTGATTTGTTTAAGATTAATAACCACGCAATCTGATTGATTATTGACTAATTGGGAATAAATAGATTTGGATGTGTGTCAAAAAAAAAAAGCCAGAAGCTATATTTGAAGTCTCCTGAGTTTCATCCAAAGCTCTTACCATTTCTCTAAGATGTTTACTCCTCCCTGCTGCTGCTATTAGCTTGTGCTGGACCTCTTCCATGGCACAGGAACCTGTTCTTTCAGTAAAGTATCCTGTGTATCTTGCTTGTCTCTGTGATTATACTAAGGGACTGCAAGCAGGGAATGCAACTTCTCTCTTTCATTATATTTAGAGTTGCTCATTTAAAGCATCCCTGAAAGTTATCCATCCTGTGCCCAGGAGCTCTTAAGGCCATTGGGTGGCCCGGGCAACAACACAGGAATTGAGGAAGGTGCCTACTGCACCTAATGATGTAGTTCTCTAGGACCCATTTAAGTGTCTCCGTGGGAAATCTCTGCAAATACTGTGATTCCAGCTACCCTGGGGGCTTTGCCCAAACAGAGAGTGCTCTTGGCTGAGCCTCCAATCCTTCCATTTCTAAACTTTGTATATTTCAACAGAAATCTGATCTGGACTCTTCTGATTCATTTACACTTAAATCATCCAAGGGCTCTGTTGTAAGAGTGAATTCGGCTCCAAAAATGTCTTATAAGCGTTGGTTATAAAACTCCCTAAGATTTTGTAAGCTAAAATTTTTTTACTCCCTTTTTCTTTGAAACAAGATGTTGTGACTTTGCCAAGAGTAAATGGATTTCCAACCTCAAAGGGGTCGTGTTTGGTTCAAGAGTCAGAAATTATGGAGCTCAAAGGCCCAAGTACATTCTTCAGGAATTGGCAATAATGAATCCCAGGGGATGGGAGGAATGATAAATCTGAGAAGCTGAGTGAGGGGGTGACAGGAAGCATCCACTCTACCCTTTTGGCTTAGTGCCCTAAAGCCTTAGGACTTTTGTCCCCTTAACTGAGTAAATGGGGCTACGAGACAGCACAATGCTACAAGTCACCAACAAAATTAGGCAGAGAAACATTTCCCATTTTGAATAAGTGCCTGACAGTTTAAAGTGCTTTTCACAGTTTTTCCTTTCACTAAGTCCTTCAAATGCTCTGACGGCTAGCAATATCCATCTCCATTTTTCATAAGAATGAAGTGAGACTAAAAAGAGTTGCAGAGACAATCTATAACAATGGAAGAAGCTCTTTTTAATTAACTTTAGACTGCATTAATAAAGGAGATGTGCAATGTACCGACTTCCTTTGAATTCACAAGAGGCAAAGGCAACATCATGGTTCCTAACTTGAAATGTCTCCTTGATGTAACCTGAAGTGTAGCAATAGATAGTTCCTTGCTCTATTGGAGCCATATGGAAAGTTGGTTGATACATCTTTTATACCATACATACTGTATTTCTTTTAAAGTTAACTGGGTATTTATCTCATGGTTTCTCTACTTATGAGTCTCTCTACTTCATTAGACTAAGCCTATCCCAGAGACTAAAATGTATGCCAGGTATATTTCTATAGCTTAATTCAATGTTAGATAAAGGATTATGACGTTGGAGTAAGTGTTGAAAAAATATAGGTAGAACTTGCATCTTGGACCATATAGAGACAGGAATGTGTGGAAAGGTGTGTGAATGTAGAGTTTGGAAAATTTGAGGTGTTTGTGAGACTAAGCATGAGTTTTAGAAAAGAAATGTCACATATGTATGTATATCTGTATATGAATTAGAATTATATTGTTCTATGACTGTGCTTAGAGATTGGCCATAAAGGTATTTAAAGATTTTCCGATGGTATCTTTCTATAGTGGGTCACCAAGCAAAGAAATAGAAAAAGTGAAGTTATCAAAGTCATCAACTTCTTTCTGTGTCATTTTCTGGTCTTCTGCTCATTTCTCTCCATACTCAGCTCTTTGATCTCTTTAATCAGAGAAGTCTTGCATATGAATTCATCAGGAATATTGGCAAAAAGTTTATTTCCTGGTTATGTCTTCATTTTTTTGTATTATGGCAATTTTTCCTCTTAAAATGAATTTGTGCATTTTAATATCCTCATAAAAAAATATTACAAAGCTATTGTGATCAAAACAGCACAGGGGTGGAAGAAGATTGGCATATTTACCAGTAGAAGAGGAAAAAAGAAATGCATCTATGAATAAGTAAATGCTTAAGGGATCTTGAGTAAGCATACTCAGAATTCCAAACATAGAAAGTCCAATCACTTCAACATAAGGAGTATCAAAATAAAATCTACATGAAAAAGAATAAAAGTAGGCAATATAGCAACTATAAAAACTATAAACTTTCCTTAAAATATTAAAATTAGAACTTCCATATGATTCAATAACTCAAGTACTGGTTTATATGTCCAAAAACCAAGGAAATATTCATGTTGAATATAAAACTCTACTTTCATGTACATTAAAACATTGTTATTTATTAACAGCCAAGATATGAAAATAGCCTAAGTTCTATGATGCATGTCTTTCTAGACAAGACATTTTTGAAACTTTCAGGGTTCACAGCCAAATGTGATTGATGATTTTTTTCCTTCAGTAGTAGCATGCACAGAACTTTCCAGCACTATGAAAGCTACCCAGTAGAGTGGAAGCCTCTAGGTCAGTATCAATCGCTCCATGTCCTATGACTCAATATGTATTGCCTTCAGTGATAGGATGTCACCATCAAGTTCTAGAGGGTAATAAAGAACATTCTCAATAGCCTTTAATGTTTTGGTATCTATGGCACCCATTACTGGCAACTGGAGTTTTCATTTGTTTACCTATGGTGTTTAGTAGGGTCATTGTTGCCATATTATGGGGTAACTGCTTACACTTTTTAAAAATGCGTGTTCATATATTTTAAGAAGCTTCTAGAGTAGTAGAAAAGTACGTATGACACTTTCTAGATATTTTTAATATTAGTTACCCATTATTGCCTTTTCTGCCTTACAATTTAATCCTCACCCCATTTAACTCTTCATATTCTAGTATTCCCCTTTACTCTGTTATACTACTGCATTCACATTCCTATCATTTGAACAATTATCCCATTATCCTTAACTAATTTCTTGACCTCTATAGATATTTCAAAGGAAACATCTGGAAAATCAAAGGTAACACACATAAATAAGAGATAAAATGCAAAATTTCTGTTTCTGAATCTGGGTTACCTCACTCAGATCGATTGTTTCTAGCTTCATCCATTTACTTGTGAATTTTATAATTTCATTTTTCTCAACACCTAAATAATATTCCACTCTGTAAATATAGCATGTTATCATTATCCATTTATCAGTTGACATCTAGACTGTTTCTATGTCCTTATTATTGTGAAAAGAGAAGCAATGAAACACAAATGGTTAGTATTCTGATCAGATCTCAGAAAGAAATGGGGACCATTCAATTGATCAATGTAGGAAAGAACATTCTTGTTTTAAAAATTACTTTTGCCCTTCCTCCCCTGCCTGGTCCTGTGGGCTGGGGCAGACACAGATTTGGTCTGCTCCTGTCCTGTGGAGATACTGACTCCTGAGTCATCCTAGAGGAGCCACTGCACTCAGAGCAGCCTGTAAGAACT